>NC_072410.2:5007500-5632500 GCF_028858775.2 Pan troglodytes | reverse complement strand
GGTGTAGATATTTCCGTGTTTATACACATGGTGGAGTAGATACTTCCATCTTTATGGAGATTGCAGTGTAGATATTTTCATGTTTATAGAGATGGCGGTGTAGATATTTCCATATTTATAGAGATAGCGGTGTACATATTTCCATCTTTCTACAGATGGCAGTGTAGATATTTCCATGTTTATACAGATAGCGGTGTAGATATTTCCATGTTTTTACAAATATTGGTGTAGATACTTCCATGTTTACACAGATTGCGGTGTAGATATTTCCATCTTTCTACAGATGGCATTGTAGATATTTCCATGTTTATACAGATGGCGGTGTAGATATTTCCATGTTTATATAAATGGTGGTGTAGATATTACCATGCTTATACATATAGCGGTGTAGATATTTCCATGTTTATACAGATCGTGGTGAAGATATTTCCATGTTTATACAGATCGCGGTGTAGATATTTCCATGTTTATTCAGACCGCGGTGTAGATATTTCCATGTTTATACAGATAGCGGTGCAGATATTTCCATTTTTGTACAGATGGCGGTGTTGATATTTCCATCTATACACAGATGACCGTGTAGATATTTCCAAGTTTATACAGATGGCGGCGCAGATATTTCCCTGGATATGTAGATGGCGGTGTAGATATTTCCATGTTTATACAGATGGCGGTGTAGATATTTCCATATTTGTACAAATGACTGTGCAGATATTTCCATGTGTATACAGATGGTATTGTAGGTATTTCCATGTTTATACAGATGGTGGTGTAGATATTTCCGTGTTTATTCAGATGACTGTGTAGATATTTCCATGTTTTTACAGATGGCAGTGTCGATATTTCAATGTTTATTGAGATGGCGCTGTAAATATTTCCATGTTTGTACAGATCGCGGTGTAGATATTTCCATGTTTATACAGATAGTGGTGTAGATATTTCCATGTTTTTACAAATATTGGTGTAGATACTTCCATGTTTACACAGATTGCGGTGTAGATATTTCCATCTTTCTACAGATGGCATTGTAGATATTTCCATGTTTATACAGATGGCGGTGTAGATATTTCCATGTTTATATAGATGGTGGTGTAGATAGCACCATGTTTATACAGATAGCGGTGTAGATATTTCCATGTTTATACAGATCGTGGTGAACATAATTCCATGTTTATACAGATCGCGGTGTAGATATTTCCATGTTTATACAGATCGTGGTGTAGATATTTCCATGTTTATACAGATAATGGTGTAGATATTTCCATGTTTATACAGATAGCGATGTAGATATTTCCATGTTTACAGAGATAGAGGTGTAGATATTTCCATATTTGCACAGATTGCGGTGTAGATATTTCCATGTTGACAAAGATAGTGTTGTAGGTATTTCCATGTTTATACAGATAGCGGTGTAGATATTTCCATGTTTATATAGATAGCAGTGTAGATATTTCCATGTTTATACAGATAGCGGTGTGGCTATTTCCATGTTTATACAGATAGCGATGTAGTTATTTCCATGTTTATAGAGATGGCTGTGTAGATATTTCCATGTTTATACAGATGGCAGTGTCGATATTTCCATGTTTTTACAGATAGTGTTGTAGATATATCCATGTGTACACAGATCACGGTGTAGAAATTGACATATTTATACAGATAGCGGTGTAGATATTTCCATGTTTATACAGATGACTGTGTAGATATTTCCATGTTTTACAGATGGCGGTGTAGATATTTCCGTGTTTACACAGGTAGCGGTGCGGCTATTTCCATATTTATAGAGATAGCGGTGTAGATATTTCCATGTTTATAGAGATGGCGGTGTAGATATTTCCATGTTTATACAGATGGCAGTGTAGATATTTCCATGTTTATACTGATAGTGGTATAGATATTTCCATGTTTATACAGATGACTGTGTAGGTATTTCCATGTATCTACAGATGGCGGTGTAGATATTTCCATGTTTATAAAGATAGCGGTGTAGATATTTCCATATTTATACAGATAGCGGTGTAGGTATTTCCATGTTTATACAGATAGCGGTGTAGATATTTCCTTGTTTACAGAGATAGAGGTGTAGGTATTCCCATATTTGCACAGATTGCGGTGTAGCTATTTCCATCTTCACACAGATAGCGGTGTACATATTTGCATGTTTACACAGAGAGCTGTGTAGATATTTCCATGTTTACACAGGCAGCGGTGCGGCTATTTCCATATTTATAGAGATAGCGGTGTAGATATTTCCATGTTTATAGAGATGGCTGTGTAGATATTTCCATGTTTATACAGATGGCAGTGTAGATATTTCCATGTTTATACTGATAGTGTTATAGATATTTCCATGTTTATACAGATGGCTGTGTAGATATTTCCATGTTTATAGACATAGCCATGTAGATATTTCCATGTTTATACAGATAGCGGTATAGACATTTCCATGTTTATTGAGATAGGCGTGTAGATATTTCCATATTTATACAGATAGTGGTGTAGATATTTCCATGTTTATACAGATGGCGGTGTAGATATTTCCATGTTTATATAGATGGTGGTGTAGATAGCACCATGTTTATACAGATAGCGGTATAGATATTTCCATGTTTTTACAGATCGTGGTGAACATAATTCCATGTTTATACAGATCGCGGTGTAGATATTTCCATGTTTATACAGATCGTGGTGTAGATATTTCCATGTTTATACAGATAATGGTGTAGATATTTCCATGTTTATACAGATAGCGATGTAGATATTTCCATGTTTACAGAGATAGAGGTGTAGATATTTCCATATTTGCACAGATTGCGGTGTAGATATTTCCATGTTGACAAAGATAGTGTTGTAGGTATTTCCATGTTTATACAGATAGCGGTGTAGATATTTCCATGTTTATATAGATAGCAGTGTAGATATTTCCATGTTTATACAGATAGCGGTGTGGCTATTTCCATGTTTATACAGATAGCGATGTAGTTATTTCCATGTTTATAGAGATGGCTGTGTAGATATTTCCATGTTTATACAGATGGCAGTGTCGATATTTCCATGTTTTTACAGATAGTGTTGTAGATATATCCATGTGTACACAGATCACGGTGTAGAAATTGACATATTTGTACAGATAGCGGTGTAGATATTTCCATGTTTATACAGATGACTGTGTAGATATTTCCATGTTTTACAGATGGCGGTGTAGATATTTCCGTGTTTACACAGGTAGCGGTGCGGCTATTTCCATATTTATAGAGATAGCGGTGTAGATATTTCCATGTTTATAGAGATGGCGGTGTAGATATTTCCATGTTTATACAGATGGCAGTGTAGATATTTCCATGTTTATACTGATAGTGGTATAGATATTTCCATGTTTATACAGATGACTGTGTAGGTATTTCCATGTATCTACAGATGGCGGTGTAGATATTTCCATGTTTATAAAGATAGCGGTGTAGATATTTCCATATTTATACAGATAGCGGTGTAGGTATTTCCATGTTTATACAGATAGCGGTGTAGATATTTCCTTGTTTACAGAGATAGAGGTGTAGGTATTCCCATATTTGCACAGATTGCGGTGTAGCTATTTCCATCTTCACACAGATAGCGGTGTACATATTTGCATGTTTACACAGAGAGCTGTGTAGATATTTCCATGTTTACACAGGTAGCGGTGCGGCTATTTCCATATTTATAGAGATAGCGGTGTAGATATTTCCATGTTTATAGAGATGGCTGTGTAGATATTTCCATGTTTATACAGATGGCAGTGTAGATATTTCCATGTTTATACTGATAGTGTTATAGATATTTCCATGTTTATACAGATGGCTGTGTAGATATTTCCATGTTTATAGACATAGCCATGTAGATATTTCCATGTTTATACAGATAGCGGTATAGACATTTCCATGTTTATTGAGATAGGCGTGTAGATATTTCCATATTTATACAGATAGCGGTGTAGATATTTCCATGTTTATACAGATGGCGGTGTAGATATTTCCATGTTTATGCAGATGGCGGTGTAGATATTTCCATGTTTATATAGATGGTGGTGTAGATATCTCTATGTTTATAGAGATAGCAGTGTACATATTTCCATATTTATACTGCTTGCTGTGTAGATATTTCCATCTTTATACAGATGGCGGTGTGGATATTTCCATGTTTATGCAGATGGCCGTGTAGATATTTCAGGGTTTATAGAGATGGCAGTGTAGATATTTCTATGTTTGTAGAGATAGCGGTGTAGATATTTCCATATTTATACTGCTCGCGGTGTAGGTATTTCCATCTTCATACACATGGCAGTGTAGGTATTTCCATGTTCTTGCAGATAGCGGTGTAGATATTTCCATGTTTATACAGATAGCGGTGTAGGTATTTCCATGGTTATAGAGATAGCGGTGTAGATATTTCCATGTATTTACAGAGGACTGTGTAGGTATTTCCATGTTTTTACAGATGGCAGTGTAAATATTTCCATGTTTGTACAGATAGCGGTGTGGCTATTTCCATGTTTATAGAGATAGCGGTGTAGATATTTACATGTTTATACAGATGGCTTTGTAGATATTTCCATGTTTATACAGATGTCAGAGTAGATATTTCCATGTTTATGCAGATAGTGGTATAGATATTTCCATGCTTATACAGACGACTCTGTAGGTATTTCAATGTATATACAGATGGCGGTGTAGATATTTCCATGTTTATAAAGACATCGGTGCAGATATTTCCATATTTATACAGATAGCGGTGTAGATATTTCTATGTTTATACAGATAGCGGTGTAGATATATCCATGTTTATACAGACCGTGGTGTAGATATTTCCATGTTTATTCACATAGTGGTGTAGATATTTCCATGTTTATACAGATAGCGGTGTAGATATTTCCATTCTTACAGAGATAGAGGTGTAGGTATTTCCATATTTGCACAGATTGCGGTGTAGATATTTCCATCTTCACACAGATAGCGGTGTACGTATTTGCAAGTTTACACAGACAGCTGTTTAGATATTTCCATGTTGACACAGATAGTGTTGTAGATATGTCCATGTTTATACAAATTGCGGTGTAGCTATTTCCATGTTTATAAAGATAGAGGTGCAGATAATTTCATATTTATACAGATAGCGGTGTAGATATTTCCATGTTTATACAGATAGCGGTGTAGATATTTCCATGTTTATACAGATAGCGATGTAGATATTCCCATGTTTATAGAGATGGCTGTGTAGATATTTCCATGTTTATACAGATGGCAGTGTAGATATTTCCATGTTTATGCAGATAGTGGTGTAGATATTTCCATGTTTATACAGATGACTGTGTAGTTATTTCCAAGTTTATACAGATGGCGGTGTAGATATTTCCATGTTTATACAGATGGTAGGGTAGATATTTCCATGTTTATAGAGATAGTGGTGTAGATACTTCCATGTTTATATAGATGACTGTGTAGTTATTTCCATGTTTGTACAGATGGTGTTGTAGATATTTCCATGTTTATAGAGATAGCCATGTAGATATTTGCATGTTTATGCAGATTGCAGTGTAGACATTTCCATGTTTATAGAGTTAACGGTGTAGATATTTCCATATTTATACAGATAGCGGTGTAGATATTTTCACGTTTCTACAGATGGCGGTGTAGATATTTCCATATTTATGCAGATGGCCTTGTAGTTATTTCCATGTTTATAGGGATGGCAGAGTAAATATTTCTATGTTTATAGAGATAGCGGTGTAGATACTTCCATGTTTATACTGATAGTGGTATAGATATTTCCATGTTTATTCAGATGACTGTGTAGGTATTTCCATGTATATAGAGATGGCGGTGTAGATATTGCCATGTTTATAAAGATAGCGGTGTAGATATTTCCATATTTATACATATAGCGGTGTAGGTATTTCCCTGTTTATACAGATAGCGGTGTAGATATTTCCTTGTTTACAGAGATAGAGGTGTAGGTATTTCCATATTTGCAGAGATTGCAGTGTAGATATTTCCATCTTCACACAGATAGCGGTGTACATATTTGCATGTTTACACAGAGAGCTGTGTAGATATTTCCATGTTTACACAGATAGTGTTGTAGATATTTCCATGTTTATACAGATTGCGGTGTAGACATTTCCATGTTTATAAAGATAGCGGTGTAGACATTTCCATGTTTATACAGATAGCGGTGTAGATATTTCCATGTTTATACAGATAGTGGTGTGGCTATTTCCATGTTTATACAGATAGTGATGTAGATATTTGCGTGTTTATAGAGATGGCTGTGTAGATATTTCCATGTTTATACAGATGGCAGTGTAGATATTTCCATGTTTATGGAGATAGTGGTGTAGAGATTTCCATGTTTATACAGATGACTGTGTAGCCATTTCCATGTTTATACAGATGGTGGTGTAGATATTTCCATGTTTATAGAGATAGCTGTGAAGATATTTCCATGTTTATACAGATGGCGGTGAAGATATTTCCATGTTTATAGACATAGCCATGTAGATATTTCCCTGTTTATACAGATGGCGGTGTAGACATTTCCATGTTTATAGAGATAGCGGTGTAGATATTTCCATATTTATACAGATAGCGGTGTAGATATTTCCATGTTTATACCGATGGCGGTGTAGATATTTCCATGTTTATATAGATGGTGGTGTAGATATCTCTATGTTTATAGAGATAGCAGTGTACATATTTCCATATTTATACTGCTCGCTGTGTAGTATTTCCACCTTATACAGATGGCGCTGGAGATATTTCCATGTTTATGCAGATGGCCGTGTAGATATTTCCGGCTTTATAGAGATGGCGGTGTAGATATTTCTATGTTTATAGAGATAGCGGTGTAGATAGTTCCATATTTATGCTGCTGGCGGTGAAGACATTTCCATCTTTATACAGATGGCAGTGTAGATATTTCCATGTTCTTGCAGATAGCGGTGTAGATATTTCCATGTTTATACAGATAGCGGTGTAGGTATTTCCATGTTTATAGAGATATTGGTGTAGATATTTCCATGTTTTTACAGAGGCCTGTGTAGATATTTCCATGTTTTTACAGATGGCAGTGTAAATATTTCCATGTTTATAAAGATAGCGGTGTGGCTATTTCCATGTTTATAGAGATAGCGGTGTAGTTATTTCCATGTTTATACAGATGGCAGAGTAGATATTTCAATGTTTATAGAGATAGTGGTATAGATATTTCCATGTTTATACAGACGACAGTGTAGGTATTTCCATGTATATACAGATGGCGGTGTAGATATTTCCATGTTTATACAGATAGCGGTGTAGATATTTCCATGTTTATACAGATAGCGGTGTATATATTTCCATTCTTACAGAGATAGAGGTGTAGATATTACCATATTTGCACAGATTGTGGTGTAGATATTTCCATCCTCACACAGATAGCGGTGTACATATTTGCATGTGTACAAAGACAGCTGTGTAGATATTTCCATGTTGACACAGCTAGTGTTGTTGATATTTCCATGTTTATACATATTGCGGTGTTTATAGAAATGGCCGTGTAGATATTTCTATGTTTATAGAGATAGCGGTGCAGATATTTCCATATTTATACTGCTCGCGGGGTAGATATTTCCATCCTTATACAGATGGCAGTGTAGGTATTTCCATGTTCATGCAGATAGCGGTGTAGACATTTCCATGTTGATACAGATTGAGGTGTAAATATTTCCAAGTTTATAGAGATAGCGGTGCAGATATTTCCATGTTTATACAGATAGCGGTGTAGATATTTCCATGTGTATACAGATAGCGGTTTGGCTATTTCCATGTTTATACAGATATCGATGTAGATATTTCCATGTTTATAGAGATGGCTGTGTAGATATTTCCATGTTTATACAGATGGCAGTGTCGATATTTCCATGTTTTTACAGATAGTGTTGTAGATATTTCCATGTTTATACAGATGACTGTGTAGTTATTTCCATGTTTATACAGATGGCGGTGTAGATGTTTCCATGTTTATAGAGATAGCCATGTAGATATTTCCATGTTTATACAGATGGCGTTGTAGATATTTCCATGTTTATGCAGATGGTGGTGTAGATATTTCCATGGTTATATAAATGGCGGTGTAGATATTTCTATGTTTATAGAGAGAGCGGTGTACATATTTCCATATTTATACAGCTCGTGGTGTAGTTATTTCCATCTTTATACAGATGGCAGTGTCGGTATTTCCATGACCATGCAGATAGCGGTGTAGACATTTCCATGTTTATACAGATAGCTGTGTAGGTATTTCCATGTTTAAAAAGATAGCGGTGCAGATATTTCCATGTTCATACAAATGACTGTGTAGATAGTTCCATGTTTTTACAGATCGCAGTGAAATATTTCCATGTTCATACAAATGACTGTGTAGATATTTCCATGTTTTTACAGATCGCAGTGTAAATATTTCCATGTTTATAGAGGTAGCGGTGTGGCTATTTCCATGTTTATAGAGACACCGGTGTAGATATTTCCATGTCTATAGAGATGGATGTGAAGATATTTCCATGTTTATACAGATGGCAGTGTAGATATTTCCATGTTTATACAGATAGTGGTATAGATATTTCCATGTTTATACAGATGACCGTGTAGGTATTTCCATGTGTATACAGATGGCGGTGTAGATATTTCCATGTTTATAAAGGTAGTGGTGTAGATATTTCCATGTTTATAAAGATAGCGGTGTAGACATTTCCTTGTTTACAGAGACAGCGGTGTAGATATTGCCATATTTACAAAGATAGCTATGTAGATATTTCCATGTTTGTACAGATGGGGGTGTAGATATTTCCATGTTTATGCTGATGGACCTGTAGTCATTTCCATGTTTATAGAGATGGCCGTGTAGATATTTCTATGTTTATAGAGATAGAGGAGTAGATATTTCCATATTTATACTGCTCGCGGTGTAGATATTTCTACCTTTATACAGATGACAGTGTAGATATTTCCATGTTCTTACATATAGTGGTGTAGATATTTCCATGTTTATACAGATAGCGGTGCAGTTATTTCCATCTTTATAGAGATAGCGGTGTAGATATTTCCATGATTATAGAGATGGCTGTGTAGATATTTCCATGTTTATACAGATGGCAGTGTCGATATTTCCATGTTTTTACAGATAGTGGTGTAGATATTTCCATGTTTATACAGATGACTGTGTAGTTAATTTCATGTTTATACAGATGGCGGTGTAGATATTTCCATGTTTATAGAGATAGCCATGTAGATATTTCCATGTTTATACTGATGGCGGTGTAGACATTTCCATATTTATAGAGATAGTGGTGTAGATATTTCCATATTTATACAGATAGCAGTGTAGATATTTCCATGTTTATACAGATGGCGGTGTAGATATTTCCATGTTTATGCAGATGGCGGTGTAGATATTTCCATGTTTATATAGATGGCAGAGTAGATATTTCTTTGTTTATAGAGAGAGCGGTGTAGATACTTCCATACTTATACTGCTCCCGGTGTAGATATATCCATCTTTATACAGATGGAAGCGTAGTTATTTCCATGTTTATGCCGATAGCGGTGTAGATATTTCCATGGTTATACAGATAGCGGTGTAGGTATTTCCATGTTTATAGAGATAGCGGAGTAGATATTTCCAGGTTTACAGATGACTGTGTAGATATTTCCATGTTTTACAGATGGCGGTGTAGATATTTCCATGTTTATACAGGTAGCGGTGTGGCTATTTCCATGTTTATAGAGGTAGCGGTGTAGATATTTCCATGTTTATAGAGATGGCTGTGTAGGTATTTCCATGTGTATACAGATGGCGGTGTAGATATTTCCATGTTTATACAGATAGTGGTATAGATATTTCCATGTTTATACAGATGACTGTGTAGGTATTTCCATGTATATACAGATGGCGGTTTAGATATTTCCATGTTTATAAAGGTAGCGATGTAGATATTTCCAAATTTATACAGATAGCGGTGTAGATATGTCCATGTTTATCCAGATAGCGGTGTAGATATATGCATGTTTATACAGATCGTGGTGTAGATATTTCCATGATTATACAGATAGTGGTGTAGATATTTCCATGTTTAAACAGATAGCGGTGTAAATACTTCCAAGTTTACAGAGATAGAGGTGTAGATAATTCCATATTTGAACAGATTGCGGTGTAGAAATTTCCATCTTCACACAGATAGCGGTGTACATATTTCCATGTGTACACAGATAGCTGGGTAGTTATTTCCATGTTGACACAGATAGTGTTGTAGATATTTCCATGTTTATACAGATTACGGTGTAGCTATTTCCAAGTTTATAAAGAGGGTGGTGTAGATATTTCCATGTTTATACAGATAGCAGTGTAGATATTTCAATGTTTATACAGATAGCGCTGTGGCTATTTCCATGTTTAAACAGATAGCGATGTTGATATTTCCATGTTTAAAGAGATGGCTGTGTGGATATATCCATGTTTATACAGATGGCAGTGTAGATATTTCCATGTTTACACAGATAGTGGTGTAGGTATTTCCATGTTTGTAGAGATGGCGGTGTAGATATTTCCATGTTTATACAGATGTCGGTGTAGATATTTCCATGTTTACAGAGATGGCGGTGTAGATATTTCTATGTTTATAGAGATAGCGGTGCAGAAATTTCCATATTTATACTGCTCACGGTGTAGATATTTCCATCTTTATACAGATGGCAGTGTGATTATTTCCATGACCATGCAGATAGCGGTGTAGATATTTCCATGTTTTTACAGATAGCAGTGTAGGTAATTCCATGTTTATAGAGATTGCGGTGAAGATATTTCCATGTTTATACAGATGACTGTGTAGATATTTCCATGTTTTTACAGATGGCAGTGCAGATATTTCCATGTTTATGCAGATAGCTGTGTGGCTATTTCCATGTTTATGGACATAGCGGTGTAGATATTTCCATGTTTGCAGAGATGTCTGTGTAGATATTTCCATGTTTATACAAATGGCAGTGAGGATATTTCCATGTTTGTACTGATAGCGGTGTAGATATTTGCAAGTTTATACAGATAGCGGAGTGGCTATTTCCATGTTTATCGAGATAGCGGTGTAGATGTTTCCATGTTTATAGACATGGCTGTGTAGATATTTCCACGTTTATACAGATGGCAGAGTAGATATTTCCATGTTTATAAAGATAGTGGTATAGATATTTCCGTGTTTATACAGACGACTGTGAAGGTATTTCCATGTATATACAGATGGTGGTGTAGATATTTTCATGTTTATAAAGATAGCGGTGCAGATATTTCCATATTTATACAGATAGCGGTGTAGGTATTTCCATGTTTATACAGATAGCGGTATAGATATTTCCTTGTTTACAGATATAGAGGTGTTGTTATTTCCATATTTGCACAGATTGCGGGGTAGATATTTCCATCTTCACACAGATAGCGCTGTACATATTTGCATGTTTACACAGAGAGCTGTGTAGATATTTCCATGTTTACACAGATAGTGTTGTAGATATTTCCATGTTTATACTGATTGCAGTGTAGATATTTCCATGTATATAAAGATAGAGGTGTAGATATTTCCATGTTTATACAGATAGCGTTGTAGATATTTACATGTTTATACAGATAGTGGTGTGGCTATTTCCATGTTTATACAGATAGCGATGTAGTTATTTCCATGTTTATAGAGATGGCTGTGTAGGTATTTCCATGTTTATACAGATGGCAGTGTAGATATTTCCATGTTTATACAGATAGTGGTGTAGATATTTCCATGTTTATACAGATGACTGTGTAGTTATTTCCATGTTTATACAGATGGTGGTGTAGATATTTCCATGTTTATAGAGATAGCCATGTAGATATTTCCATGTTTATACAGATAGCGGTGTAGACATTTCCATGTTTATGGAGATAGCGGTGTAGATATTTGCATATTTATACAGATAGCGGTGTAGATATTTCCATGTTTATACAGATGGCGGTGTAGATATTTCCATGTTTATGCAGATGGCGGTGTAGGTATTTCCATGTTTATAGAGATGGCGGTGTAGTTACTTCTATGTTTATAGAGATTGCGGTGTAGATGTATCCATATTTATACTGCTCGCGGTGTAGTTATTTCCATCCTTATACAGATGGCAGTGTCGGTGTTTCCATGTTCATGCAGACAGCGGTGTAGATATTTCCATGTTTATACAGATAGCGGTATAGGTATTTCCATGTTTTCAGAGATAGTGGTGTAGATATTTCCATGTTTATACACATGACTGTGTAGATATTTCCATGTTTTTACAAATGGCAGTGTAGATATTTCCATGTTTATACTGATAGCGGTGTTGCTATTTCCATGTTTATAGAGATAGCGTTGTAGACATTTCCATGTTTATAGAGATCGCGGTGTAGATATTTCCATATTTATACAGATAGCGGTGTAGATATTTCCATGTTTATACAGATGGCGGTGTAGATATTTCCTTGTTTATGCAGATGGCGGTGTAGATATTTCCATGTTTATAGATATGGCAGAGTGGATATTTCTATGTTTATAGAGATGGCGGTGTAGATACTTCCATACTTACACTTCTCGCCGGGTAGATATTTCCACGTTTATACAGATGGCAGTGTAGTTATTTCCATGTTCATGCAGATAGCGTTGTAGATATTTCCATGTTTATACAGGTAGCGGGGTGGCTATTTCCATGTTTATAGAGATAGCGGCGTAGATATTTCCATGTTTATAGAGATGGCTGTGTAGGTATTTCCATGTTTATACAGAAGGCATTGTAAATATTTCCATGTTTATACAGATAGTGGTGTAGATATTTCCATGTTTATACAGATGACTGTGTAGGTATTTCCATGTTCTTGCAGATAGCGGTGTAGATATTTTCATGTTTATACAGATAGCGGTGTAGGTATTTCCATGTTTATAGAGATAGCGGTGTAGATATTTCCATGTTTATAGACATGGCTGTGTAGATATTTCCATGTTTATTCAGATAGCGGTGTAGATATTTCCATGTTTACAGAGATAGAGGTGTAGGTATTTCCATATTTGCACAGATTGCGGTGTAGACATTTCCAACTTCACACAGATAGCGGTGTACATATTTCCATGTTTACACAGACAGCTGTGTAGATATTTCCATGTTTACACAGGTAATGTTGTAGATATTTCCATGTTTATACAGATTGTGGTGTAGATATTTCCATGTTTATACAGATGACTGTGTAGTTATTTCCATGTTTATAAAGATGGCGATGTAGATATTTCCATGTTTATAGAGATAGCCATGTAGATATTTCCATGTTTATACAGATAGCGGTGTAGACATTTCCATGTTTATAGAGATAGCGGTTTAGATATTTCCACATTTATACAGATAGTGGTGTAGATATTTCCAGTTTTATACAGATGGCGGTGTAGATATTTCCATGTTTATGCAGATGGCGGTGTAGATATTTCCATGTTTATAGAGATGGCAGAGTACATATTTCTATGTCTATAGAGATAGCGGTGTAGATACTTCCATACTTATATTGCTCGCGGTGTAGATATTTCCATCTTTATACAGATGGCAGTGTAGTTATTTCCATGTTCATGCAGATAGCAGTGTAGATATTTCCATGTTTACACAGATAGCGGTGTATGCATTTCCATGTTTATAGAGATAGCGGTGTAGATATTTCCATGTTTATACAGATGACTGTGTAGATATTTCCATGTTTTTACAAATGGCGGTATAGATATTTCCATGTTTATACAGGTAGCGGTGCGGCTATTTCCATGTTTATAGAGATAGCGGAGTAGATATTTCCATGTTTATACAGATGGAAGTGTAGATGTTTCCATGTTTATACAGATAGTGGTATAGATAATTCCATGTTTATACAGATGACTGTGTAGGTATTTCCATGTATATACAGATGGCGGTGTAGATATTTCCATGTTTATAAAGATAGCGGTGTAGATATTTCCCTATTTATACAGATAGCGGTGTAGGTATTTCCATGTTTATACCGATAGCGGTGTAGATATTTCCTTGTTTACAGAGATAGAGGTGTAGGTATTTCCATATTTGCACACATTGCGGTGTGGATATTTCCATCTTCACACAGATTGCGGTGTACATATTTGCCTGTTTACACAGAGAGCTGTGTGGATATTTCCATGTTTACACAGATAGTGTTGTAAATATTTCCATGTTTATACTGATTGCGGTGTAGATATTTCCATGTATATAAAGATAGCGGTGTAGATATTTCCATGTTTATACAGATAGCGGTGTAGATATTTACATGTTTATACAGAGAGTGGTGTGGCTATTTCCATGTTTATACAGATGGCTGTGTAGATATTTCCAAGTTTATACAGATTGCAGTGTAGATATTTCCATGTCTATAGAGATAGTGGTGTAGATATTTCCATGTTTATACAGATTACTGTGTAGTCATTTCCATGTTTATACAGATGGTGGTGTAGATTTTGCCATGTTTATAGAGATAGCCGTGTAGATATTTCCATGTTTATACAGATAGCGGTGTAGACATTTCCATGTTTACAGAGATAGCGTTGTAGATATTTCCATATTTATGCAGATAGCAGTGTAGATACTTCCATGTTTATACAGATGGCGGTGTAGATATTTCCATATTTATGCAGATGGCCGTGTAGATATTTCCGGGTTCATAGTGATAGCGGTGTAGATATTTCCATATTTATACTGCTCGCGGTGTAGATATTTCCATCTTTATACAGATTGCAGTGTAGATATTTCTTGTTCTTGCAGATAGCGGTGTAGATAATTCCATGTTTATACAGATAGCGGTGTAGTTATTTCCATGTTTATAGAGATAGCGGTGTAGATATTTCCATGTTTACAGAGATAGAATTGTAGATATTTCCATATTTGCACAGATTGCGGTGTAGATATTTCGAACTTCACACAGATAGTGGTGTACATATTTGAATGTTTACACAGACAGCTGTGTATATATTTCCATGTTGACACAGATAGTGTTGTAGATATTTCCATGTATATACAGATTGCGGTGTAGATATTTCCATGTTTGGAAAGATAGCAGTGTAGATATTTCCATGTTTATACAAATAGCGGTGTAGACATTTCCATCATTATACAGATAGCGGTGTGGTTATTTCCATGTTTATACAGATAGCGATGTAGATATTTCCATGTTTATAGAGATGGCTGTGTAGATATTTCCATGTTTATACAGATGGCAGTGTAGATATTTCCATGTTTATACAGATAGTGGTGTAGATATTTCCATGTTTATACAGATGACTGTGTAGTTATTTCCATGTTTATACAGATGGTGGTGTAGAAATTTCCATCTTTATAGAGATAGCCATGTAGATATTTCCATGTTTATACAGATAGCGGTGTAGACATTTCCATGTTTATGGAGATAGCGGTGTAGATATTTGCATATTTATACAGATAGCGGTGTAGATATTTCCATGTTTATACTGATGGCGGTGTAGATATTTCCATGTTTATGCAGATGGCGGTGTAGGTTTTTCCATGTTTATAGAGATGGCGGTGTAGTTATTTCTATGTTTATAGAGATAGCGGTGTAGATGTATCCATATTTATACTGCTCGCGGTGTAGATATTTCCATCCTTATACAGATGGCTGTGTAGGTATTTCCATGATCATGCAGACAGCGGTGTAGATATTTCCATGTTTATACAGATAGCGATATAGGTATTTCCATGTTTACAGAGATAGTGGTGTAGATATTTCCATGTTTATACACATGACTGTGTAGATATTTCCATGTTTTTACAAATGGCAGTGCAGATATTTCCATGTTTATACTAATAGCGGTGTTGCTATTTCCATGTTTATAGAGATAGCATTGTAGACATTTCCATGTTTATAGAGATCGCGGTGTAGATATTTCCATGTTTATACAGATAGTGGTGTAGATATTTCCATGTTTTTACAAATATTGGTGTAGATACTTCCATGTTTACACAGATTGCGGTGTAGATATTTCCATCTTTCTACAGATGGCATTGTAGATATTTCCATGTTTATACAGATGGCGGTGTAGATATTTCCATGTTTATATAGATGGTGGTGTAGATAGCACCATGTTTATACAGATAGCGGTGTAGATATTTCCATGTTTATACAGATCGTGGTGAACATAATTCCATGTTTATACAGATCGCGGTGTAGATATTTCCATGTTTATACAGATCGTGGTGTAGATATTTCCATGTTTATACAGATAATGGTGTAGATATTTCCATGTTTATACAGATAGCGATGTAGATATTTCCATGTTTACAGAGATAGAGGTGTAGATATTTCCATATTTGCACAGATTGCGGTGTAGATATTTCCATGTTGACAAAGATAGTGTTGTAGGTATTTCCATGTTTATACAGATAGCGGTGTAGATATTTCCATGTTTATATAGATAGCAGTGTAGATATTTCCATGTTTATACAGATAGCGGTGTGGCTATTTCCATGTTTATACAGATAGCGATGTAGTTATTTCCATGTTTATAGAGATGGCTGTGTAGATATTTCCATGTTTATACAGATGGCAGTGTCGATATTTCCATGTTTTTACAGATAGTGTTGTAGATATATCCATGTGTACACAGATCACGGTGTAGAAATTGACATATTTATACAGATAGCGGTGTAGATATTTCCATGTTTATACAGATGACTGTGTAGATATTTCCATGTTTTACAGATGGCGGTGTAGATATTTCCGTGTTTACACAGGTAGCGGTGCGGCTATTTCCATATTTATAGAGATAGCGGTGTAGATATTTCCATGTTTATAGAGATGGCGGTGTAGATATTTCCATGTTTATACAGATGGCAGTGTAGATATTTCCATGTTTATACTGATAGTGGTATAGATATTTCCATGTTTATACAGATGACTGTGTAGGTATTTCCATGTATCTACAGATGGCGGTGTAGATATTTCCATGTTTATAAAGATAGCGGTGTAGATATTTCCATATTTATACAGATAGCGGTGTAGGTATTTCCATGTTTATACAGATAGCGGTGTAGATATTTCCTTGTTTACAGAGATAGAGGTGTAGGTATTCCCATATTTGCACAGATTGCGGTGTAGCTATTTCCATCTTCACACAGATAGCGGTGTACATATTTGCATGTTTACACAGAGAGCTGTGTAGATATTTCCATGTTTACACAGGCAGCGGTGCGGCTATTTCCATATTTATAGAGATAGCGGTGTAGATATTTCCATGTTTATAGAGATGGCTGTGTAGATATTTCCATGTTTATACAGATGGCAGTGTAGATATTTCCATGTTTATACTGATAGTGTTATAGATATTTCCATGTTTATACAGATGGCTGTGTAGATATTTCCATGTTTATAGACATAGCCATGTAGATATTTCCATGTTTATACAGATAGCGGTATAGACATTTCCATGTTTATTGAGATAGGCGTGTAGATATTTCCATATTTATACAGATAGTGGTGTAGATATTTCCATGTTTATACAGATGGCGGTGTAGATATTTCCATGTTTATATAGATGGTGGTGTAGATAGCACCATGTTTATACAGATAGCGGTATAGATATTTCCATGTTTTTACAGATCGTGGTGAACATAATTCCATGTTTATACAGATCGCGGTGTAGATATTTCCATGTTTATACAGATCGTGGTGTAGATATTTCCATGTTTATACAGATAATGGTGTAGATATTTCCATGTTTATACAGATAGCGATGTAGATATTTCCATGTTTACAGAGATAGAGGTGTAGATATTTCCATATTTGCACAGATTGCGGTGTAGATATTTCCATGTTGACAAAGATAGTGTTGTAGGTATTTCCATGTTTATACAGATAGCGGTGTAGATATTTCCATGTTTATATAGATAGCAGTGTAGATATTTCCATGTTTATACAGATAGCGGTGTGGCTATTTCCATGTTTATACAGATTGCGATGTAGTTATTTCCATGTTTATAGAGATGGCTGTGTAGATATTTCCATGTTTATACAGATGGCAGTGTCGATATTTCCATGTTTTTACAGATAGTGTTGTAGATATATCCATGTGTACACAGATCACGGTGTAGAAATTGACATATTTGTACAGATAGCGGTGTAGATATTTCCATGTTTATACAGATGACTGTGTAGATATTTCCATGTTTTACAGATGGCGGTGTAGATATTTCCGTGTTTACACAGGTAGCGGTGCGGCTATTTCCATATTTATAGAGATAGCGGTGTAGATATTTCCATGTTTATAGAGATGGCGGTGTAGATATTTCCATGTTTATACAGATGGCAGTGTAGATATTTCCATGTTTATACTGATAGTGGTATAGATATTTCCATGTTTATACAGATGACTGTGTAGGTATTTCCATGTATCTACAGATGGCGGTGTAGATATTTCCATGTTTATAAAGATAGCGGTGTAGATATTTCCATATTTATACAGATAGCGGTGTAGGTATTTCCATGTTTATACAGATAGCGGTGTAGATATTTCCTTGTTTACAGAGATAGAGGTGTAGGTATTCCCATATTTGCACAGATTGCGGTGTAGCTATTTCCATCTTCACACAGATAGCGGTGTACATATTTGCATGTTTACACAGAGAGCTGTGTAGATATTTCCATGTTTACACAGGTAGCGGTGCGGCTATTTCCATATTTATAGAGATAGCGGTGTAGATATTTCCATGTTTATAGAGATGGCTGTGTAGATATTTCCATGTTTATACAGATGGCAGTGTAGATATTTCCATGTTTATACTGATAGTGTTATAGATATTTCCATGTTTATACAGATGGCTGTGTAGATATTTCCATGTTTATAGACATAGCCATGTAGATATTTCCATGTTTATACAGATAGCGGTATAGACATTTCCATGTTTATTGAGATAGGCGTGTAGATATTTCCATATTTATACAGATAGCGGTGTAGATATTTCCATGTTTATACAGATGGCGGTGTAGATATTTCCATGTTTATGCAGATGGCGGTGTAGATATTTCCATGTTTATATAGATGGTGGTGTAGATATCTCTATGTTTATAGAGATAGCAGTGTACATATTTCCATATTTATACTGCTTGCTGTGTAGATATTTCCATCTTTATACAGATGGCGGTGTGGATATTTCCATGTTTATGCAGATGGCCGTGTAGATATTTCAGGGTTTATAGAGATGGCAGTGTAGATATTTCTATGTTTGTAGAGATAGCGGTGTAGATATTTCCATATTTATACTGCTCGCGGTGTAGGTATTTCCATCTTCATACACATGGCAGTGTAGGTATTTCCATGTTCTTGCAGATAGCGGTGTAGATATTTCCATGTTTATACAGATAGCGGTGTAGGTATTTCCATGGTTATAGAGATAGCGGTGTAGATATTTCCATGTATTTACAGAGGACTGTGTAGGTATTTCCATGTTTTTACAGATGGCAGTGTAAATATTTCCATGTTTGTACAGATAGCGGTGTGGCTATTTCCATGTTTATAGAGATAGCGGTGTAGATATTTACATGTTTATACAGATGGCTTTGTAGATATTTCCATGTTTATACAGATGTCAGAGTAGATATTTCCATGTTTATGCAGATAGTGGTATAGATATTTCCATGCTTATACAGACGACTCTGTAGGTATTTCAATGTATATACAGATGGCGGTGTAGATATTTCCATGTTTATAAAGACATCGGTGCAGATATTTCCATATTTATACAGATAGCGGTGTAGATATTTCTATGTTTATACAGATAGCGGTGTAGATATATCCATGTTTATACAGACCGTGGTGTAGATATTTCCATGTTTATTCACATAGTGGTGTAGATATTTCCATGTTTATACAGATAGCGGTGTAGATATTTCCATTCTTACAGAGATAGAGGTGTAGGTATTTCCATATTTGCACAGATTGCGGTGTAGATATTTCCATCTTCACACAGATAGCGGTGTACGTATTTGCAAGTTTACACAGACAGCTGTTTAGATATTTCCATGTTGACACAGATAGTGTTGTAGATATGTCCATGTTTATACAAATTGCGGTGTAGCTATTTCCATGTTTATAAAGATAGAGGTGCAGATAATTTCATATTTATACAGATAGCGGTGTAGATATTTCCATGTTTATACAGATAGCGGTGTAGATATTTCCATGTTTATACAGATAGCGATGTAGATATTCCCATGTTTATAGAGATGGCTGTGTAGATATTTCCATGTTTATACAGATGGCAGTGTAGATATTTCCATGTTTATGCAGATAGTGGTGTAGATATTTCCATGTTTATACAGATGACTGTGTAGTTATTTCCAAGTTTATACAGATGGCGGTGTAGATATTTCCATGTTTATACAGATGGTAGGGTAGATATTTCCATGTTTATAGAGATAGTGGTGTAGATACTTCCATGTTTATATAGATGACTGTGTAGTTATTTCCATGTTTGTACAGATGGTGTTGTAGATATTTCCATGTTTATAGAGATAGCCATGTAGATATTTGCATGTTTATGCAGATTGCAGTGTAGACATTTCCATGTTTATAGAGTTAACGGTGTAGATATTTCCATATTTATACAGATAGCGGTGTAGATATTTTCACGTTTCTACAGATGGCGGTGTAGATATTTCCATATTTATGCAGATGGCCTTGTAGTTATTTCCATGTTTATAGGGATGGCAGAGTAAATATTTCTATGTTTATAGAGATAGCGGTGTAGATACTTCCATGTTTATACTGATAGTGGTATAGATATTTCCATGTTTATTCAGATGACTGTGTAGGTATTTCCATGTATATAGAGATGGCGGTGTAGATATTGCCATGTTTATAAAGATAGCGGTGTAGATATTTCCATATTTATACATATAGCGGTGTAGGTATTTCCCTGTTTATACAGATAGCGGTGTAGATATTTCCTTGTTTACAGAGATAGAGGTGTAGGTATTTCCATATTTGCAGAGATTGCAGTGTAGATATTTCCATCTTCACACAGATAGCGGTGTACATATTTGCATGTTTACACAGAGAGCTGTGTAGATATTTCCATGTTTACACAGATAGTGTTGTAGATATTTCCATGTTTATACAGATTGCGGTGTAGACATTTCCATGTTTATAAAGATAGCGGTGTAGACATTTCCATGTTTATACAGATAGCGGTGTAGATATTTCCATGTTTATACAGATAGTGGTGTGGCTATTTCCATGTTTATACAGATAGTGATGTAGATATTTGCGTGTTTATAGAGATGGCTGTGTAGATATTTCCATGTTTATACAGATGGCAGTGTAGATATTTCCATGTTTATGGAGATAGTGGTGTAGAGATTTCCATGTTTATACAGATGACTGTGTAGCCATTTCCATGTTTATACAGATGGTGGTGTAGATATTTCCATGTTTATAGAGATAGCTGTGAAGATATTTCCATGTTTATACAGATGGCGGTGAAGATATTTCCATGTTTATAGACATAGCCATGTAGATATTTCCCTGTTTATACAGATGGCGGTGTAGACATTTCCATGTTTATAGAGATAGCGGTGTAGATATTTCCATATTTATACAGATAGCGGTGTAGATATTTCCATGTTTATACCGATGGCGGTGTAGATATTTCCATGTTTATATAGATGGTGGTGTAGATATCTCTATGTTTATAGAGATAGCAGTGTACATATTTCCATATTTATACTGCTCGCTGTGTAGTATTTCCACCTTATACAGATGGCGCTGGAGATATTTCCATGTTTATGCAGATGGCCGTGTAGATATTTCCGGCTTTATAGAGATGGCGGTGTAGATATTTCTATGTTTATAGAGATAGCGGTGTAGATAGTTCCATATTTATGCTGCTGGCGGTGAAGACATTTCCATCTTTATACAGATGGCAGTGTAGATATTTCCATGTTCTTGCAGATAGCGGTGTAGATATTTCCATGTTTATACAGATAGCGGTGTAGGTATTTCCATGTTTATAGAGATATTGGTGTAGATATTTCCATGTTTTTACAGAGGCCTGTGTAGATATTTCCATGTTTTTACAGATGGCAGTGTAAATATTTCCATGTTTATAAAGATAGCGGTGTGGCTATTTCCATGTTTATAGAGATAGCGGTGTAGTTATTTCCATGTTTATACAGATGGCAGAGTAGATATTTCAATGTTTATAGAGATAGTGGTATAGATATTTCCATGTTTATACAGACGACAGTGTAGGTATTTCCATGTATATACAGATGGCGGTGTAGATATTTCCATGTTTATACAGATAGCGGTGTAGATATTTCCATGTTTATACAGATAGCGGTGTATATATTTCCATTCTTACAGAGATAGAGGTGTAGATATTACCATATTTGCACAGATTGTGGTGTAGATATTTCCATCCTCACACAGATAGCGGTGTACATATTTGCATGTGTACAAAGACAGCTGTGTAGATATTTCCAAGTTGACACAGCTAGTGTTGTTGATATTTCCATGTTTATACATATTGCGGTGTTTATAGAAATGGCCGTGTAGATATTTCTATGTTTATAGAGATAGCGGTGCAGATATTTCCATATTTATACTGCTCGCGGGGTAGATATTTCCATCCTTATACAGATGGCAGTGTAGGTATTTCCATGTTCATGCAGATAGCGGTGTAGACATTTCCATGTTGATACAGATTGAGGTGTAAATATTTCCAAGTTTATAGAGATAGCGGTGCAGATATTTCCATGTTTATACAGATAGCGGTGTAGATATTTCCATGTGTATACAGATAGCGGTTTGGCTATTTCCATGTTTATACAGATATCGATGTAGATATTTCCATGTTTATAGAGATGGCTGTGTAGATATTTCCATGTTTATACAGATGGCAGTGTCGATATTTCCATGTTTTTACAGATAGTGTTGTAGATATTTCCATGTTTATACAGATGACTGTGTAGTTATTTCCATGTTTATACAGATGGCGGTGTAGATGTTTCCATGTTTATAGAGATAGCCATGTAGATATTTCCATGTTTATACAGATGGCGTTGTAGATATTTCCATGTTTATGCAGATGGTGGTGTAGATATTTCCATGGTTATATAAATGGCGGTGTAGATATTTCTATGTTTATAGAGAGAGCGGTGTACATATTTCCATATTTATACAGCTCGTGGTGTAGTTATTTCCATCTTTATACAGATGGCAGTGTCGGTATTTCCATGACCATGCAGATAGCGGTGTAGACATTTCCATGTTTATACAGATAGCTGTGTAGGTATTTCCATGTTTAAAAAGATAGCGGTGCAGATATTTCCATGTTCATACAAATGACTGTGTAGATAGTTCCATGTTTTTACAGATCGCAGTGAAATATTTCCATGTTCATACAAATGACTGTGTAGATATTTCCATGTTTTTACAGATCGCAGTGTAAATATTTCCATGTTTATAGAGGTAGCGGTGTGGCTATTTCCATGTTTATAGAGACACCGGTGTAGATATTTCCATGTCTATAGAGATGGATGTGAAGATATTTCCATGTTTATACAGATGGCAGTGTAGATATTTCCATGTTTATACAGATAGTGGTATAGATATTTCCATGTTTATACAGATGACCGTGTAGGTATTTCCATGTGTATACAGATGGCGGTGTAGATATTTCCATGTTTATAAAGGTAGTGGTGTAGATATTTCCATGTTTATAAAGATAGCGGTGTAGACATTTCCTTGTTTACAGAGACAGCGGTGTAGATATTGCCATATTTACAAAGATAGCTATGTAGATATTTCCATGTTTGTACAGATGGGGGTGTAGATATTTCCATGTTTATGCTGATGGACCTGTAGTCATTTCCATGTTTATAGAGATGGCCGTGTAGATATTTCTATGTTTATAGAGATAGAGGAGTAGATATTTCCATATTTATACTGCTCGCGGTGTAGATATTTCTACCTTTATACAGATGACAGTGTAGATATTTCCATGTTCTTACATATAGTGGTGTAGATATTTCCATGTTTATACAGATAGCGGTGCAGTTATTTCCATCTTTATAGAGATAGCGGTGTAGATATTTCCATGATTATAGAGATGGCTGTGTAGATATTTCCATGTTTATACAGATGGCAGTGTCGATATTTCCATGTTTTTACAGATAGTGGTGTAGATATTTCCATGTTTATACAGATGACTGTGTAGTTAATTTCATGTTTATACAGATGGCGGTGTAGATATTTCCATGTTTATAGAGATAGCCATGTAGATATTTCCATGTTTATACTGATGGCGGTGTAGACATTTCCATATTTATAGAGATAGTGGTGTAGATATTTCCATATTTATACAGATAGCAGTGTAGATATTTCCATGTTTATACAGATGGCGGTGTAGATATTTCCATGTTTATGCAGATGGCGGTGTAGATATTTCCATGTTTATATAGATGGCAGAGTAGATATTTCTTTGTTTATAGAGAGAGCGGTGTAGATACTTCCATACTTATACTGCTCCCGGTGTAGATATATCCATCTTTATACAGATGGAAGCGTAGTTATTTCCATGTTTATGCCGATAGCGGTGTAGATATTTCCATGGTTATACAGATAGCGGTGTAGGTATTTCCATGTTTATAGAGATAGCGGAGTAGATATTTCCAGGTTTACAGATGACTGTGTAGATATTTCCATGTTTTACAGATGGCGGTGTAGATATTTCCATGTTTATACAGGTAGCGGTGTGGCTATTTCCATGTTTATAGAGGTAGCGGTGTAGATATTTCCATGTTTATAGAGATGGCTGTGTAGGTATTTCCATGTGTATACAGATGGCGGTGTAGATATTTCCATGTTTATACAGATAGTGGTATAGATATTTCCATGTTTATACAGATGACTGTGTAGGTATTTCCATGTATATACAGATGGCGGTTTAGATATTTCCATGTTTATAAAGGTAGCGATGTAGATATTTCCAAATTTATACAGATAGCGGTGTAGATATGTCCATGTTTATCCAGATAGCGGTGTAGATATATGCATGTTTATACAGATCGTGGTGTAGATATTTCCATGATTATACAGATAGTGGTGTAGATATTTCCATGTTTAAACAGATAGCGGTGTAAATACTTCCAAGTTTACAGAGATAGAGGTGTAGATAATTCCATATTTGAACAGATTGCGGTGTAGAAATTTCCATCTTCACACAGATAGCGGTGTACATATTTCCATGTGTACACAGATAGCTGGGTAGTTATTTCCATGTTGACACAGATAGTGTTGTAGATATTTCCATGTTTATACAGATTACGGTGTAGCTATTTCCAAGTTTATAAAGAGGGTGGTGTAGATATTTCCATGTTTATACAGATAGCAGTGTAGATATTTCAATGTTTATACAGATAGCGCTGTGGCTATTTCCATGTTTAAACAGATAGCGATGTTGATATTTCCATGTTTAAAGAGATGGCTGTGTGGATATATCCATGTTTATACAGATGGCAGTGTAGATATTTCCATGTTTACACAGATAGTGGTGTAGGTATTTCCATGTTTGTAGAGATGGCGGTGTAGATATTTCCATGTTTATACAGATGTCGGTGTAGATATTTCCATGTTTACAGAGATGGCGGTGTAGATATTTCTATGTTTATAGAGATAGCGGTGCAGAAATTTCCATATTTATACTGCTCACGGTGTAGATATTTCCATCTTTATACAGATGGCAGTGTGATTATTTCCATGACCATGCAGATAGCGGTGTAGATATTTCCATGTTTTTACAGATAGCAGTGTAGGTAATTCCATGTTTATAGAGATTGCGGTGAAGATATTTCCATGTTTATACAGATGACTGTGTAGATATTTCCATGTTTTTACAGATGGCAGTGCAGATATTTCCATGTTTATGCAGATAGCTGTGTGGCTATTTCCATGTTTATGGACATAGCGGTGTAGATATTTCCATGTTTGCAGAGATGTCTGTGTAGATATTTCCATGTTTATACAAATGGCAGTGAGGATATTTCCATGTTTGTACTGATAGCGGTGTAGATATTTGCAAGTTTATACAGATAGCGGAGTGGCTATTTCCATGTTTATCGAGATAGCGGTGTAGATGTTTCCATGTTTATAGACATGGCTGTGTAGATATTTCCACGTTTATACAGATGGCAGAGTAGATATTTCCATGTTTATAAAGATAGTGGTATAGATATTTCCGTGTTTATACAGACGACTGTGAAGGTATTTCCATGTATATACAGATGGTGGTGTAGATATTTTCATGTTTATAAAGATAGCGGTGCAGATATTTCCATATTTATACAGATAGCGGTGTAGGTATTTCCATGTTTATACAGATAGCGGTATAGATATTTCCTTGTTTACAGATATAGAGGTGTTGTTATTTCCATATTTGCACAGATTGCGGGGTAGATATTTCCATCTTCACACAGATAGCGCTGTACATATTTGCATGTTTACACAGAGAGCTGTGTAGATATTTCCATGTTTACACAGATAGTGTTGTAGATATTTCCATGTTTATACTGATTGCAGTGTAGATATTTCCATGTATATAAAGATAGAGGTGTAGATATTTCCATGTTTATACAGATAGCGTTGTAGATATTTACATGTTTATACAGATAGTGGTGTGGCTATTTCCATGTTTATACAGATAGCGATGTAGTTATTTCCATGTTTATAGAGATGGCTGTGTAGGTATTTCCATGTTTATACAGATGGCAGTGTAGATATTTCCATGTTTATACAGATAGTGGTGTAGATATTTCCATGTTTATACAGATGACTGTGTAGTTATTTCCATGTTTATACAGATGGTGGTGTAGATATTTCCATGTTTATAGAGATAGCCATGTAGATATTTCCATGTTTATACAGATAGCGGTGTAGACATTTCCATGTTTATGGAGATAGCGGTGTAGATATTTGCATATTTATACAGATAGCGGTGTAGATATTTCCATGTTTATACAGATGGCGGTGTAGATATTTCCATGTTTATGCAGATGGCGGTGTAGGTATTTCCATGTTTATAGAGATGGCGGTGTAGTTACTTCTATGTTTATAGAGATTGCGGTGTAGATGTATCCATATTTATACTGCTCGCGGTGTAGTTATTTCCATCCTTATACAGATGGCAGTGTCGGTGTTTCCATGTTCATGCAGACAGCGGTGTAGATATTTCCATGTTTATACAGATAGCGGTATAGGTATTTCCATGTTTTCAGAGATAGTGGTGTAGATATTTCCATGTTTATACACATGACTGTGTAGATATTTCCATGTTTTTACAAATGGCAGTGTAGATATTTCCATGTTTATACTGATAGCGGTGTTGCTATTTCCATGTTTATAGAGATAGCGTTGTAGACATTTCCATGTTTATAGAGATCGCGGTGTAGATATTTCCATATTTATACAGATAGCGGTGTAGATATTTCCATGTTTATACAGATGGCGGTGTAGATATTTCCTTGTTTATGCAGATGGCGGTGTAGATATTTCCATGTTTATAGATATGGCAGAGTGGATATTTCTATGTTTATAGAGATGGCGGTGTAGATACTTCCATACTTACACTTCTCGCCGGGTAGATATTTCCACGTTTATACAGATGGCAGTGTAGTTATTTCCATGTTCATGCAGATAGCGTTGTAGATATTTCCATGTTTATACAGGTAGCGGGGTGGCTATTTCCATGTTTATAGAGATAGCGGCGTAGATATTTCCATGTTTATAGAGATGGCTGTGTAGGTATTTCCATGTTTATACAGAAGGCATTGTAAATATTTCCATGTTTATACAGATAGTGGTGTAGATATTTCCATGTTTATACAGATGACTGTGTAGGTATTTCCATGTTCTTGCAGATAGCGGTGTAGATATTTTCATGTTTATACAGATAGCGGTGTAGGTATTTCCATGTTTATAGAGATAGCGGTGTAGATATTTCCATGTTTATAGACATGGCTGTGTAGATATTTCCATGTTTATTCAGATAGCGGTGTAGATATTTCCATGTTTACAGAGATAGAGGTGTAGGTATTTCCATATTTGCACAGATTGCGGTGTAGACATTTCCAACTTCACACAGATAGCGGTGTACATATTTCCATGTTTACACAGACAGCTGTGTAGATATTTCCATGTTTACACAGGTAATGTTGTAGATATTTCCATGTTTATACAGATTGTGGTGTAGATATTTCCATGTTTATACAGATGACTGTGTAGTTATTTCCATGTTTATAAAGATGGCGATGTAGATATTTCCATGTTTATAGAGATAGCCATGTAGATATTTCCATGTTTATACAGATAGCGGTGTAGACATTTCCATGTTTATAGAGATAGCGGTTTAGATATTTCCACATTTATACAGATAGTGGTGTAGATATTTCCAGTTTTATACAGATGGCGGTGTAGATATTTCCATGTTTATGCAGATGGCGGTGTAGATATTTCCATGTTTATAGAGATGGCAGAGTACATATTTCTATGTCTATAGAGATAGCGGTGTAGATACTTCCATACTTATATTGCTCGCGGTGTAGATATTTCCATCTTTATACAGATGGCAGTGTAGTTATTTCCATGTTCATGCAGATAGCAGTGTAGATATTTCCATGTTTACACAGATAGCGGTGTATGCATTTCCATGTTTATAGAGATAGCGGTGTAGATATTTCCATGTTTATACAGATGACTGTGTAGATATTTCCATGTTTTTACAAATGGCGGTATAGATATTTCCATGTTTATACAGGTAGCGGTGCGGCTATTTCCATGTTTATAGAGATAGCGGAGTAGATATTTCCATGTTTATACAGATGGAAGTGTAGATGTTTCCATGTTTATACAGATAGTGGTATAGATAATTCCATGTTTATACAGATGACTGTGTAGGTATTTCCATGTATATACAGATGGCGGTGTAGATATTTCCATGTTTATAAAGATAGCGGTGTAGATATTTCCCTATTTATACAGATAGCGGTGTAGGTATTTCCATGTTTATACCGATAGCGGTGTAGATATTTCCTTGTTTACAGAGATAGAGGTGTAGGTATTTCCATATTTGCACACATTGCGGTGTGGATATTTCCATCTTCACACAGATTGCGGTGTACATATTTGCCTGTTTACACAGAGAGCTGTGTGGATATTTCCATGTTTACACAGATAGTGTTGTAAATATTTCCATGTTTATACTGATTGCGGTGTAGATATTTCCATGTATATAAAGATAGCGGTGTAGATATTTCCATGTTTATACAGATAGCGGTGTAGATATTTACATGTTTATACAGAGAGTGGTGTGGCTATTTCCATGTTTATACAGATGGCTGTGTAGATATTTCCAAGTTTATACAGATTGCAGTGTAGATATTTCCATGTCTATAGAGATAGTGGTGTAGATATTTCCATGTTTATACAGATTACTGTGTAGTCATTTCCATGTTTATACAGATGGTGGTGTAGATTTTGCCATGTTTATAGAGATAGCCGTGTAGATATTTCCATGTTTATACAGATAGCGGTGTAGACATTTCCATGTTTACAGAGATAGCGTTGTAGATATTTCCATATTTATGCAGATAGCAGTGTAGATACTTCCATGTTTATACAGATGGCGGTGTAGATATTTCCATATTTATGCAGATGGCCGTGTAGATATTTCCGGGTTCATAGTGATAGCGGTGTAGATATTTCCATATTTATACTGCTCGCGGTGTAGATATTTCCATCTTTATACAGATTGCAGTGTAGATATTTCTTGTTCTTGCAGATAGCGGTGTAGATAATTCCATGTTTATACAGATAGCGGTGTAGTTATTTCCATGTTTATAGAGATAGCGGTGTAGATATTTCCATGTTTACAGAGATAGAATTGTAGATATTTCCATATTTGCACAGATTGCGGTGTAGATATTTCGAACTTCACACAGATAGTGGTGTACATATTTGAATGTTTACACAGACAGCTGTGTATATATTTCCATGTTGACACAGATAGTGTTGTAGATATTTCCATGTATATACAGATTGCGGTGTAGATATTTCCATGTTTGGAAAGATAGCAGTGTAGATATTTCCATGTTTATACAAATAGCGGTGTAGACATTTCCATCATTATACAGATAGCGGTGTGGTTATTTCCATGTTTATACAGATAGCGATGTAGATATTTCCATGTTTATAGAGATGGCTGTGTAGATATTTCCATGTTTATACAGATGGCAGTGTAGATATTTCCATGTTTATACAGATAGTGGTGTAGATATTTCCATGTTTATACAGATGACTGTGTAGTTATTTCCATGTTTATACAGATGGTGGTGTAGAAATTTCCATCTTTATAGAGATAGCCATGTAGATATTTCCATGTTTATACAGATAGCGGTGTAGACATTTCCATGTTTATGGAGATAGCGGTGTAGATATTTGCATATTTATACAGATAGCGGTGTAGATATTTCCATGTTTATACTGATGGCGGTGTAGATATTTCCATGTTTATGCAGATGGCGGTGTAGGTTTTTCCATGTTTATAGAGATGGCGGTGTAGTTATTTCTATGTTTATAGAGATAGCGGTGTAGATGTATCCATATTTATACTGCTCGCGGTGTAGATATTTCCATCCTTATACAGATGGCTGTGTAGGTATTTCCATGATCATGCAGACAGCGGTGTAGATATTTCCATGTTTATACAGATAGCGATATAGGTATTTCCATGTTTACAGAGATAGTGGTGTAGATATTTCCATGTTTATACACATGACTGTGTAGATATTTCCATGTTTTTACAAATGGCAGTGCAGATATTTCCATGTTTATACTAATAGCGGTGTTGCTATTTCCATGTTTATAGAGATAGCATTGTAGACATTTCCATGTTTATAGAGATCGCGGTGTAGATATTTCCATATTTATACAGATAGCGGTGTAGATGTTTCCATGTTTATACAGATGGCGGTGTAGATATTTCCTTGTTTATGCAGATGGCGGTGTAGATATTTCCATGTTTATAGATATGGCAGAGTAGATATTTCTATGTTTATAGAGATGGCGGTGTAGATACTTCCATACTTACAGTGCTTGCGGTGTAGATATTTCCCCGTTTATACATATGGCAGTGTAGTTATTTCCATGTTCATGCAGATAGCGGTGTAGATATTTCCATGTTTATACAGGTAGCAGTGTGGCTATTTCCATGTTTATAGAGATAGCGGTGTAGATATTTCCATGTTTATAGAGATGGCTGTGTAGATATTTCCATGTTTATACAGAAGGCATTGTAGATATTTCCATGTTTATACAGATAGTGGTGTAGATATTTCCATGTTTATACAGATGACTGTGTAGGTATTTCCATGTTCTTGCAGATAGCGGTGTAGATATTTTCATGTTTATACAGACAGCTGTGTAGGTATTTCCATGTTTATAGAGATAGCGGTGTAGATATTTCCATGTTTATAGAGATGGCTGTGTGGATATTTCCATGTTTATTCAGATAGCGGTGTTGATATTTCCATGTTTATAGGGAGAGCGGTGTAGATATTTCCATTTTTATAGACATAGCAGTGTTGGTATTTTGATGTTTATACAGATAGCGGTGTAGATATTTCCATGTTTACATAGATAGCGGTGTAGATATTTCCATCTTTACACAGATAGTGGTGTAGATATTTCCATGTTTACACTGATAGCGGTGTAGATATTTCCATGTTTATACAGATAGCGGTGTAGTTATTTCCATGTTTATACAGATATCGGTGTAGATATTTCCATGTTTACACTGATAGCGGTGTAGATATTTCCATGTTTATACAGATAGCGGTGTAGTTATTTAAAAGTTAATACAGATAGCGGTGTAGATATTTCCATGTTTATACAGACGGCAGTGTAGATATTTCCATGTTTATAGAAATGGCGGTGTAGACATTTCCATGTTTATACAGATGGCGGTGTAGATATTTCCATGCTTATACAGATGGCGGTGTACATATTTCCATGTTTATACAGATTGCGGTGTTGTTATTTCCATGTTTATACAGATGGCGGTGTAGATATTTCCATGTTTATACAGATGGCGGGGTAGATATTTCCATGTTTATAGACATGGCCTTGTAGATATTTCAATGCTTATTGAGTTGATGGTGTAGATATTTCCATATTTATACAGATAGCGCTGTAGATATTTCCATGTTTATACAGATGGTGGTGTAGATATTTCCATGTTTCTACAGATGGCGGTGTAGTTATTTCCATGTTTATACAGATGGCGGTGTAGTTATTTCCATGTTTATAGAGATGGCGGTGTAGATATTTCCATGTTTATAAAGATAACGGTGTAGATACATCCATGTTTATACATATGCAAGTGTAGATATTTCCATGTTTACACAGGTAGCATTTTAGATATTTCTATGTTTATACAGATAGCGGTGTAGTTATTTCCATGTTTATAGAGATAGCGGTGTAGATATTTCCATGTTTACAGAGATAGAATTGTAGATATTTCCATATTTGCACAGATTGCGGTGTAGATATTTCGAACTTCACACAGATAGTGGTGTACATATTTGAATGTTTACACAGACAGCTGTGTATATATTTCCATGTTGACACAGATAGTGTTGTAGATATTTCCATGTATATACAGATTGCGGTGTAGATATTTCCATGTTTGGAAAGATAGCAGTGTAGATATTTCCATGTTTATACAAATAGCGGTGTAGACATTTCCATCATTATACAGATAGCGGTGTGGTTATTTCCATGTTTATACAGATAGCGATGTAGATATTTCCATGTTTATAGAGATGGCTGTGTAGATATTTCCATGTTTATACAGATGGCAGTGTAGATATTTCCATGTTTATACAGATAGTGGTGTAGATATTTCCATGTTTATACAGATGACTGTGTAGTTATTTCCATGTTTATACAGATGGTGGTGTAGAAATTTCCATCTTTATAGAGATAGCCATGTAGATATTTCCATGTTTATACAGATAGCGGTGTAGACATTTCCATGTTTATGGAGATAGCGGTGTAGATATTTGCATATTTATACAGATAGCGGTGTAGATATTTCCATGTTTATACTGATGGCGGTGTAGATATTTCCATGTTTATGCAGCTGGCGGTGTAGGTTTTTCCATGTTTATAGAGATGGCGGTGTAGTTATTTCTATGTTTATAGAGATAGCGGTGTAGATGTATCCATATTTATACTGCTCGCGGTGTAGATATTTCCATCCTTATACAGATGGCAGTGTAGGTATTTCCATGATCATGCAGACAGCGGTGTAGATATTTCCATGTTTATACAGATAGCGATATAGGTATTTCCATGTTTACAGAGATAGTGGTGTAGATATTTCCATGTTTATACACATGACTGTGTAGATATTTCCATGTTTTTACAAATGGCAGTGCAGATATTTCCATGTTTATACTAATAGCGGTGTTGCTATTTCCATGTTTATAGAGATAGCATTGTAGACATTTCCATGTTTATAGAGATCGCGGTGTAGATATTTCCATATTTATACAGATAGCGGTGTAGATGTTTCCATGTTTATACAGATGGCGGTGTAGATATTTCCTTGTTTATGCAGATGGCGGTGTAGATATTTCCATGTTTATAGATATGGCAGAGTAGATATTTCTATGTTTATAGAGATGGCGGTGTAGATACTTCCATACTTACAGTGCTTGCGGTGTAGATATTTCCCCGTTTATACATATGGCAGTGTAGTTATTTCCATGTTCATGCAGATAGCGGTGTAGATATTTCCATGTTTATACAGGTAGCAGTGTGGCTATTTCCATGTTTATAGAGATAGCGGTGTAGATATTTCCATGTTTATAGAGATGGCTGTGTAGATATTTCCATGTTTATACAGAAGGCATTGTAGATATTTCCATGTTTATACAGATAGTGGTGTAGATATTTCCATGTTTATACAGATGACTGTGTAGGTATTTCCATGTTCTTGCAGATAGCGGTGTAGATATTTTCATGTTTATACAGACAGCTGTGTAGGTATTTCCATGTTTATAGAGATAGCGGTGTAGATATTTCCATGTTTATAGAGATGGCTGTGTGGATATTTCCATGTTTATTCAGATAGCGGTGTTGATATTTCCATGTTTATAGGGAGAGCGGTGTAGATATTTCCATTTTTATAGACATAGCAGTGTTGGTATTTTGATGTTTATACAGATAGCGGTGTAGATATTTCCATGTTTACATAGATAGCGGTGTAGATATTTCCATCTTTACACAGATAGTGGTGTAGATATTTCCATGTTTACACTGATAGCGGTGTAGATATTTCCATGTTTATACAGATAGCGGTGTAGTTATTTCCATGTTTATACAGATATCGGTGTAGATATTTCCATGTTTACACTGATAGCGGTGTAGATATTTCCATGTTTATACAGATAGCGGTGTAGTTATTTAAAAGTTAATACAGATAGCGGTGTAGATATTTCCATGTTTATACAGACGGCAGTGTAGATATTTCCATGTTTATAGAAATGGCGGTGTAGACATTTCCATGTTTATACAGATGGCGGTGTAGATATTTCCATGCTTATACAGATGGCGGTGTACATATTTCCATGTTTATACAGATTGCGGTGTTGTTATTTCCATGTTTATACAGATGGCGGTGTAGATATTTCCATGTTTATACAGATGGCGGGGTAGATATTTCCATGTTTATAGACATGGCCTTGTAGATATTTCAATGCTTATTGAGTTGATGGTGTAGATATTTCCATATTTATACAGATAGCGCTGTAGATATTTCCATGTTTATACAGATGGTGGTGTAGATATTTCCATGTTTCTACAGATGGCGGTGTAGTTATTTCCATGTTTATACAGATGGCGGTGTAGTTATTTCCATGTTTATAGAGATGGCGGTGTAGATATTTCCATGTTTATAAAGATAACGGTGTAGATACATCCATGTTTATACATATGCAAGTGTAGATATTTCCATGTTTACACAGGTAGCATTTTAGATATTTCTATGTTTATACAGATAGCGGTGTAGATATATCCAAGTTTACATAGATAGCGGTGTAGATACTTCCATCTTTACACAGATAGCGGTGTAGGTATTTCCATGTGTATACAGATAGCAGTGTAGATATTACCATGTTTATACAGATAGTGATGTAGATATTTCCTTGTTTATACAGATGACGGTGTAGATACTTCCTTTTTTAAGGAGATTGCGGTGTGGATATTTCCATGTTTATACAGATTGTAGTGTAGATATTTCCATGTTTATACAGATTTTGCTGTAGTTATTTCCATCTTTATACAGATGGCGGTGAACATATTTCCATGTTTATACACATGGCGGTGTAGAAATTTCCATGTTTACACTGATAGCGGTGTAGATATTTCCATGTTTATACAGATGGCGGTGTAGATATTTCCATGTTTATACAGATAGCGGTGTACTTATTTCCATGTTTATACAGATAGCGTCGTTGATATTTCCATGTTTTAGGGATAGCGGTGTAGATATTTCCACGTTTATAGACATAGCGGTTTAGGTATTTCCATGTTTATACAGATAGCAGTGTAGATATTTCCATGTTTATACAGATCTCTGTGTATATATTTCCGTGTTTACAGAGATGGCAATGTAGATATTTGGCTGTTTATAGAGATGGTGTTGTAGTTATATCCATGTTTATAGAGATGACTGTGTAGATATTGCCACGTTTATTCAGATGGCGTTGTAGTTATTTCCATCTTTATACAGATGGCGGTGTAGATATTTCCATTTTTATACAGATGGCGGTGTAGACATTTCCAAGTTTATAGAGATGTCGGTGTAGATATCTCCATGTTTATTCAGGTGGCGGTGTATATATTTCCATGTTTATACAGACAGCGGTGTGACTATTTCCATGTTTATACAGACGGCAGTGTAGATATTTCCATGTTTATACAGATAGATATCGGTGTAGATATTTCCATGTTTAGACAGATGGCGGTGTAGATATTTCCATGTTTATACATATAGCGGTGTAGATATTTCCCAGTTTATACATACAGCGGTGAAGATATTTCCACGTTTATAGAGATAGCGGTGTAGATATTTCCACGTTTATAGAAATAGCGGTGTAGAGATTTCCACGTTTATACACATAGCGGTGTAGATATTTCCACCTTAATAGAGATAGCGGTGTAAATATTTTCATGTTTATACAGGTAGCTGTGTAGATATTTCCCAGTTTATACCGATAGTGGTGTAGATATTTCCATGTTTACATAGATAGCGGTGTAGATATTTCCATCTTTGCACAGATTGCGGTGTAGATATTTCCATCTTTACAGAGATAGCGGTGTAGATATTTCCATATTTATACAGATAGCGGTTTAGCTATTTCCATGTTTATACAGATAGCGGTGTAGTTATTTCCATGTTCATACAGATAGCGGTGGAGATATTTCCATGTTTATAAAGATAGCGATGTAGATATTTCCATGTTTATAGAGATAGTGGTGTAGATATTTCCATATTTATACACATAGCGGTGGGGATATTTCCATGTTTTAGCTGATAGCGGTGGAGATATTTCCATGTTTATACAGTTGATGTTGTAGATATTTTCATGTTTATACAGATAATGGTGTAGATATTTCCAAGTTTATACAGATTGCCATGTAGATATTTCCATGTTTATACAGAGAGCGGTATATTTATTTCCAGGTTTATACAGATAGCGGTGTAGATATTTCCACGTTTATACACAAAGTGGTGTAGATATTTCCACGTTTATACACATGGCGGTGTAGATATTTGAAGGTTTATACAGATAGCAGTTTAGTTATTTCCACGTATACAGAGATAGCTGTGAAGATATTTCCATGTTTATACTGATGGCTGTGTAGATATTTCCATGTGTATACAGATGGCAGGGTAGATATTTCCATGTTTATACTGATGAAGGTGTAGATGTTTCCATGTTTATACAGATGACTGTGTACATATTTCCATGTTTTTACAGATGGCGGTGTAGTTATTTCCATGTTTATACAGATAGCGGTGTGGATATTTCCATGGTTATACATATGGCGGTGTTGATAATTCCATGTTTATACAGATAGCGTTGTAGATATTTCCATGTTTATACAGATAGCGGTGTTGGTATTTCCATCTTTACACAGATAGCTGTGTAGCTGTTTCCATGTTTATAAAGACAGGAGTGTAGATATTTCAATGTTTATACAGATAGCGGTGCAGATATTTCCATGTGTATACAGACGGTATTGTAGTATTTCCATGTTTATACAGATGGTGGTGTAGATATTTCCATGTTTATTCTGATGACTGTGTAGATATTTCCATGTTTTTACTGATGGCAGTGTAGATATTTCAATGTTTATAGAGATGGCGCTGAAGATATTTCCATGTTTATACAGATAACGGTGGAGATATTTCCATGTTTATACAGACAGCAGTGGAGTTATTTCCATGTTTATACACATAGCGGTGTACATATTTCCATGTTTATAGAGACAGAGGTGTAGGTATTTCCATGTTTATACAGATAGCAGTGCAGATATTTCCATGTTTATACAGATACCTATGCAGTTATCTCCATATTCATACAGGGGGCTGTGTAGATATTTCTGTGTTTATACAGATGGCAGTGTAGATATTTCCATGTTCCTACACATGACTGTGTAGGTATTTCCATGTTTATACAGATGGCTTTGTAGATATTTCCATGTTTATAGAGATAGCGGTGCAGATATTTCCATGTTTATACAGATACCGGTGTAGATATTTCCATGTTTATACAGACCGCGGTGTAGAAATTTCCTTGTTTATAAAGATACCAGTGTAGATATTTCCAAGTTTGTACAGACGGCGGTGTTGATGTTTCCATCTATACACAGATTGCCGTGTAGGTATTTCCATGTGTATACAGATGGCATTGTAGATATTTCCATGTTTATACAGATGGTGGTGTAGATATTTCCATGTTTACACAGATGTCTGTATAGGTATTTCCATGTTTATACAGATGGCGGTGTAGATATTTCCATGTTTATAGAGATAGCGGTGTAGATATTTCCATGTTTATATAGATGGTCGTGTAGATATTACCATGTTTATACAGATAGCGGTGTAGATATTTCCATGTTTATACAGATCGTGATGAAGATATTTCCATGTTTATGCAGATCGGGGTGTAGATATTTCCATGTTTATACAGATCGCGGTGTAGATATTTCCATGTTTATACAGATAGCGCTGTAGATATTTGCATGTTTATACAGATAGTGGTGTAGATATTCCCATGTTTATAGACAGAGCAGTGGAGATATTTCCATGTTTATACACATAGCGGTGTACATATTTCCATGTTTATAGAGACAACGGTGTAGGTATTTCCATGTTTATACAGATAGCGGTGCAGATATTTCCATGTTTATACAGATACCTATGCAGATATTTCCATATTTATACAGAGGCCTGTGTTGGTATTTCTATGTATATACAGATGGCAGTGTACATATTTCCATGTTCCTACACATGACTGTGTAGGTATTTCCATGTTTATACAGATGGCTTTGTAGATATTTCCATGTTTACAGAGATAGCGGTGCAGATATTTCCATGTTTATACATATACCGGTGTAGATATTTCCATGTTTATACAGACCTCGGTGTAGAAATTTCCTTGTTCATAAAGATACCAGTGTAGATATTTCCAAGTTTGTACAGACGGCGGTGTTGATGTTTCCATCTATACACAGATTGCCGTGTAGGTATTTCCACGTGTATACAGATGGCATTGTAGATATTTCCGTGTTTATACAGATGGTGGTGTAGATATTTCCATGTTTACACAGATGTCTGTATAGGTATTTCCATGTTTATACAGATGGCGGTGTAGATATTTCCATGTTTATAGAGATAGCGGTGTAGATATTTCCATGTTTATATAGATGGTCGTGTAGATATTACCATGTTTATACAGATAGCGATGTAGATATTTCCATGTTTATACAGATCGTGATGAAGATATTTCCATGTTTATGCAGATCGGGGTGTAGATATTTCCATGTTTATACAGATCACCGTGTAGATATTTCCATGTTTATACAGATAGCGCTGTAGATATTTGCATGTTTATACAGATAGTGGTGTAGATATTTCCATGTTTATAGAGAGAGCAGTGGAGATATTTCCATGTTTATACACATAGCGGTGTACATATATCCACGTTTATATAGATGGCGTTGTAGATATTTCCATGTTTATACCGATAGCAGTGTTGGTATTTCCATGTTTATACAGATAGCGATGTAAATATTTCCATGTTTATACAGCTCGGGGTTCAGATATTTATATCTTTATACAGATGGCATTGTAGATATTTCCTTATTCACACAGATGACGGTGTAGATGTTTCCATGTTTATACAGATGGCGGAGTAGTTAGATCCATGTTTATGGAGATGGCAGTGTAGATATTTTCATGTTTATAGAGATGGTGGTGTAGATATTTCCATGTTTACAGAGATAGCAGTGTAGATATTTACATGTTTATACAGATGGCTGTGTAGATATTTCCATGTTTATACAGATGGCATTGTAGATATTTCCATGTTTATACAGATGACTGTATAGGTATTTCCATGTTTTTACAGATGGCAGTGCAGATATTTCCATGTTTATAGAGATAGCGATGTAGATAATTCCATGTTTGTACAGATGGCGGTGTTCATATTTCCATCTATACACAGATGGCCGTGTAGATATTTCCATGTTTATGCAGATGGCGGCGTAGATATTTCCATGGACATGCAGAGGGCGGTGTAGATATTTCCATGTTTATAGAGATAGCGGTGTAGATATTTCCATGTTTACACAGATAGTGGTGTAGATATTTCCGTGTTTATACACATGGCGGAGTAGATACTTCCATCTTTATGGAGATGGCAGTGTAGATATTTTCATGTTTATAGAGATGGCGGTGTAGATATTTCCATATTTATGGAGATAGCGGTGTAGATATTTCCATCTTTCTACAGATGGCAGTGTAGATATTTCCATGTTTATACAGATGGCGGTGTAGATATTTCCATGTTTATACAGATGGCCATGTAGATATTTCCATATTTATACAGATGTCTGTGTAGATATTTCCATGTGTATACAGATGGTATTGTAGCTATTTCCGTGTTTATACAGATGGTGGTGTATATATTTCCATGTTTGTTCAGATGACTGTGTAGATATTTCCATGTTTTTACAGATGGCAGTGTAGATATTTCAATGTTTATAGAGATGGCGCTGTAGATATTTCCATGTTTATACAGATAACGGTGGAGATATTTCCATGTTTATACAGAGAGCAGTGGAGATATTTCCATGTTTATACACATAGCGGTGTACATATTTCCATGTTTATAGAGACAGCGGTGTAGGTATATCCATGTTTATACAGATAGCGGTGCAGATATTTCCATGTTTATACAGATGCCTATGCAGATATTTCTATATTTATCCAGAGAGCTGTGTAGATATTTCTGTGTTTATACAGATGGCAGTGCAGATATGTCAATGTTCCTACACAGGACTGTGTAGGTATTTCCATGTTTATACAGATGGCTTTGTAGATATTTCTATGTTTATAGAGATAGCGGTGCAGATATTTCCATGTTTATACAGGTAGCGGTGTATATATTTCCATGTTTATACAGATCGTGGTGTAGATATTTCCATGTTTATACAGACCGCAGTGTAGATATTTCCAAGTTTATAGAGATAGCAGTGTAGATATTTCACGGTTTGTACAGATGGCGGTGTTGATGTTTCCATCTATACACAGATTGCCGTGTAGGTATTTCCATGTGTATACATATGGCATTGTAGATATTTCCATGTTTATACAGATGGTGGTGTAGGTATTTCCATGTTTACACAGATGACTGTATAGGTATTTCCATGTTTATACAGATGGCGGTGTAGACATTTCCATGTTTATAGAAATAGCGGTGAAGATATTTCCATATTTATACAGATAACGGTGTAGAAATTTCCATGTTTATACAGATAGCGGTGTAGATACTTCCATGTTTATACAGATAGCGGTGTAAATATTTCCATGTTTATACAGATCACCGTGTAGATATTTCCATGTTTATAGAGATAGCGGTGTAGATATTTCCATGTTTATACAGATAGCGGTGTAGATATTTCCATGTTTATACAGACCGCGGTGTAGATATTTCCATGTTCATACAGATAGCGGTGCAGATATTTCCATGTTTGTACAGATGGCGGTGTTGATATTTCCATCTACACACTGATGACCGTGTAGATATTTCCATGTTTACACAGATGACTGTATAGGTATTTCCATGTTTATACAGATGGCGGTGTAGATATTTCCATGTTTATAGAGATAGCGGTGTAGTTATTGCCATATTTATACAGATAAGGTTGTAGAAATTTCCATGTTTATACAGATAACGGTGTAGAAATTTCCATGTTTATACAGATAGCGGTGTAAATACTTCCATGTTTATACAGATCACGGTGTAGATATTTCCATGTTTATAGAGATAGCGGTGTAGATATTCCCATGTTTATAGAGATAGCGGTGTACATATTTCCATGTTTATACAGACCGCGGTATAGATATTTCCATGTTTATACAGATAGCGATGCAGATATTTCCATGTTTGTACAGATGGCGGTGTTGAAATTTCCATCTATACACAGATGACCGTGTAGAGATTTCCATGTTTATACAGATGGCGGCGCAGATATTTCCATGGATATGTAGATGGCGGTGTAGTTTATTCCATGTTTATACTGATAGCGGTGTAGTTATTTCCATGTTTATATAGATAGCGGTGTAGATATTTCCATGTATATACACATGGCTGTGTAGATATTTCCATGTTTATACAGATGGCGGTGTAGATATTTCCATGTTTATACAGATAACTTTGTAAGTATTTCCATGTTTATACAGATGGCGGTGTAGATATTTCGATGTTAATAGAGATAGCAGTGGAGATATTTCCATGTTTATACAGATAGCGGTGTAGATATTTCCATGTTTATACAGATAGCGGTTTAAATATTTCCATGTTTATACAGATCACGGTGTAGATCTTTCCATGTTTATAGAGATAGCGGTGTGGATATTTCCATGTTTATACAGATAGCGATGTAGATATTTCCATGTTTATACAGACCGCGGTGTAGACATTTCCATGTTCATACAGATAGCGGTGCAGATATTTCCATGTTTGTACAGATGACGGTGTTGATATTTCCATCTACACCCAGATGACCTTGTAGATATTTCCATGTTTATACAGATGGCGGCGCAGATATTTCCATGGATATGTAGATGGCGGTGTAGATATTTCCATGTTTATACAGATAGCGGTGTAGTTATTTCCATGTTTATATAGATAGTGGTGTAGATATTTCCATGTATGTACACATGGCTGTGTAGATATTTCCATGTTTATACAGATGGCTGTGTAGATATTTCCATGTTTATACAGATAACTTTGTAAGTATTTCCATGATTATGCAGATGGCGGTGTAGACATTTCGATGTTTATAGAGATAGCAGTGGAGATATTTCCATGTTTATACAGATAGCTGTGTAGATATTTCCATGTTTATTCAGATCGTGGTGTAGAAATTTCCATGTTTATATAGATGGTGGTGTAGATATTTCCATGTTCAAAGAGATAGCGGTGTTGATTTTTCCATGTTTATAGAGAAAGCGCTGTTGATATTTCCATGTCTATACAGATAGGGGTGTAGTTATTTCCATGTTTATAGAGATGGCGGTGTAGATATTTCTATGTTTATACAGATCACGGTGTAGATATTTCCTTGTTTATACAAATAGCAGTGTAGTTATTTCCATCTTTATACAGATAGCGGTGTAGATCTTTCCATGTATATACAGATGGCTGTGTAGATATTTCCATGTTTATACAGATGGCTGTGTAGATATTTGCAGGTTTATACAGATGACTTTCTAGATATTTCCATGTTTATACAGATGGCGGTGTAGATATTTCCATGTTTATAGAGATAGCTGTGTATTTCCATGTTTATACAGATCGCGGTGTAGATATTTCCATGTTTATACAGATTGTGGTGTAGATATTTCCATGTTTATACAGATAGCGGTGAAGATATTTCCATGTTTTTACAGGTGTCGGTGTAGATATTTCCATGTTTGCACAGATTGCGGTGTAGATATTTCCATCTTTCTACAGATGACATTGTAGATATTGCCATGTTTACACAGATTGCGGTGTAGATATTTGCATGTTTATATAGATGGTGGTGTAGGTATTACCATGTTTATACAGATAGAGGTGTAGATATTTCCATGTTTATACAGATCGTGGTGAAAATATTTCCATGTTTATACAGATTGCGGTGTAGATATTTCCATGTTCATACAGATCGCGGTGTAGATATTTCGATGTTTATAGAGATAGCAGTGGAGATATTTCCATGTTTATACAGCTAGCGCTGTAGATATTTCCATGTTTATACAGATAGCGGTGTATATATTTTCATGTTTATACAGATCTTGGTGTAGATATTTCCTTGTTTATACAGATACCGGTGTAGATATTTCCATGATTATACAGACCGCAGTGTACATATTTCCATGTTTATAGAGATAGCAATGTAGATATTTCCATGTTTGTACAGATGGCGGTGCTGATGTTTCCATCTATACACAGATTGCCGTGTAGGTGTTTCCATGGGTATACAGATGGCATTGTAGATATTTCCATGTTTATACAGATGGTGGTGTAGATATTTCCATGTTTACACAGATGACTGTATAGGTATTTCAATGTTTATACAGATGGCGGTGTAGATATTTCTATGTTTATAGAGATAGCGGTGTAGATATTTCCATATATATACAGATAACGGTGTAGAAATTTCCATGTTTATACAGATAGCGGTGTAAATATTTCCATGTTTATACACATCACGCTGTAGATATTTCCATGTTTATAGAGATAGCGGTGTAGATATTTCCATGTTTATACAGATAGCGGTGAACATATTTCCATGTTTATACAGACCGCGGTATAGATATTTCCATGTTTATACAGATAGCGATGCAGATATTTCCATGTTTGTACAGATGGCGGTGTTGCTATTTCCATCTATACACAGATGACCGTGTAGATATTTCCATGTTTATACAGATGGCGGCGCAGATATTTCCATGGATATGTAGATGGCGGTGTAGATATTTCCATGTGTATACTGATAGCGGTGTAGTTATTTCCATGTTTATAGAGATAGCGGTGTAGATATTTCCATGTATATACACATGGCTGTGTAGATATTTCCATGTTTATACAGATGGCGGTGTAGATATTTCCATGTTTATACAGATAACTTTGTAAGTATTTCCATGTTTATACAGATGGCGTTGTAGATATTTCGATGTTTATAGAGATAGCAGTGGAGATATTTCCATGTTTATACAGATAGCGGTGTAGATATTTCCATGTTTATACAGATAGCGGTGTAAATATTTCCATGTTTATACAGATCACAGTGTAGATATTTCCATGTTTATAGAGATAGCGGTGTAGATATTTCCATGTTTATACAGATAGCGGTGTAGATATGTCCATGTTTATACAGACCACGGTGTTGATATTTCCATGTTCATACAGATAGCGGTGCAGATATTTCCATCTTTGTACAGATGGCGGTGTTGATATTTCCATCTACACACAGATGACTGTGTAGATATTTCCATGTTTATACAAATGGCGGCGCAGATATTTCCATGGATATGTAGATGGCGGTGTAGATATTTCCATGTTTATACAGATAGCGGTGTAGTTATTTCCATGTTTATATAGATAGCGGTGTAGATATTTCCATGTATGAACACATGGCTGTGTAGATATTTCCATGTTTATACAGATTTCTGTGTAGATATTTCCATGTTTATACAGATAACTTTGTAAGTATTTCCATGTTTATACAGATCGCGGTGTAGATATTTCGATGTTTATAGAGATAGCAGTGGAGATATTTCCATGTTTATACAGATAGCGGTGTAGATATTTCCATGTTTATACAGACCACGGTGTAGATATTTCCATGTTCATACAGATAGCGGTGCAGATATTTCCAAGTTTGTACAGATGGCGGTGTTGATATTTCCATCTACACACAGATGACCGTGTAGATATTTCCATGTTTATACAGATGGCGGTGCAGATATTTCCATGGATATGTAGATGGCGGTGTAGATATTTCCCTGTTTATACAGATAGCGGTGTAGTTATTTCCATGTTTATATAGATAGCGGTGTAGATATTTCCATGTATGTACACATGGCTGTGTAGATATTTCCATGTTTATACAGATGGCTGTGTAGATATTTCCATGTTTATACAGATAACTTTGTAAGTATTTCCATGTTTATAAAGATGGCGGTGTAGATATTTTGATGTTTATAGAGATAGCAGTGGAGATATTTCCATGTTTATACAGATAGCGGTGTAGATATTTCCATGTTTATACAGATTGTGGTGTAGATATTTCCATGTTTATAGAGATGTCGGTGTAGATATTTCCATGTTCATAGAGATAGCGGTGTAGATATTTCCTTGTTTATACAAATAGCGGTGTAGTTATTTCCATGTTTATACAGATAGCGGTGTAGATCTTTCCATGTATATACAGATGGCTGTGTAGATATTTCCATGTTTATACAGATGGCTTTGTAGTTATTTCCATGTTTATACAGATGACTTTCTAGATATTTCCATGTTTATACAGATGGCGGTGTAGATATTTCCATGTTTATAGAGATAGCTGTGTATTTCCATGTTTATACAGATAGCGGTGTAGAAATTTCCATGTTTATACAGATATCGGTGTAGATATTTCCATCTTTCTACAGTTGACATTGTAGATATTTCCATGTTTATAGAGATAGCGGTGTAGATATTTCCATATTTATACAGATAACTGTGTAGAAATTTCCATGTTTATACTGATAGCGGTGTAAATATTTCCATGTTTATACAGATCACGGTGTAGATATTTCCATGTTTATAGAGATAGCGGTGTAGACATTTCCATGTTTATACAGATAGCGGTGTACTTATTTCCATGTTTATACAGACCGCGGTGTAGATATTTCCATGTTTATACAGATAGCGATGCAGATATTTCCCTGTTTGTACAGATGGCGGTGTTGATATTTCCATCTATACACAGATGACCGTGTAGATATTTCCATGTTTATATAGATGGTGGCGCAGATATTTCCATGGATATGTAGATGGCGGTGTAGATATTTCCATGTTTATACAGATAGCGGTGTATTTATTTCCATGTTTATATAGATAGCGGTGTAGATATTTCCATGTATATACACATGGCTGTGTAGATATTTCCATGTTTATACAGATGGCGGTGTAGATATTTCCATGTTTATACAGATAACTTTGTAAGTATTTCCATGTTTATACAGATGGCGGTGTAGATATTTCGATGTTTATAGAGATAGCAGTGTAGATATTTCCATGTTTGTACAGATGGCGGTGTTGATGTTTCCATCTATACACAGATTGCCGTGTAGGTGTTTCCATGTGTATACAGATGGCATTGTAGATGTTTCCATGTTTATACAGATGGTGGTGTAGATATTTCCATGTTTACACAGATGACTGTATAGGTATTTCAATGTTTATACAGATGGCGGTGTAGATATTTCTATGTTTATAGCGGTAGCGTTGTAGATATTTCCATATATATAGAGATAACGGTGTAGAAATTTCCATGTTTATACAGAGAGCGGTGTAAATATTTCCAGGTTTATACAGATCACGCTGTAGATATTTCCATGTTTATAGAGCTAGCGGTGTAGATATTTCCATGCTTATACAGATAGCGGTGTACATATTTCCATGTTTATACAGACCGCGGTATAGATATTTCCATGTTTATACAGATAGCGATGCAGATATTTCCATGTTTGTACAGATGGCGGTGTTGATATTTCCATCTATACACAGATGACCGTGTAGAGAATTCCATGTTTATACAGATGGCGGCGCAGATATTTCCATGGATATGTAGATGGCGGTGTAGATATTTCCATGTTTATACAGATAGCGGTGTAGTTATTTCCATGTTTATACAGATAACGGTGTAGAAATTTCCATGTTTATACAGATAGCGTTGTAAATAGTTCCATGTTTATATAGATCACGGTGTAGATATTTCCATGTTTATAGAGATAGCGGTGTAGATACTTCCATGTTTATACAGATAGCGGTGTACATATTTCCATGTTTATACAGACCGCGGTATAGATATTTCCATGTTTATACAGATAGCGATGCAGATATTTCCATGTTTGTACAGATGGCGGTGTTGATATTTCCATCTATACACAGATGACCGTGTATAGATTTCCATGTTTATACAGATGGCGGCGCAGATATTTCCATGGATATGTAGATGGCGGTGTAGATATTTCCATGTTTATACAGATAGCGGTGTAGTTATTTCCATGTATGTACACATGGCTGTGTAGATATTTCCATGTTTATACAGATGGCGGTGTAGATATTTCCATGTTTATACAGAATACTTTGTAAGTATTTCCATGTTTATACAGATGGCGGTGTAGATATTTCGATGTTTATAGAGATAGCAGTGGATATATTTCCATGTTTATACAGATAGCGGTGTAGATATTTCCATGTTTATACAGATAGCGGTGTAAATATTTCCATGTTTATACAGATCACGGTGTAGATATTTCCATGTTTATAGAGATAGCGGTGTAGATATTTCCATGTTTATACAGATGGCGGTGTAGATATTTCCATGTTTATAGAGATAGCTGTGTATTTCCATGTTTATACAGATCGCGGTGTAGATATTTCCATGTTTATACAGATTGCGGTGTACATATTTCCATGTTTATACAGATAGCGGTGAAGATATTTCCATGTTTTGACAGGTATCGGTGTAGATATTTCCATGTTTGCACAGATTGCGGTGTAGATATTTCCATCTTTCTACAGATGTCATTGTTAATATTTCCATGTTTACACAGATGGCGGTGTAGATATTTCCATGTTTATATAGATGGTGGTGTAGCTATTACCATGTTTATACAGATAGAGGTGTAGATATTTCCATGTTTATACAGATCGTGGTGAAAATATTTCCATGTTTATACAGATTGCGGTGTAGATATTTCCATGTTTATACAGATCGCGGTGTAGATATTTCGATGTTTATAGAGATAGCAGTGGAGATGTTTCCATGTTTATACAGATGGCGGTGTAGATATTTCCATGTTTATACAGATAACTTTGTAAGTATTTCCATGTTTATACAGATGGCGGTGTAGATATTTCGATGTTTATAGAGATAGCAGTGGAGATATTTCCATGTTTATACAGATAGCGGTGTAGATATTTCCATGTTTATACAGATAGCGGTGTAAATATTTCCATGTTTATACAGATCACAGTGTAGATATTTCCATGTTTATAGAGATAGCGGTGTAGATATTTCCATGTTTATACAGATAGCTGTGTAGATATGTCCATGTTTATACAGACCACGGTGTAGATATTTCCATGTTCATACAGATAGCGGTGCAGATATTTCCATGTTTGTACAGATGGCGGTGTTGATATTTCCATCTACACACAGATGACTGTGTAGATATTTCCATGTTTATACAAATGGCGGCGCAGATATTTCCATGGATATGTAGATGGCGGTGTAGATATTTCCATGTTTATACAGATAGCGGTGTAGTTATTTCCATGTTTATATAGATAGCGGTGTAGATATTTCCATGTATATACACATGGCTGTGTAGATATTTCCATGTTTATACAGATGGCGGTGTAGATATTTCCATGTTTATACAGATAACTTTGTAAGTATTTCCATGTTTATACAGATGGCGGTGTAGATATTTCGATGTTTATAGAGATAGCAGTGGAGATATTTACATGTTTATACAGATAGCGGTGTAGATATTTCCCTGTTTATACTGATAGCGGTGTAAATATTTCCATGTTTATACAGATCACGGTGTAGATATTTCCATGTTTATAGAGATAGCGGTGTAGATATTTCCATGTTTATACAGATAGCGGTGTAGATATTTCCATGTTTATACAGACCGCGGTGTAGATATTTCCATGTTCATACAGATAGAGGTGCAGATATTTCCATGTTTGTACAGATGGCGGTGTTGATATTTCCATCTACACACAGATGACCATGTAGATATTTCCATGTTTATACAGATGGCGGCGCAGATATTTCCATGGATATGTAGATGGCGGTGTAGATATTTCCATGTTTATACAGATAGCGGTGTAGTTATTTCCATGTTTATATAGATAGCGGTGTAGATATTTCCATGTATGAACTCATGGCTGTGTAGATATTTCCATGTTTATACAGATGGCTGTGTAGATATTTCCATGTTTATACAGATAACTTTGTAAGTATTTCCATGTTTATACAGATCGCGGTGTAGATATTTCGATGTTTATAGAGATAGCAGTGGAGATATTTCCATGTTTATACAGATAGCGGTGTAGATATTTCCATGTTTATACAGACCACGGTGTAGATATTTCCATGTTCATACAGATAGCGGTGCAGATATTTCCAAGTTTGTACAGATGGCGGTGTTGATATTTCCATCTACACACAGATGACCGTGTAGATATTTCCATGTTTATACAGATGGCGGTGCAGATATTTCCATGGATATGTAGATGGCGGTGTAGATATTTCCATGTTTATACAGATAGTGGTGTAGTTATTTCCATGTTTATATAGATAGCGGTGTAGATATTTCCATGTATGTACACATGGCTGTGTAGATATTTCCATGTTTATACAGATGGCTGTGTAGATATTTCCATGTTTATACAGATAACTTTGTAAGTATTTCCATGTTTATACAGATGGCGGTGTAGATATTTTGATGTTTATAGAGATAGCAGTGGAGATATTTCCATGTTTATACAGATAGCGGTGTAGATATTTCCATGTTTATACAGATTGTGGTGTAGATATTTCCATGTTTATAGAGATGTCGGTGTAGATATTTCCATGTTCATAGAGATAGCGGTGTAGATATTTCCTTGTTTATACAAATAGCGGTGTAGTTATTTCCATGTTTATACAGATGACTTTCTAGATATTTCCATGTTTATACAGATGGCGGTGTAGATATTTCCATATTTATAGAGATAGCTGTGTATTTCCATGTTTATACAGATAGCGGTGTAGAAATTTCCATGTTTATACAGATAGCGGTGTAGATATTTCCATCTTTCTACAGTTGACATTGTAGATATTTCCATGTTTATAGAGATAGCGGTGTAGATATTTCCATATTTATACAGATAACTGTGTAGAAATTTCCATGTTTATACTGATAGCGGTGTAAATATATCCATGTTTATACAGATCACGGTATAGATATTTCCATGTTTATAGAGATAGCGGTGTAGATATTTCCATGTTTATACAGATAGCGGTGTACTTATTTCCATGTTTATACAGACCGCGGTGTAGATATTTCCATGTTTATACAGATAGCGATGCAGATATTTCCCTGTTTGTACAGATGGCGGTGTTGATATTTCCATCTATACACAGATGACCGTGTAGATATTTCCATATTTATATAGATGGTGGCGCAGATATTTCCATGGATATGTAGATGGCGGTGTAGATATTTCCATGTTTATACAGATAGCGGTGTAGTTATTTCCATGTTTATGTAGATAGCGGTGTAGATATTTCCATGTATATACACATGGCTGTGTAGATATTTCCATGTTTATACAGATGGCGGTGTAGATATTTCCATGTTTATACAGATAACTTTGTAAGTATTTCCATGTTTATACAGATGGCGGTGTAGATATTTCGATGTTTATAGAGATAGCAGTGGAGATATTTCCATGTTTATACAGATTGCGGGGTAGATATTTCCATGTTTATGCAGATAGCGGTGTAAATATTTCCATGTTTATACAGATCACGGTGTAGATATTTCCATGTTTATAGAGATAGCGGTGTAGATATTTCCATGTTTATACAGATAGCGGTGTAGATATTTCCATGTTTATACAGACCGCGGTGTAGATATTTCCTTGTTCATACAGATAGCAGTGCAGATATTTCCATGTTTGTACAGATGGCGGTTTTGATATTTCCATCTACACACAGATGACCGTGTAGATATTTCCATGTTTATACAGATGGCGGCACAGATATTTCCATGGATATGTAGATGGCGGTGTAGATATTTCCATGTTTATACAGATAGCGGTGTAGTTATTTCCATGTTTATATATATAGCGGTGTAGATATTTCCATGTATGTACACATGGCTGTGTAGATATTTCCATGTTTATACAGATGGCGGTGTAGATATTTCCATGTTTATACAGATAACTTTGTAAGTATTTCCATGTTTATACAGATGGCGGTGTAGATATTTCGATGTTTATAGAGATAGCAGTGTAGATATTTCCATGTTTGTACAGATGGCGGTGTTGATATTTCCATGTTGACACAGATGACTGTATAGGTATTTCAATGTTTATACAGATGGCGGTGTAGATATTTCTATGTTTATAGAGATAGCGTTGTAGATATTTCCATATATATAGAGATAACGGTGTAGAAATTTCCATGTTTATACAGAGAGCGGTGTAAATATTTCCAGGTTTATACAGATCACGCTGTAGATATTTCCATGTTTATAGAGACAGCGGTGTAGATATTTCCATGTTTATACAGATAGCGTTGTACATATTTCCATGTTTATACAGACCGCGGTATAGATATTTCCATGTTTATACAGATAGCGATGCAGGTATTTCCATGTTTGTACAGATGGCGGTGTTGTTATTTCCAACTATACACAGATGACCGTGTAGAGATTTCCATGTTTATACAGATGGCGGCGCAGATATTTCCATGGATATGTAGATGGCGGTGTAGATATTTCCATGTGTATACTGATAGTGGTGTAGTTATTTTCATGTTTAAACAGATAGCGGTGTAGATATTTCCATGTATATACACATGGCTGTGTAGATATTTCCATGTTTATACAGATGGCGGTGTAGATATTTCCATGTTTATACAGATAACTTTGTAAGTATTTCCATGTTTATACAGATGGCGGTGTAGATATTTCGATGTTTATAGAGATAGCAGTGGAGATATTTCCATGTTTATACAGATAGCGGTGTAGATATTTCCATGTTTATACAGATAGCGGTGTAAATATTTCCATGTTTATACAGATCACGGTGTAGATATTTCCATGTTTATAGAGATAGCGGTGTAGATATTTCCATGTTTATACAGATAGCGGTGTAGATATTTCCATGTTTATACAGACCACGGTGTAGATATTTCCATGTTCATACAGATAGCGGTGCAGATATTTCCATGTTTGTACAGATGGCGGTGTTGATATTTCCATCTACACACAGATGACCGTGTAGATATTTCCATGTTTAGACAGATGACTGTATAGGTATTTCCATGTTTATACAGATGGCGGTGTAGATATTTCCATGTTTATACAGATTGCGGTGTACATATTTCCATGTTTATACAGATAGCGGTGAAGATATTTCCATGTTTTGACAGGTATCGGTGTAGATATTTCCATGTTTGCACAGATTGCGGTGTAGATATTTCCATCTTTGTACAGATGTCATTGTTAATATTTCCATGTTTACACAGATGGCGGTGTAGATATTTCCATGTTTATATAGATGGTGGTGTAGCTATTACCATGTTTATACAGATAGAGGTGTAGATATTTCCATGTTTATACAGATCGTGGTGAAAATATTTCCATGTTTATACAGATTACGGTGTAGATATTTCCATGTTTATACAGATCGCGGTGTAGATATTTCGATGTTTATAGAGATAGCAGTGGAGATATTTCCATGTTTATACAGATGGCGTTGTAGATATTTCCATGTTTATACAGATAACTTTGTAAGTATTTCCATGTTTATACAGATGGCGGTGTAGATATTTCGATGTTTATAGAGATAGCAGTGGAGATATTTCCATGTTTGTACAGATAGCGGTGTAGATATTTCCATGTTTATACAGATAGCGGTATAAATATTTCCATGTTTATACAGATCACAGTGTAGATATTTCCATGTTTATAGAGATAGCGGTGTAGATATTTCCATGTTTATACAGATAGCGGTGTAGATATGTCCATGTTTATACAGACCACGGTGTAGATATTTCCATGTTCATACAGATAGCGGTGCAGATATTTCCATGTTTGTACAGATGGCGGTGTTGATATTTCCATCTACACACAGATGACTGTGTAGATATTTCCATGTTTATACAAATGGCGGCGCAGATATTTCCATGGATATGTAGATGGCGGTGTAGATATTTCCATGTTTATACAGATAGCGGTGTAGTTATTTCCATGTTTATATAGATAGCGGTGTAGATATTTCCATGTATATACACATGGCTGTGTAGATATTTCCATGTTTATACAGATGGCGGTGTAGATATTTCCATGTTTATACAGATAACTTTGTAAGTATTTCCATGTTTATACAGATGGCGGTGTAGATATTTCGATGTTTATAGAGATAGCAGTGGAGATATTTACATGTTTATACAGATAGCGGTGTAGATATTTCCCTGTTTATACTGATAGCGGTGTAAATATTTCCATGTTTATACAGATCACGGTGTAGATATTTCCATGTTTATAGAGATAGCGGTGTAGATATTTCCATGTTTATACAGATAGCGGTGTAGATATTTCCATGTTTATACAGACCGCGGTGTAGATATTTCCATGTTCATACAGATAGAGGTGCAGATATTTCCATGTTTGTACAGATGGCGGTGTTGATATTTCCATCTACACACAGATGACCATGTAGATATTTCCATGTTTATACAGATGGTGGCGCAGATATTTCCATGGATATGTAGATGGCGGTGTAGATATTTCCATGTTTATACAGATAGCGGTGTAGTTATTTCCATGTTTATATAGATAGCGGTGTAGATATTTCCATGTATGAACTCATGGCTGTGTAGATATTTCCATGTTTATACAGATGGCTGTGCAGATATTTCCATGTTTATACAGATAACTTTGTAAGTATTTCCATGTTTATACAGATCGCGGTGTAGATATTTCGATGTTTATAGAGATAGCAGTGGAGATATTTCCATGTTTATACAGATAGCGGTGTAGATATTTCCATGTTTATACAGACCGCGGTGTAGATATTTCCATGTTCATACAGATAGCGGTGCAGATATTTCCAAGTTTGTACAGATGGCGGTGTTGATATTTCCATCTACACACAGATGACCGTGTAGATATTTCCATGTTTATACAGATGGCGGTGCAGATATTTCCATGGATATGTAGATGGCGGTGTAGATATTTCCATGTTTATACAGATAGTGGTGTAGTTATTTCCATGTTTATATAGATAGCGGTGTAGATATTTCCATGTATGTACACATGGCTGTGTAGATATTTCCATGTTTATACAGATAACTTTGTAAGTATTTCCATGTTTATACAGATGGCGGTGTAGTTATTTTGATGTTTATAGAGATAGCAGTGGAGATATTTCCATGTTTATACAGATAGCGGTGTAGATATTTCCATGTTTATACAGATTGTGGTGTAGATATTTCCATGTTTATAGAGATGTCGGTGTAGATATTTCCATGTTCATAGAGATAGCGGTGTAGATATTTCCTTGTATATACAAATAGCAGTGTAGTTATTTCCATGTTTATACAGATAGCGGTGTAGATCTTTCCATGTATATACAGATGGCTGTGTAGATATTTCCATGTTTATACAGATGGCTTTGTAGTTATTTCCATGTTTATACAGATGACTTTCTAGATATTTCCATGTTTATACAGATGGCGGTGTAGATATTTCCATATTTATAGAGATAGCTGTGTATTTCCATGTTTATACAGATAGCGGTGTAGAAATTTCCATGTTTATACAGATAGCGGTGTAGATATTTCCATCTTTCTACAGTTGACATTGTAGATATTTCCATGTTTATAGAGATAGCAGTGTAGATATTTCCATATTTATACAGATAACTGTGTAGAAATTTCCATGTTTATACTGATAGCGGTGTAAATATATCCATGTTTATACAGATCACGGTGTAGATATTTCCATGTTTATAGAGATAGCGGTGTAGATATTTCCATGTTTATACAGATAGCGGTGTACTTATTTCCATGTTTATACAGACCGCGGTATAGATATTTCCATGTTTATACAGATAGCGATGCAGATATTTCCCTGTTTGTACAGATGGCGGTGTTGATATTTCCATCTATACACAGATGACCGTGTAGATATTTCCATGTTTATATAGATGGTGGCGCAGATATTTCCATGGATATGTAGATGGCGGTGTAGATATTTCCATGTTTATACAGATAGCGGTGTAGTTATTTCCATGTTTATGTAGATAGCGGTGTAGATATTTCCATGTATATACACATGGCTGTGTAGATATTTCCATGTTTATACAGATGGCGGTGTAGATATTTCCATGTTTATACAGATAACTTTGTAAGTATTTCCATGTTTATACAGATGGCGGTGTAGATATTTCGATGTTTATAGAGATAGCAGTGGAGATATTTCCATGTTTATACAGATTGCGGGGTAGATATTTCCATGTTTATGCAGATAGCGGTGTAAATATTTCCATGTTTATACAGAACACTGTGTAGATATTTCCATGTTTATAGAGATAGCGGTGTAGATATTTCCATGTTTATACAGATAGCGGTGTAGATATTTCCATGTTTATACAGACCGCGGTGTAGATATTTCCATGTTCATACAGATAGCAGTGCAGATATTTCCATGTTTGTACAGATGGCGGTTTTGATATTTCCATCTACACACAGATGACCGTGTAGATATTTCCATGTTTATACAGATGGCGGCACAGATATTTCCATGGATATGTAGATGGCGGTGTAGATATTTCCATGTTTATACAGATAGCGGTGTAGTTATTTCCATGTTTATATATATAGCGGTGTAGATATTTCCATGTATGTACACATGGCTGTGTAGATATTTCCATGTTTATACAGATGGCGGTGTAGATATTTCCATGTTTATACAGATAACTTTGTAAGTATTTCCATGTTTATACAGATGGCGGTGTAGATCTTTCGATGTTTATAGAGATAGCAGTGTAGATATTTCCATGTTTGTACAGATGGCGGTGTTGATATTTCCATGTTGACACAGATGACTGTATAGGTATTTCAATGTTTATACAGATGGCGGTGTAGATATTTCTATGTTTATAGAGATAGCGTTGTAGATATTTCCATATATATAGAGATAACGGTGTAGAAATTTCCATGTTTATACAGAGAGCGGTGTAAATATTTCCAGGTTTATACAGATCACGCTGTAGATATTTCCATGTTTATAGAGATAGCGGTGTAGATATTTCCATGTTTATACAGATAGCGGTGTACATATTTCCATGTTTATACAGACCGCGGTATAGATATTTCCATGTTTATACAGATAGCGATGCAGATATTTCCATGTTTGTACAGATGGCGGTGTTGTTATTTCCAACTATACACAGATGACCGTGTAGAGATTTCCATGTTTATACAGATGGCGGCGCAGATATTTCCATGGATATGTAGATGGCGGTGTAGATATTTCCATGTGTATACTGATAGTGGTGTAGTTATTTTCATGTTTAAACAGATAGCGGTGTAGATATTTCCATGTATATACACATGGCTGTGTAGATATTTCCATGTTTATACAGATGGCGGTGTAGATATTTCCATGTTTATACAGATAACTTTGTAAGTATTTCCATGTTTATACAGATGGCGGTGTAGATATTTCGATGTTTATAGAGATAGCAGTGGAGATATTTCCATGTTTATACAGATAGCGGTGTAGATATTTCCATGTTTATACAGATAGCGGTGTAAATATTTCCATGTTTATACAGATCACGGTGTAGATATTTCCATGTTTATAGAGATAGCGGTGTAGATATTTCCATGTTTATACAGATAGCGGTGTAGATATTTCCATGTTTATACAGACCACGGTGTAGATATTTCCATGTTCATACAGATAGCGGTGCAGATATTTCCATGTTTGTACAGATGGCGGTGTTGATATTTCCATCTACACACAGATGACCGTGTAGATATTTCCATGTTTAGACAGATGACTGTATAGGTATTTCCATGTTTATACAGATGGCGGTGTAGATATTTCCATGTTTATACAGATTGCGGTGTACATATTTCCATGTTTATACAGATAGCGGTGAAGATATTTCCATGTTTTGACAGGTATCGGTGTAGATATTTCCATGTTTGCACAGATTGCGGTGTAGATATTTCCATCTTTCTACAGATGTCATTGTTAATATTTCCATGTTTACACAGATGGCGGTGTAGATATTTCCATGTTTATATAGATGGTGGTGTAGCTATTACCATGTTTATACAGATAGAGGTGTAGATATTTCCATGTTTATACAGATCGTGGTGAAAATATTTCCATGTTTATACAGATTGCGGTGTAGATATTTCCATGTTTATACAGATCGCGGTGTAGATATTTCGATGTTTATAGAGATAGCAGTGGAGATATTTCCATGTTTATACAGATGGCGTTGTAGATATTTCCATGTTTATACAGATAACTTTGTAAGTATTTCCATGTTTATACAGATGGCGGTGTAGATATTTCGATGTTTATAGAGATAGCAGTGGAGATATTTCCATGTTTATACAGATAGCGGTGTAGATATTTCCATGTTTATACAGACAGCGGTGTAAATATTTCCATGTTTATGCAGATCACAGTGTAGATATTTCCATGTTTATAGAGATAGCGGTGTAGATATTTCCATGTTTATACAGATAGCGGTGTAGATATGTCCATGTTTATACAGACCACGGTGTAGATATTTCCATGTTCATACAGATAGCGGTGCAGATAATTCCATGTTTGTACAGATGGCGGTGTTGATATTTCCATCTACACACAGATGACTGTGTAGATATTTCCATGTTTATACAAATGGCGGCGCAGATATTTCCATGGATATGTAGATGGCGGTGTAGATATTTCCATGTTTATACAGATAGCGGTGTAGTTATTTCCATGTTTATATAGATAGCGGTGTAGATATTTCCATGTATATACACATGGCTGTGTAGATATTTCCATGTTTATACAGATGGCGGTGTAGATATTTCCATGTTTATACAGATAACTTTGTAAGTATTTCCATGTTTATACAGATGGCGGTGTAGATATTTCGATGTTTATAGAGATAGCAGTGGAGATATTTACATGTTTATACAGATAGCGGTGTAGATATTTCCCTGTTTATACTGATAGCGGTGTAAATATTTCCATGTTTATACAGATCACGGTGTAGATATTTCCATGTTTATAGAGATAGCGGTGTAGATATTTCCATGTTTATACAGATAGCGGTGTAGATATTTCCATGTTTATACAGACCGCGGTGTAGATATTTCCATGTTCATACAGATAGAGGTGCAGATATTTCCATGTTTGTACAGATGGCGGTGTTGATATTTCCATCTACACACAGATGACCATGTAGATATTTCCATGTTTATACAGATGGCGGCGCAGATATGTCCATGGATATGTAGATGGCGGTGTAGATATTTCCATGTTTATACAGATAGCGGTGTAGTTATTTCCATGTTTATATAGATAGCGGTGTAGATATTTCCATGTATGAACTCATGGCTGTGTAGATATTTCCATGTTTATACAGATGGCTGTGTAGATATTTCCATGTTTATACAGATAACTTTGTAAGTATTTCCATGTTTATACAGATCGCGGTGTAGATATTTCGATGTTTATAGAGATAGCAGTGGAGATATTTCCATGTTTATACAGATAGCGGTGTAGATATTTCCATGTTTATACAGACCGCGGTGTAGATATTTCCATGTTCATACAGATAGCGGTGCAGATATTTCCAAGTTTGTACAGATGGCGGTGTTGATATTTCCATCTACACACAGATGACCGTGTAGATATTTCCATGTTTATACAGATGGCGGTGCAGATATTTCCATGGATATGTAGATGGCGGTGTAGATATTTCCATGTTTATACAGATAGTGGTGTAGTTATTTCCATGTTTATATAGATAGCGGTGTAGATATTTCCATGTATGTACACATGGCTGTGTAGATATTTCCATGTTTATACAGATTGCTGTGTAGATATTTCCATGTTTATACAGAAAGCTTTGTAAGTATTTCCATGTTTATACAGATGGCGGTGTAGATATTTTGATGTTTATAGAGATAGCAGTGGAGATATTTCCATGTTTATACAGATAGCGGTGTAGATATTTCCATGTTTATACAGATTGTGGTGTAGATATTTCCATGTTTATAGAGATGTCGGTGTAGATATTTCCATGTTCATAGAGATAGCGGTGTAGATATTTCCTTGTATATACAAATAGCGGTGTAGTTATTTCCATGTTTATACAGATAGCGGTGTAGATCTTTCCATGTATATACAGATGGCTGTGTAGATATTTCCATGTTTATACAGATGGCTTTGTAGTTATTTCCATGTTTATACAGATGACTTTCTAGATATTTCCATGTTTATACAGATGGCGGTGTAGATATTTCCATGTTTATAGAGATAGCTGTGTATTTCCATGTTTATACAGATAGCGGTGTAGAAATTTCCATGTTTATACAGATAGCGGTGTAGATATTTCCATCTTTCTACAGTTGACATTGTAGATATTTCCATGTTTATAGAGATAGCGGTGTAGATATTTCCATATTTATACAGATAACTGTGTAGAAATTTCCATGTTTATACTGATAGCGGTGTAAATATATCCATGTTTATACAGATCACGGTGTAGATATTTCCATGTTTATAGAGATAGCGGTGTAGATATTTCCATGTTTATACAGATAGCGGTGTACTTATTTCCATGTTTATACATACCGCGGTGTAGATATTTCCATGTTTATACAGATAGCGATGCAGATATTTCCCTGTTTGTACAGATGGCGGTGTTGATATTTCCATCTATACACAGATGACCGTGTAGATATTTCCATGTTTATATAGATGGTGGCGCAGATATTTCCATGGATATGTAGATGGCGGTGTAGATATTTCCATGTTTATACAGATAGCGGTGTAGTTATTTCCATGTTTATATATATAGCGGTGTAGATATTTCCATGTATATACACATGGCTGTGTAGATATTTCCATGTTTATACAGATGGCGGTGTAGATATTTCCATGTTTATACAGATAACTTTGTAAGTATTTCCATGTTTATACAGATGGCGGTGTAGATATTTCGATGTTTATAGAGATAGCAGTGTAGATATTTCCATGTTTGTACAGATGGCGGTGTTGATATTTCCATGTTGACACAGATGACTGTATAGGTATTTCAATGTTTATACAGATGGCGGTGTAGATATTTCTATGTTTATAGAGATAGCGTTGTAGATATTTCCATATATATAGAGATAACGGTGTAGAAATTTCCATGTTTATACAGAGAGCGGTGTAAATATTTCCAGGTTTATACAGATCACGCTGTAGATATTTCCATGTTTATAGAGATAGCGGTGTAGATATTTCCATGTTTATACAGATAGCGGTGTACATATTTCCATGTTTATACAGACCGCGGTATAGATATTTCCATGTTTATACAGATAGCGATGCAGATATTTCCATGTTTGTACAGATGGCGGTGTTGTTATTTCCAACTATACACAGATGACCGTGTAGAGATTTCCATGTTTATACAGATGGCGGCGCAGATATTTCCATGGATATGTAGATGGCGGTGTAGATATTTCCATGTGTATACTGATAGTGGTGTAGTTATTTTCATGTTTAAACAGATAGCGGTGTAGATATTTCCATGTATATACACATGGCTGTGTAGATATTTCCATGTTTATACAGATGGCGGTGTAGATATTTCCATGTTTATACAGATAACTTTGTAAGAATTTCCATGTTTATACAGATGGCGGTGTAGATATTTCGATGTTTATAGAGATAGCAGTGGAGATATTTCCATGTTTATACAGATACCGGTGTAGATATTTCCATGTTTATACAGATAGCGGTGTAAATATTTCCATGTTTATACAGATCACGGTGTAGATATTTCCATGTTTATAGAGATAGCGGTGTAGATATTTCCATGTTTATACAGATAGCGGTGTAGATATTTCCATGTTTATACAGACCACGGTGTAGATATTTCCATGTTCATACAGATAGCGGTGCAGATATTTCCATGTTTGTACAGATGGCGGTGTTGATATTTCCATCTACACACAGATGACCGTGTAGATATTTCCATGTTTAGACAGATGACTGTATAGGTATTTCCATGTTTATACAGATGGCGGTGTAGATATTTCCATGTTTATACAGATTGCGGTGTACATATTTCCATGTTTATACAGATAGCGGTGAAGATATTTCCATGTTTTGACAGGTATCGGTGTAGATATTTCCATGTTTGCACAGATTGCGGTGTAGATATTTCCATCTTTCTACAGATGTCATTGTTAATATTTCCATGTTTACACAGATGGCGGTGTAGATATTTCCATGTTTATATAGATGGTGGTGTAGCTATTACCATGTTTATACAGATAGAGGTGTAGATATTTCCATGTTTATACAGATCGTGGTGAAAATATTTCCATGTTTATACAGATTGCGGTGTAGATATTTCCATGTTTATACAGATCGCGGTGTAGATATTTCGATGTTTATAGAGATAGCAGTTGAGATATTTCCATGTTTATACAGATGGCGTTGTAGATATTTCCATGTTTATACAGATAACTTTGTAAGTATTTCCATGTTTATACAGATGGCGGTGTAGATATTTCGATGTTTATAGAGATAGCAGTGGAGATATTTCCATGTTTATACAGATAGCGGTGTAGATATTTCCATGTTTATACAGACAGCGGTGTAAATATTTCCATGTTTATGCAGATCACAGTGTAGATATTTCCATGTTTATAGAGATAGCGGTGTAGATATTTCCATGTTTATACAGATAGCGGTGTAGATATGTCCATGTTTATACAGACCACGGTGTAGATATTTCCATGTTCATACAGATAGCGGTGCAGATAATTCCATGTTTGTACAGATGGCGGTGTTGATATTTCCATCTACACACAGATGACTGTGTAGATATTTCCATGTTTATACAAATGGCGGCGCAGATATTTCCATGGATATGTAGATGGCGGTGTAGATATTTCCATGTTTATACAGATAGCGGTGTAGTTATTTCCATGTTTATATAGATAGCGGTGTAGATATTTCCATGTATATACACATGGCTGTGTAGATATTTCCATGTTTATACAGATGGCGGTGTAGATATTTCCATGTTTATACAGATAACTTTGTAAGTATTTCCATGTTTATACAGATGGCGGTGTAGATATTTCGATGTTTATAGAGATAGCAGTGGAGATATTTACATGTTTATACAGATAGCGGTGTAGATATTTCCCTGTTTATACTGATAGCGGTGTAAATATTTCCATGTTTATACAGATCACGGTGTAGATATTTCCATGTTTATAGAGATAGCGGTGTAGATATTTCCATGTTTATACAGATAGCGGTGTAGATATTTCCATGTTTATACAGACCGCGGTGTAGATATTTCCATGTTCATACAGATAGAGGTGCAGATATTTCCATGTTTGTACAGATGGCGGTGTTGATATTTCCATCTACACACAGATGACCATGTAGATATTTCCATGTTTATACAGATGGCGGCGCAGATATGTCCATGGATATGTAGATGGCGGTGTAGATATTTCCATGTTTATACAGATAGCGGTGTAGTTATTTCCATGTTTATATAGATAGCGGTGTAGATATTTCCATGTATGAACTCATGGCTGTGTAGATATTTCCATGTTTATACAGATGGCTGTGTAGATATTTCCATGTTTATACAGATAACTTTGTAAGTATTTCCATGTTTATACAGATCGCGGTGTAGATATTTCGATGTTTATAGAGATAGCAGTGGAGATATTTCCATGTTTATACAGATAGCGGTGTAGATATTTCCATGTTTATACAGACCGCGGTGTAGATATTTCCATGTTCATACAGATAGCGGTGCAGATATTTCCAAGTTTGTACAGATGGCGGTGTTAATATTTCCATCTACACACAGATGACCGTGTAGATATTTCCATGTTTATACAGATGGCGGTGCAGATATTTCCATGGATATGTAGATGGCGGTGTAGATATTTCCATGTTTATACAGATAGTGGTGTAGTTATTTCCATGTTTATATAGATAGCGGTGTAGATATTTCCATGTATGTACACATGGCTGTGTAGATATTTCCATGTTTATACAGATGGCTGTGTAGATATTTCCATGTTTATACAGAAAGCTTTGTAAGTATTTCCATGTTTATACAGATGGCGGTGTAGATATTTTGATGTTTATAGAGATAGCAGTGGAGATATTTCCATGTTTATACAGATAGCGGTGTAGATATTTCCATGTTTATACAGATTGTGGTGTAGATATTTCCATGTTTATAGAGATGTCGGTGTAGATATTTCCATGTTCATAGAGATAGCGGTGTAGATATTTCCTTGTATATACAAATAGCGGTGTAGTTATTTCCATGTTTATACAGATAGCGGTGTAGATCTTTCCATGTATATACAGATGGCTGTGTAGATATTTCCATGTTTATACAGATGGCTTTGTAGTTATTTCCATGTTTATACAGATGACTTTCTAGATATTTCCATGTTTATACAGATGGCGGTGTAGATATTTCCATGTTTATAGAGATAGCTGTGTATTTCCATGTTTATACAGATAGCGGTGTAGAAATTTCCATGTTTATACAGATAGCGGTGTAGATATTTCCATCTTTCTACAGTTGACATTGTAGATATTTCCATGTTTATAGAGATAGCGGTGTAGATATTTCCATATTTATACAGATAACTGTGTAGAAATTTCCATGTTTATACTGATAGCGGTGTAAATATATCCATGTTTATACAGATCACGGTGTAGATATTTCCATGTTTATAGAGATAGCGGTGTAGATATTTCCATGTTTATACAGATAGCGGTGTACTTATTTCCATGTTTATACATACCGCGGTGTAGATATTTCCATGTTTATACAGATAGCGATGCAGATATTTCCCTGTTTGTACAGATGGCGGTGTTGATATTTCCATCTATACACAGATGACCGTGTAGATATTTCCATGTTTATATAGATGGTGGCGCAGATATTTCCATGGATATGTAGATGGCGGTGTAGATATTTCCATGTTTATACAGATAGCGGTGTAGTTATTTCCATGTTTATATATATAGCGGTGTAGATATTTCCATGTATATACACATGGCTGTGTAGATATTTCCATGTTTATACAGATGGCGGTGTAGATATTTCCATGTTTATACAGATAACTTTGTAAGTATTTCCATGTTTATACAGATGGCGGTGTAGATATTTCGATGTTTATAGAGATAGCAGTGTAGATATTTCCATGTTTGTACAGATGGCGGTGTTGATATTTCCATGTTGACACAGATGACTGTATAGGTATTTCAATGTTTATACAGATGGCGGTGTAGATATTTCTATGTTTATAGAGATAGCGTTGTAGATATTTCCATATATATAGAGATAACGGTGTAGAAATTTCCATGTTTATACAGAGAGCGGTGTAAATATTTCCAGGTTTATACAGATCACGCTGTAGATATTTCCATGTTTATAGAGATAGCGGTGTAGATATTTCCATGTTTATACAGATAGCGGTGTACATATTTCCATGTTTATACAGACCGCGGTATAGATATTTCCATGTTTATACAGATAGCGATGCAGATATTTCCATGTTTGTACAGATGGCGGTGTTGTTATTTCCAACTATACACAGATGACCGTGTAGAGATTTCCATGTTTATACAGATGGCGGCGCAGATATTTCCATGGATATGTAGATGGCGGTGTAGATATTTCCATGTGTATACTGATAGTGGTGTAGTTATTTTCATGTTTAAACAGATAGCGGTGTAGATATTTCCATGTATATACACATGGCTGTGTAGATATTTCCATGTTTATACAGATGGCGGTGTAGATATTTCCATGTTTATACAGATAACTTTGTAAGTATTTCCATGTTTATACAGATGGCGGTGTAGATATTTCGATGTTTATAGAGATAGCAGTGGAGATATTTCCATGTTTATACAGATAGCGGTGTAGATATTTCCATGTTTATACAGATAGCGGTGTAAATATTTCCATGTTTATACAGATCATGGTGTAGATATTTCCATGTTTATAGAGATAGCGGTGTAGATATTTCCATGTTTATACAGATAGCGGTGTAGATATTTCCATGTTTATACAGACCACGGTGTAGATATTTCCATGTTCATACAGATAGCGGTGCAGATATTTCCATGTTTGTACAGATGGCGGTGTTGATATTTCCATCTACACACAGATGACCGTGTAGATATTTCCATGTTTAGACAGATGACTGTATAGGTATTTCCATGTTTATACAGATGGCGGTGTAGATATTTCCATGTTTATACAGATTGCGGTGTACATATTTCCATGTTTATACAGATAGCGGTGAAGATATTTCCATGTTTTGACAGGTATCGGTGTAGATATTTCCATGTTTGCACAGATTGCGGTGTAGATATTTCCATCTTTCTACAGATGTCATTGTTAATGTTTCCATGTTTACACAGATGGCGGTGTAGATATTACCATGTTTATATAGATGGTGGTGTAGCTATTACCATGTTTATACAGATAGAGGTGTAGATATTTCCATGTTTATACAGATCGTGGTGAAAATATTTCCATGTTTATACAGATTGCGGTGTAGATATTTCCATGTTTATACAGATCGCAGTGTAGATATTTCGATGTTTATAGAGATAGCAGTGGAGATATTTCCATGTTTATACAGATGGCGTTGTAGATATTTCCATGTTTATACAGATAACTTTGTAAGTATTTCCATGTTTATACAGATGGCGGTGTAGATATTTCGATGTTTATAGAGATAGCAGTGGAGATATTTCCATGTTTATACAGATAGCGGTGTAGATATTTCCATGTTTATACAGATAGCGGTGTAAATATTTCCATGTTTATACAGATCACAGTGTAGATATTTCCATGTTTATAGAGATAGTGGTGTAGATATTTCCATGTTTATACAGATAGCGGTGTAGATATGTCCATGTTTATACAGACCACGGTGTAGATATTTCCATGTTCATACAGATAGCGGTGCAGATATTTCCATGTTTGTACAGATGGCGGTGTTGATATTTCCATCTACACACAGATGACTGTGTAGATATTTCCATGTTTATACAAATGGCGGCGCAGATATTTCCATGGATATGTAGATGGCGGTGTAGATATTTCCATGTTTATACAGATAGCGGTGTAGTTATTTCCATGTTTATATAGATAGCGGTGTAGATATTTCCATGTATATACACATGGCTGTGTAGATATTTCCATGTTTATACAGATGGCGGTGTAGATATTTCCATGTTTATACAGATAACTTTGTAAGTATTTCCATGTTTATACAGATGGCGGTGTAGATATTTCGATGTTTATAGAGATAGCAGTGGAGATATTTACATGTTTATACAGATAGCGGTGTAGATATTTCCCTGTTTATACTGATAGCGGTGTAAATATTTCCATGTTTATACAGATCACGGTGTAGATATTTCCATGTTTATAGAGATAGCGGTGTAGATATTTCCATGTTTATACAGATAGCGGTGTAGATATTTCCATGTTTATACAGACCGCGGTGTAGATATTTCCATGTTCATACAGATAGAGGTGCAGATATTTCCATGTTTGTACAGATGGCGGTGTTGATATTTCCATCTACACACAGATGACCATGTAGATATTTCCATGTTTATACAGATGGCGGCGCAGATATTTCCATGGATATGTAGATGGCGGTGTAGATATTTCCATGTTTATACAGATAGCGGTGTAGTTATTTCCATGTTTATATAGATAGCGGTGTAGATATTTCCATGTATGAACTCATGGCTGTGTAGATATTTCCATGTTTATACAGATGGCTGTGTAGATATTTCCATGTTTATACAGATAACTTTGTAAGTATTTCCATGTTTATACAGATCGCGGTGTAGATATTTCGATGTTTATAGAGATAGCAGTGGAGATATTTCCATGTTTATACAGATAGCGGTGTAGATATTTCCATGTTTATACAGACCGCGGTGTAGATATTTCCATGTTCATACAGATAGCGGTGCAGATATTTCCAAGTTTGTACAGATGGCGGTGTTGATATTTCCATCTACACACAGATGACCGTGTAGATATTTCCATGTTTATACAGATGGCGGTGCAGATATTTCCATGGATATGTAGATGGCGGTGTAGATATTTCCATGTTTATACAGATAGTGGTGTAGTTATTTCCATGTTTATATAGATAGCGGTGTAGATATTTCCATGTATGTACACATGGCTGTGTAGATATTTCCATGTTTATACAGATGGCTGTGTAGATATTTCCATGTTTATACAGATAACTTTGTAAGTATTTCCATGTTTATACAGATGGCGGTGTAGATATTTTGATGTTTATAGAGATAGCAGTGGAGATATTTCCATGTTTATACAGATAGAGGTGTAGATATTTCCATGTTTATACAGATTGTGGTGTAGATATTTCCATGTTTATAGAGATGTCGGTGTAGATATTTCCATGTTCATAGAGATAGCGGTGTAGATATTTCCTTGTATATACAAATAGCGGTGTAGTTATTTCCATGTTTATACAGATAGCGGTGTAGATCTTTCCATGTATATACAGATGGCTGTGTAGATATTTCCATGTTTATACAGATGGCTTTGTAGTTATTTCCATGTTTATACAGATGACTTTCTAGATATTTCCATGTTTATACAGATGGCGGTGTAGATATTTCCATGTTTATAGAGATAGCTGTGTATTTCCATGTTTATACAGATAGCGGTGTAGAAATTTCCATGTTTATACAGATAGCGGTGTAGATATTTCCATCTTTCTACAGTTGACATTGTAGATATTTCCATGTTTATAGAGATAGCGGTGTAGATATTTCCATATTTATACAGATAACTGTGTAGAAATTTCCATGTTTATACTGATAGCGGTGTAAATATATCCATGTTTATACAGATCACGGTGTAGATATTTCCATGTTTATAGAGATAGCGGTGTAGATATTTCCATGTTTATACAGATAGCGGTGTACTTATTTCCATGTTTATACAGACCGCGGTGTAGATATTTCCATGTTTATACAGATAGCTGTGCAGATATTTCCCTGTTTGTACAGATGGCGGTGTTGATATTTCCATCTATACACAGATGACCGTGTAGATATTTCCATGTTTATATAGATGGTGGCGCAGATATTTCCATGGATATGTAGATGGCGGTGTAGATATTTCCATGTTTATACAGATAGCGGTGTAGTTATTTCCGTGTTTATATAGATAGCGGTGTAGATATTTCCATGTATATACACATGGCTGTGTAGATATTTCCATGTTTATACAGATGGCGGTGTAGATATTTCCATGTTTATACAGATAACTTTGTAAGTATTTCCATGTTTATACAGATGGCGGTGTAGATATTTCGATGTTTATAGAGATAGCAGTGGAGATATTTCCATGTTTATACAGATTGCGGGGTAGATATTTCCATGTTTATACAGATAGCGGTGTAAATATTTCCATGTTTATACAGATCACGGTGTAGATATTTCCATGTTTATAGAGATAGCAGTGGAGATATTTCCATGTTTATACAGATAGCGGTGTAGATATTTCCATGTTTATACAGACCGCGGTGTAGATATTTCCATGTTCATACAGATAGCAGTGCAGATATTTCCATGTTTGTACAGATGGCGGTTTTGATATTTCCATCTACACACAGATGACCGTGTAGATATTTCCATGTTTATACAGATGGCGGCACAGATATTTCCATGGATATGTAGATGGCGGTGTAGATATTTCCATGTTTATACAGATAGCGGTGTAGTTATTTCCATGTTTATATATATAGCGGTTTAGATATTTCCATGTATGTACACATGGCTGTGTAGATATTTCCATGTTTATACAGATGGCGGTGTAGATATTTCCATGTTTATACAGATAACTTTGTAAGTATTTCCATGTTTATACAGATGGCGGTGTAGATATTTCGATGTTTATAGAGATAGCAGTGTAGATATTTCCATGTTTGTACAGATGGCGGTGTTGATATTTCCATGTTTACACAGATGACTGTATAGGTATTTCAATGTTTATACAGATGGCGGTGTAGATATTTCTATGTTTATAGAGATAGCGTTGTAGATATTTCCATGTTTATACAGATAGCGGTGTATATATTTCCATGTTTATACAGACCGCGGTATAGATATTTCCATGTTTATACAGATTGCGATGCAGATATTTCCATGTTTGTACAGATGGCCGTGTTGTTATTTCCATCTATACACAGATGACCGTGTAGAGATTTCCATGTTTATACAGATGGCGGCGCAGATATTTCCATGGATATGTAGATGGCGGTGTAGATATTTCCATGTGTATACTGATAGTGGTGTAGTTATTTTCATGTTTAAACAGATAGCGGTGTAGATATTTCCATGTATATACACATGGCTGTGTAGGTATTTCCATGTTTATACAGATGGCGGTGTAGATATTTCCATGTTTATACAGATAACTTTGTAAGTATTTCCATGTTTATACAGATGGCGGTGTAGATATTTCGATGTTTATAGAGATAGCAGTGGAGATATTTCCATGTTTATACAGATAGCGGTGTAGATATTTCCAGGTTTATACAGATAGCGGTGTAAATATTTCCATGTTTATACAGATCACGGTGTAGATATTTCCATGTTTATAGAGATAGCGGTGTAGATATTTCCATGTTTATACAGATAGCGGTGTAGATATTTCCATGTTTATACAGACCACAGTGTAGATATTTCCATGTTCATACAGATAGCAGTGCAGATATTTCCATGTTTGTACAGATGGCGGTGTTGATATTTCCATCTACACACAGATGACCGTGTAGATATTTCCATGTTTACACAGATGACTGTATAGGTATTTCCATGTTTATACAGATGGCGGTGTAGATATTTCCATGTTTATACAGATTGCGGTGTACATATTTCCATGTTTATACAGATAGCGGTGAAGATATTTCCATGTTTTGACAGGTATCGGTGTAGATATTTCCATGTTTGCACAGATTGCGGTGTAGATATTTCCATCTTTCTACAGATGTCATTGTTAATATTTCCATGTTTACACAGATGGCGGTGTAGATATTTCCATGTTTATATAGATGGTGGTGTAGCTATTACCATGTTTATACAGATAGAGGTGTAGATATTTCCATGTTTATACAGATCGTGGTGAAAATATTTCCATGTTTATACAGATTGCGGTGTAGATATTTCCATGTTTATACAGATCGCGGTGTAGATATTTCGATGTTTATAGAGATAGCAGTGGAGATATTTCCATGTTTATACAGATGGCGGTGTAGATATTTCCATGTTTATACAGATAACTTTGTAAGTATTTCCATGTTTATACAGATGGCGGTGTAGATATTTCGATGTTTATAGAGATAGCAGTGGAGATATTTCCATGTTTATACAGATAGCGGTGTAGATATTTCTATGTTGATACAGATAGCAGTGTAAATATTTCCATGTTTATACAGATCACAGTGTAGATATTTCCATGTTTATAGAGATAGCGGTGTAGATATTTCCATGTTTATACAGATAGCGGTGTAGATATGTCCATGTTTATACAGACCACGGTGTAGATATTTCCATGTTCATACAGATAGCGGTGCAGATATTTCCATGTTTGTACAGATGGCGGTGTTGATATTTCCATCTACACACAGATGACTGTGTAGATATTTCCATGTTTATACAAATGGCGGCGCAGATATTTCCATGGATATGTAGATGGCGGTGTAGATATTTCCATGTTTATACAGATAGCGGTGTAGTTATTTCCATGTTTATATAGATAGCGGTGTAGATATTTCCATGTATATACACGTGGCTGTGTAGATATTTCCATGTTTATACAGATGGCGGTGTAGATATTTCCATGTTTATACAGATAACTTTGTAAGTATTTCCATGTTTATACAGATGGCGGTGTAGATATTTCGATGTTTATAGAGATAGCAGTGGAGATATTTACATGTTTATACAGATAGCGGTGTAGATATTTCCCTGTTTATACTGATAGCGGTGTAAATATTTCCATGTTTATACAGATCACGGTGTAGATATTTCCATGTTTATAGAGATAGCGGTGTAGATATTTCATGTTTATACAGATAGCGGTGTAGATATTTCCATGTTTATACAGACCGCGGTGTAGATATTTCCATGTTCATACAGATAGAGGTGCAGATATTTCCATGTTTGTACAGATGGCGGTGTTGATATTTCCATCTACACACAGATGACCATGTAGATATTTCCATGTTTATACAGATGGCGGCGCAGATATTTCCATGGATATGTAGATGGCGGTGTAGATATTTCCATGTTTATACAGATAGCGGTGTATTTATTTCCATGTTTATATAGATAGCGGTGTAGATATTTCCATGTATGAATTCATGGCTGTGTAGATATTTCCATGTTTATACAGATGGCTGTGTAGATATTTCCATGTTTATACAGATAACTTTGTAAGTATTTCCATGTTTATACAGATCGCGGTGTAGATATTTCGATGTTTATAGAGATAGCAGTGGAGATATTTCCATGTTTATACAGATAGCGGTGTAGATATTTCCATGTTTATACAGACCGCGGTGTAGATATTTCCATGTTCATACAGATAGCGGTGCAGATATTTCCAAGTTTGTACAGATGGCGGTGTTGATATTTCCATCTACACACAGATGACCGTGTAGATATTTCCATGTTTATACAGATGGCGCTGCAGATATTTCCATGGATATGTAGATGGCGGTGTAGATATTTCCATGTTTATACAGATAGTGGTGTAGTTATTTCCATGTTTATATAGATAGCGGTGTATATATTTCCATGTATGTACACATGGCTGTGTAGATATTTCCATGTTTATACAGATGGCTGTGTAGATATTTCCATGTTTATACAGATAACTTTGTAAGTATTTCCATGTTTATGCAGATGGCGGTGTAGATATTTTGATGTTTATAGAGATAGCAGTGGAGATATTTCCATGTTTATACAGATAGCGGTGTAGATATTTCCATGTTTATACAGCTTATGGTGTAGATATTTCCATGTTTATAGAAATGTCGGTGTAGATATTTCCATGTTCATAGAGATAGCGGTGTAGATATTTCCTTGTTTATACAAATAGCGGTGTAGTTATTTCCATGTTTATACAGATAGCGGTGTAGATCTTTCCATGTATATACAGATGGCTGTGTAGATATTTCCATGTTTATACAGATGGCTTTGTAGTTATTTCCATGTTTATACAGATGACTTTCTAGATATTTCCATGTTTATACAGATGGCGGTGTAGATATTTCCATGTTTATAGAGATAGCTGTGTATTTCCATGTTTATACAGATAGCGGTGTAGAAATTTCCATGTTTATACAGATAGCGGTGTAGATATTTCCATCTTTCTACAGTTGACATTGTAGATATTTCCATGTTTATAGAGATAGCGGTGTAGATATTTCCATATTTATACAGATAACTGTGTAGAAATTTCCATGTTTATACTGATAGCGGTGTAAATATATCCATGTTTATACAGATCACGGTGTAGATATTTCCATGTTTATAGAGATAGCGGTGTAGATATTTCCATGTTTATACAGATAGCGGTGTACTTATTTCCATGTTTATACAGACCGCGGTGTAGATATTTCCATGTTAATACAGATAGCGATGCAGATATTTCCCTGTTTGTACAGATGGCGGTGTTGATATTTCCATCTATACACAGATGACCGTGTAGATATTTCCATGTTTATATAGATGGTGGCGCAGATATTTCCATGGATATGTAGATGGCGGTGTAGATATTTCCATGTTTATACAGATAGCGGTGTAGTTATTTCCATGTTTATATAGATAGCGGTGTAGATATTTCCATGTATATACACATGGCTGTGTAGATATTTCCATGTTTATAGAGATGGCGGTGTAGATATTTCCATGTTTATACAGATAACTTTGTAAGTATTTCCATGTTTATACAGATGGCGGTGTAGATATTTCCATGTTTACACAGATGACTGTATAGGTATTTCAATGTTTATACAGATGGCGGTGTAGATATTTCTGTGTTTATAGAGATAGCGTTGTAGATATTTCCATATATATAGAGATAACGGTGTAGAAATTTCCATGTTTATACAGAGAGCGGTGTAAATATTTCCAGGTTTATACAGATCACGCTGTAGATATTTCCATGTTTATAGAGATAGCGGTGTAGATATTTCCATGTTTATACAGATAGCGGTGTACATATTTCCATGTTTATACAGACCGCGGTGTAGATATTTCCATGTTTATACAGATAGCGATGCAGATATTTCCATGTTTGTACAGATGGCGGTGTTGTTATTTCCATCTATACACAGATGACCGTGTAGAGATTTCCATGTTTATACAGATGGTGGCGCAGATATTTCCATGGATATGTAGATGGCGGTGTAGATATTTCCATGTGTATACTGATAGCGGTGTAGTTATTTCCATGTTTAAACAGATAGCGGTGTAGATATTTCCATGTATATACACATGGCTGTATAGATATTTCCATGTTTATACAGATGGCGGTGTAGATATTTCCATGTTTATACAGATAACTTTGTAAGTATTTCCATGTTTATACAGATGGCGGTGTAGATATTTCGATGTTTATAGAGATAGCAGTGGAGATATTTCCATGTTTATACAGATAGCGGTGTAGATATTTCCATGTTTATACAGATAGCGGTGTAAATATTTCCATGTTTATACAGATCACGCTGTAGATATTTCCATGTTTATAGAGATAGCGGTGTAGATATTTCCATGTTTATACAGATAGCGGTGTAGATATTTCCATGTTTATACAGACCACGGTGTAGATATTTCCATGTTCATACAGATAGCGGTGCAGATATTTCCATGTTTGTACAGATGGCGGTGTTGATATTTCCATCTACACACAGATGACCGTGTAGATATTTCCATGTTTACACAGATGACTGTATAGGTATTTCCATGTTTATACAGATGCCGGTGTAGATATTTCCATGTTTATAGAGATAGCGGTGTAGATATTTCCATATTTATACAGATAACGGTGTAGAAATTTCCATGTTTATACAGATAACGGTGCAGAAATTTCCATGTTTATACAGATAGCGGTGTAAATAGTTCCATGTTTATACAGATCACGGTGTAGATATTTCCATGTTTATAGAGATAGCGGTGTAGATATTTCCATGTTTATAGAGATAGCGGTGTACATATTTCCATGTTTATACAGACCGCGGTATAGATATTTCCATGTTTATACAGATAGCGATGCAGATATTTCCATGTTTGTACAGATGGCGGTGTTGATATTTCCATGTATACACAGATGACCGTGTAGAGATTTCCATGTTTATACAGATGGCGGCGCAGATATTTCCATGGATATGTAGATGGCGGTGTAGATATTTCCATGTTTATACAGATAGCGGTGTAGTTATTTCCATGTTTATATAGATAGCGGTGTAGATATTTCCATGTATGTACACATGGCTGTGTAGATATTTCCATGTTTATACAGATGGCGGTGTAGATATTTCCATGTTTATACAGATAACTTTGTAAGTATTTCCATGTTTATACAGATGGCGGTGTAGATATTTCGATGTTTATAGAGATAGCAGTGGAGATATTTACATGTTTATACAGATAGCGGTGTAGATATTTCCCTGTTTATACTGATAGCGGTGTAAATATTTCCATGTTTATACAGATCACGGTGTAGATATTTCCATGTTTATAGAGATAGCGGTGTAGATATTTCCATGTTTATACAGATGGCGGTGTAGATATTTCCATGTTTATAGAGATAGCTGTGTATTTCCATGTTTATACAGATCGCGGTGTAGATATTTCCATGTTTATACAGATTGCGGTGTACATATTTCCATGTTTATACAGATAGTGGTGAAGATATTTCCATGTTTTGACAGGTATCGGTGTAGATATTTCCATGTTTGCACAGATTGCGGTGTAGATATTTCCATCTTTCTACAGATGTCATTGTTAATATTTCCATGTTTACACAGATGGCGGTGTAGATATTTCCATGTTTATATAGATGGTGGTGTAGCTATTACCATGTTTATACAGATAGAGGTGTAGATATTTCCATGTTTATACAGATCGTGGTGAAAATATTTCCATGTTTATACAGATTGCGGTGTAGATATTTCCATGTTTATACAGATCGCGGTGTAGATATTTCAATGTTTATAGAGATAGCAGTGGAGATATTTCCATGTTTATACAGATGGCGGTGTAGATATTTCCATGTTTATACAGATAACTTTGTAAGTATTTCCATGTTTATACAGATGGCGGTGTAGATATTTCGATGTTTATAGAGATAGCAGTGGAGATATTTCCATGTTTATACAGATAGCGGTGTAGATATTTCCATGTTTATAGAGATAGCGGTGTATATATTTCCATGTTTATACAGATCGTGGTGTAGATATTTCCTTGTTTATACAGATACCGGTGTAGATATTTCCATGATTATACAGACCGCAGTGTACATATTTCCATGTTTATAGAGATAGCAGTGTAGATATTTCCATGTTTGTATAGATGGCGGTGCTGATGTTTCCATCTATACACAGATTGCCGTGTAGGTGTTTCCATGTGTATACAGATGGCATTGTAGATATTTCCATGTTTATACAGATGGTGGTGTAGATATTTCCATGTTTACACAGATGACTGTATAGGTATTTCAATGTTTATACAGATGGCAGTGTAGATATTTCTATGTTTATAGAGATAGCGGTGTAGATATTTCCATATATATACAGATAACTGTGTAGAAATTTCCATGTTTATACAGATAGCGGTGTAAATATTTCCATGTTTATACAGATCACGCTGTAGATATTTCCATGTTTATAGAGATAGCGGTGTAGATATTTCCATGTATATACACATGGCTGTGTAGATATTTCCATGTTTATACAGATGGCGGTGTAGATATTTCCATGTTCATACAGATAACTTTGTAAGTATTTCCATGTTTATACAGATGGCGGTGTAGATATTTAGATGTTTATAGAGATAGCAGTGGAGATATTTCCATGTTTATACAGATTGCGGGGTAGATATTTCCATGTTTATACAGCTTGTGGTGTAGATATTTCCATGTTTATAGAAATGTCGGTGTAGATATTTCCATGTTCATAGAGATAGCGGTGTAGATATTTCCTTGTTTATACAAATAGCGGTGTAGTTATTTCCATGTTTATACAGATAGCGGTGTAGATCTTTCCATGTATATACAGATGGCTGTGTAGATATTTCCATGTTTATACAGATGGCTTTGTAGTTATTTCCATGTCTATACAGATGACTTTCTAGATATTTCCATGTTTATACAGATGGCGGTGTAGATATTTCCATGTTTATAGAGATAGCTGTGTATTTCCATGTTTATACAGATAGCGGTGTAGAAATTTCCATGTTTATACAGATAGCGGTGTAGATATTTCCATCTTTCTACAGTTGACATTGTAGATATTTCCATGTTTATAGAGATAGCGGTGTAGATATTTCCATATTTATACAGATAACTGTGTAGAAATTTCCATGTTTATACTGATAGCGGTGTAAATATATCCATGTTTATACAGATCACGGTGTAGATATTTCCATGTTTATAGAGATAGCAGTGTAGATATTTCCATGTTTTTACAGATAGCGGTGTACTTATTTCCATGTTTATACAGACCGCGGTGTAGATATTTCCATGTTAATACAGATAGCGATGCAGATATTTCCCTGTTTGTACAGATGGCGGTGTTGATATTTCCATCTATACACAGATGACCGTGTAGATATTTCCATGTTTATATAGATGGTGGCGCAGATTTTTCCATGGATATGTAGATGGCGGTGTAGATATTTCCATGTTTATACAGATAGCGGTGTAGTTATTTCCATGTTTATATAGATAGCGGTGTAGATATTTCCATGTATATACACATGGCTGTGTAGATATTTCCATGTTTATAGAGATGGCGGTGTAGATATTTCCATGTTTATACAGATAACTTTGTAAGTATTTCCATGTTTATACAGATGGCGGTGTAGATATTTCCATGTTTACACAGATGACTGTATAGGTATTTCAATGTTTATACAGATGGCGGTGTAGATACTTCTGTGTTATAGAGATAGCGTTGTAGATATTTCCATATATATAGAGATAACGGTGTAGAAATTTCCATGTTTATACAGAGAGCGGTGTAAATATTTCCAGGTTTATACAGATCACGCTGTAGATATTTCCATGTTTATAGAGATAGCGGTGTAGATATTTCCATGTTTATACAGATAGCGGTGTACATATTTCCATGTTTATACAGACCGCGGTGTAGATATTTCCATGTTTATACAGATAGCGATGCAGATATTTCCATGTTTGTACAGATGGCGGTGTTGTTATTTCCATCTATACACAGATGACCGTGTAGAGATTTCCATGTTTATACAGATGGTGGCGCAGATATTTCCATGGATATGTAGATGGCGGTGTAGATATTTCCATGTGTATACTGATAGCGGTGTAGTTATTTCCATGTTTAAACAGATAGCGGTGTAGATATTTCCATGTATATACACATGGCTGTATAGATATTTCCATGTTTATACAGATGGCGGTGTAGATATTTCCATGTTTATACAGATAACTTTGTAAGTATTTCCATGTTTATACAGATGGCGGTGTAGATATTTCGATGTTTATAGAGATAGCAGTGGAGATATTTCCATGTTTATACAGATAGCGGTGTAGATATTTCCATGTTTATACAGATAGCGGTGTAAATATTTCCATGTTTATACAGATCACGCTGTAGATATTTCCATGTTTATAGAGATAGCGGTGTAGATATTTCCATGTTTATACAGATAGCGGTGTAGATATTTCCATGTTTATACAGACCACGGTGTAGATATTTCCATGTTCATACAGATAGCGGTGCAGATATTTCCATGTTTGTACAGATGGCGGTGTTGATATTTCCATCTACACACAGATGACCGTGTAGATATTTCCATGTTTACACAGATGACTGTATAGGTATTTCCATGTTTATACAGATGCCGGTGTAGATATTTCCATGTTTATAGAGATAGCGGTGTAGATATTTCCATATTTATACAGATAACGGTGTAGAAATTTCCATGTTTATACAGATAACGGTGCAGAAATTTCCATGTTTATACAGATAGCGGTGTAAATAGTTCCATGTTTATACAGATCACGGTGTAGATATTTCCATGTTTATAGAGATAGCGGTGTAGATATTTCCATGTTTATAGAGATAGCGGTGTACATATTTCCATGTTTATACAGACCGCGGTATAGATATTTCCATGTTTATACAGATAGCGATGCAGATATTTCCATGTTTGTACAGATGGCGGTGTTGATATTTCCATGTATACACAGATGACCGTGTAGAGATTTCCATGTTTATACAGATGGCGGCGCAGATATTTCCATGGATATGTAGATGGCGGTGTAGATATTTCCATGTTTATACAGATAGCGGTGTAGTTATTTCCATGTTTATATAGATAGCGGTGTAGATATTTCCATGTATGTACACATGGCTGTGTAGATATTTCCATGTTTATACAGATGGCGGTGTAGATATTTCCATGTTTATACAGATAACTTTGTAAGTATTTCCATGTTTATACAGATGGCGGTGTAGATATTTCGATGTTTATAGAGATAGCAGTGGAGATATTTACATGTTTATACAGATAGCGGTGTAGATATTTCCCTGTTTATACTGATAGCGGTGTAAATATTTCCATGTTTATACAGATCACGGTGTAGATATTTCCATGTTTATAGAGATAGCGGTGTAGATATTTCCATGTTTATACAGATGGCGGTGTAGATATTTCCATGTTTATAGAGATAGCTGTGTATTTCCATGTTTATACAGATCGCGGTGTAGATATTTCCATGTTTATACAGATTGCGGTGTACATATTTCCATGTTTATACAGATAGTGGTGAAGATATTTCCATGTTTTGACAGGTATCGGTGTAGATATTTCCATGTTTGCACAGATTGCGGTGTAGATATTTCCATCTTTCTACAGATGTCATTGTTAATATTTCCATGTTTACACAGATGGCGGTGTAGATATTTCCATGTTTATATAGATGGTGGTGTAGCTATTACCATGTTTATACAGATAGAGGTGTAGATATTTCCATGTTTATACAGATCGTGGTGAAAATATTTCCATGTTTATACAGATTGCGGTGTAGATATTTCCATGTTTATACAGATCGCGGTGTAGATATTTCAATGTTTATAGAGATAGCAGTGGAGATATTTCCATGTTTATACAGATGGCGGTGTAGATATTTCCATGTTTATACAGATAACTTTGTAAGTATTTCCATGTTTATACAGATGGCGGTGTAGATATTTCGATGTTTATAGAGATAGCAGTGGAGATATTTCCATGTTTATACAGATAGCGGTGTAGATATTTCCATGTTTATAGAGATAGCGGTGTATATATTTCCATGTTTATACAGATCGTGGTGTAGATATTTCCTTGTTTATACAGATACCGGTGTAGATATTTCCATGATTATACAGACCGCAGTGTACATATTTCCATGTTTATAGAGATAGCAGTGTAGATATTTCCATGTTTGTATAGATGGCGGTGCTGATGTTTCCATCTATACACAGATTGCCGTGTAGGTGTTTCCATGTGTATACAGATGGCATTGTAGATATTTCCATGTTTATACAGATGGTGGTGTAGATATTTCCATGTTTACACAGATGACTGTATAGGTATTTCAATGTTTATACAGATGGCAGTGTAGATATTTCTATGTTTATAGAGATAGCGGTGTAGATATTTCCATATATATACAGATAACTGTGTAGAAATTTCCATGTTTATACAGATAGCGGTGTAAATATTTCCATGTTTATACAGATCACGCTGTAGATATTTCCATGTTTATAGAGATAGCGGTGTAGATATTTCCATGTATATACACATGGCTGTGTAGATATTTCCATGTTTATACAGATGGCGGTGTAGATATTTCCATGTTCATACAGATAACTTTGTAAGTATTTCCATGTTTATACAGATGGCGGTGTAGATATTTAGATGTTTATAGAGATAGCAGTGGAGATATTTCCATGTTTATACAGATTGCGGGGTAGATATTTCCATGTTTATACAGCTTGTGGTGTAGATATTTCCATGTTTATAGAAATGTCGGTGTAGATATTTCCATGTTCATAGAGATAGCGGTGTAGATATTTCCTTGTTTATACAAATAGCGGTGTAGTTATTTCCATGTTTATACAGATAGCGGTGTAGATCTTTCCATGTATATACAGATGGCTGTGTAGATATTTCCATGTTTATACAGATGGCTTTGTAGTTATTTCCATGTCTATACAGATGACTTTCTAGATATTTCCATGTTTATACAGATGGCGGTGTAGATATTTCCATGTTTATAGAGATAGCTGTGTATTTCCATGTTTATACAGATAGCGGTGTAGAAATTTCCATGTTTATACAGATAGCGGTGTAGATATTTCCATCTTTCTACAGTTGACATTGTAGATATTTCCATGTTTATAGAGATAGCGGTGTAGATATTTCCATATTTATACAGATAACTGTGTAGAAATTTCCATGTTTATACTGATAGCGGTGTAAATATATCCATGTTTATACAGATCACGGTGTAGATATTTCCATGTTTATAGAGATAGCGGTGTAGATATTTCCATGTTTTTACAGATAGCGGTGTACTTATTTCCATGTTTATACAGACCGCGGTGTAGATATTTCCATGTTAATACAGATAGCGATGCAGATATTTCCCTGTTTGTACAGATGGCGGTGTTGATATTTCCATCTATACACAGATGACCGTGTAGATATTTCCATGTTTATATAGATGGTGGCGCAGATTTTTCCATGGATATGTAGATGGCGGTGTAGATATTTCCATGTTTATACAGATAGCGGTGTAGTTATTTCCATGTTTATATAGATAGCGGTGTAGATATTTCCATGTATATACACATGGCTGTGTAGATATTTCCATGTTTATAGAGATGGCGGTGTAGATATTTCCATGTTTATACAGATAACTTTGTAAGTATTTCCATGTTTATACAGATGGCGGTGTAGATATTTCCATGTTTACACAGATGACTGTATAGGTATTTCAATGTTTATACAGATGGCGGTGTAGATACTTCTGTGTTATAGAGATAGCGTTGTAGATATTTCCATATATATAGAGATAACGGTGTAGAAATTTCCATGTTTATACAGAGAGCGGTGTAAATATTTCCAGGTTTATACAGATCACGCTGTAGATATTTCCATGTTTATAGAGATAGCGGTGTAGATATTTCCATGTTTATACAGATAGCGGTGTACATATTTCCATGTTTATACAGACCGCGGTGTAGATATTTCCATGTTTATACAGATAGCGATGCAGATATTTCCATGTTTGTACAGATGGCGGTGTTGTTATTTCCATCTATACACAGATGACCGTGTAGAGATTTCCATGTTTATACAGATGGTGGCGCAGATATTTCCATGGATATGTAGATGGCGGTGTAGATATTTCCATGTGTATACTGATAGCGGTGTAGTTATTTCCATGTTTAAACAGATAGCGGTGTAGATATTTCCATGTATATACACATGGCTGTATAGATATTTCCATGTTTATACAGATGGCGGTGTAGATATTTCCATGTTTATACAGATAACTTTGTAAGTATTTCCATGTTTATACAGATGGCGGTGTAGATATTTCGATGTTTATAGAGATAGCAGTGGAGATATTTCCATGTTTATACAGATAGCGGTGTAGATATTTCCATGTTTATACAGATAGCGGTGTAAATATTTCCATGTTTATACAGATCACGCTGTAGATATTTCCATGTTTATAGAGATAGCGGTGTAGATATTTCCATGTTTATACAGATAGCGGTGTAGATATTTCCATGTTTATACAGACCACGGTGTAGATATTTCCATGTTCATACAGATAGCGGTGCAGATATTTCCATGTTTGTACAGATGGCGGTGTTGATATTTCCATCTACACACAGATGACCGTGTAGATATTTCCATGTTTACACAGATGACTGTATAGGTATTTCCATGTTTATACAGATGCCGGTGTAGATATTTCCATGTTTATAGAGATAGCGGTGTAGATATTTCCATATTTATACAGATAACGGTGTAGAAATTTCCATGTTTATACAGATAACGGTGCAGAAATTTCCATGTTTATACAGATAGCGGTGTAAATAGTTCCATGTTTATACAGATCACGGTGTAGATATTTCCATGTTTATAGAGATAGCGGTGTAGATATTTCCATGTTTATAGAGATAGCGGTGTACAGATTTCCATGTTTATACAGACCGCGGTATAGATATTTCCATGTTTATACAGATAGCGATGCAGATATTTCCATGTTTGTACAGATGGCGGTGTTGATATTTCCATGTATACACAGATGACCGTGTAGAGATTTCCATGTTTATACAGATGGCGGCGCAGATATTTCCATGGATATGTAGATGGCGGTGTAGATATTTCCATGTTTATACAGATAGCGGTGTAGTTATTTCCATGTTTATATAGATAGCGGTGTAGATATTTCCATGTATGTACACATGGCTGTGTAGATATTTCCATGTTTATACAGATGGCGGTGTAGATATTTCCATGTTTATACAGATCACGGTGTAGATATTTCCATGTTTATAGAGATAGCGGTGTAGATATTTCCATGTTTTTACAGATAGCGGTGTACTTATTTCCATGTTTATACAGACCGCGGTTTAGATATTTCCATGTTAATACAGATAGCGATGCAGATATTTCCCTGTTTGTACAGATGGCGGTGTTGATATTTCCATCTATACACAGATGACCGTGTAGATATTTCCATGTTTATATAGATGGTGGCGCAGATATTTCCATGGATATGTAGATGGCGGTGTAGATATTTCCATGTTTATACAGATAGCGGTGTAGTTATTTCCATGTTTATATAGATAGCGGTGTAGATATTTCCATGTATATACACATGGCTGTGTAGATATTTCCATGTTTATAGAGATGGCGGTGTAGATATTTCCATGTTTATACAGATAACTTTGTAAGTATTTCCATGTTTATACAGATGGCGGTGTAGATATTTCCATGTTTACACAGATGACTGTATAGGTATTTCAATGTTTATACAGATGGCGGTGTAGATATTTCTGTGTTTATAGAGATAGCGTTGTAGATATTTCCATATATATAGAGATAACGGTGTAGAAATTTCCATGTTTATACAGAGAGCGGTGTAAATATTTCCAGGTTTATACAGATCACGCTGTAGATATTTCCATGTTTATAGAGATAGCGGTGTAGATATTTCCATGTTTATACAGATAGCGGTGTACATATTTCCATGTTTATACAGACCGCGGTGTAGATATTTCCATGTTTATACAGATAGCGATGCAGATATTTCCATGTTTGTACAGATGGCGGTGTTGTTATTTCCATCTATACACAGATGACCGTGTAGAGATTTCCATGTTTATACAGATGGTGGCGCAGATATTTCCATGGATATGTAGATGGCGGTGTAGATATTTCCATGTGTATACTGATAGCGGTGTAGTTATTTCCATGTTTAAACAGATAGCGGTGTAGATATTTCCATGTATATACACATGGCTGTATAGATATTTCCATGTTTATACAGATGGCGGTGTAGATATTTCCATGTTTATACAGATAACTTTGTAAGTATTTCCATGTTTATACAGATGGCGGTGTAGATATTTCGATGTTTATAGAGATAGCAGTGGAGATATTTCCATGTTTATACAGATAGCGGTGTAGATATTTCCATGTTTATACAGATAGCGGTGTAAATATTTCCATGTTTATACAGATCACGCTGTAGATATTTCCATGTTTATAGAGATAGCGGTGTAGATATTTCCATGTTTATACAGATAGCGGTGTAGATATTTCCATGTTTATACAGACCACGGTGTAGATATTTCCATGTTCATACAGATAGCGGTGCAGATATTTCCATGTTTGTACAGATGGCGGTGTTGATATTTCCATCTACACACAGATGACCGTGTAGATATTTCCATGTTTACACAGATGACTGTATAGGTATTTCCATGTTTATACAGATGCCGGTGTAGATATTTCCATGTTTATAGAGATAGCGGTGTAGATATTTCCATATTTATACAGATAACGGTGTAGAAATTTCCATGTTTATACAGATAACGGTGCAGAAATTTCCATGTTTATACAGATAGCGGTGTAAATAGTTCCATGTTTATACAGATCACGGTGTAGATATTTCCATGTTTATAGAGATAGCGGTGTAGATATTTCCATGTTTATAGAGATAGCGGTGTACATATTTCCATGTTTATACAGACCGCGGTATAGATATTTCCATGTTTATACAGATAGCGATGCAGATATTTCCATGTTTGTACAGATGGCGGTGTTGATATTTCCATGTATACACAGATGACCGTGTAGAGATTTCCATGTTTATACAGATGGCGGCGCAGATATTTCCATGGATATGTAGATGGCGGTGTAGATATTTCCATGTTTATACAGATAGCGGTGTAGTTATTTCCATGTTTATATAGATAGCGGTGTAGATATTTCCATGTATGTACACATGGCTGTGTAGATATTTCCATGTTTATACAGATGGCGGTGTAGATATTTCCATGTTTATACAGATAACTTTGTAAGTATTTCCATGTTTATACAGATGGCGGTGTAGATATTTCGATGTTTATAGAGATAGCAGTGGAGATATTTCCATGTTTATACAGATAGCGGTGTAGATATTTCCATGTTTATACAGATAGCGGTGTAAATATTTCCATGTTTATACAGATCACGGTGTAGATATTTCCATGTTTATAGAGATAGCGGTGTAGATATTTCCATGTTTATACAGATGGCGGTGTAGATATTTCCATGTTTATAGAGATAGCTGTGTATTTCCATGTTTATACAGATCGCGGTGTAGATATTTCCATGTTTATACAGATTGCGGTGTACATATTTCCATGTTTATACAGATAGTGGTGAAGATATTTCCATGTTTTGACAGGTATCGGTGTAGATATTTCCATGTTTGCACAGATTGCGGTGTAGATATTTCCATCTTTCTACAGATGTCATTGTTAATATTTCCATGTTTACACAGATGGCGGTGTAGATATTTCCATGTTTATATAGATGGTGGTGTAGCTATTACCATGTTTATACAGATAGAGGTGTAGATATTTCCATGTTTATACAGATCGTGGTGAAAATATTTCCATGTTTATACAGATTGCGGTGTAGATATTTCCATGTTTATACAGATCGCGGTGTAGATATTTCGATGTTTATAGAGATAGCAGTGGAGATATTTCCATGTTTATACAGATGGCGGTGTAGATATTTCCATGTTTATACAGATAACTTTGTAAGTATTTCCATGTTTATACAGATGGCGGTGTAGATATTTCGATGTTTATAGAGATAGCAGTGGAGATATTTCCATGTTTATACAGATAGCGGTGTAGATATTTCCATGTTTATAGAGATAGCGGTGTATATATTTCCATGTTTATACAGATCGTGGTGTAGATATTTCCTTGTTTATACAGATACCGGTGTAGATATTTCCATGATTATACAGACCGCAGTGTACATATTTCCATGTTTATAGAGATAGCAGTGTAGATATTTCCATGTTTGTATAGATGGCGGTGCTGATGTTTCCATCTATACACAGATTGCCATGTAGGTGTTTCCATGTGTATACAGATGGCATTGTAGATATTTCCATGTTTATACAGATGGTGGTGTAGATATTTCCATGTTTACACAGATGACTGTATAGGTATTTCAATGTTTATACAGATGGCAGTGTAGATATTTCTATGTTTATAGAGATAGCGGTGTAGATATTTCCATATATATACAGATAACTGTGTAGAAATTTCCATGTTTATACAGATAGCGGTGTAAATATATCCATGTTTATACAGATCACGCTGTAGATATTTCCATGTTTATAGAGATAGCGGTGTAGATATTTCCATGTATATACACATGGCTGTGTAGATATTTCCATGTTTATACAGATGGCGGTGTAGATATTTCCATGTTCATACAGATAACTTTGTAAGTATTTCCATGTTTATACAGATGGCGGTGTAGATATTTCGATGTTTATAGAGATAGCAGTGGAGATATTTCCATGTTTATACAGATTGCGGGGTAGATATTTCCATGTTTATACAGATAGCGGTGTAAATATTTCCATGTTTATACAGATCACGGTGTAGATATTTCCATGTTTATAGAGATAGCGGTGTAGATATTTCCATGTTTCTACAGATAGCGGTGTAGATATTTCCATGTTTATACAGACCGCGGTGTAGATATTTCCATGTTCATACAGATAGCAGTGCAGATATTTCCATGTTTGTACAGATGGCGGTGTTGATATTTCCATCTACACACAGATGACCGTGTAGATATTTCCATGTTTATACAGATGGCGGCACAGATATTTCCATGGATATGTAGATGGCGGTGTAGATATTTCCATGTTTATACAGATAGCGGTGTAGTTATTTCCATATTTATATAGATAGCGGTGTAGATATTTCCATGTATGTACACATGGCTGTGTAGATATTTCCATGTTTATACAGATGGCGGTGTAGATATTTCCATGTTTATACAGATAACTTTGTAAGTATTTCCATGTTTATACAGATGGCGGTGTAGATATTTCGATGTTTATAGAGATAGCACTGGAGATATTTCCATGTTTATACAGATAGCGGTGTAGATATTTCCATGTTTATACAGATAGCGGTGTAAACATTTCCATGTTTATACAGATCACGGTGTAGATATTTCCATGTTTATAGAGATAGCGGTGTAGATATTTCCATGTTTATACAGATAGCGGTGTAGATATTTCCATGTTTATACAGACCACGGTGTAGATATTTCCATGTTCATACAGATAGCGGTGCAGATATTTCCATGTTTGTACAGATGGCGGTGTTGATATTTCCATCTACACACAGATGACCGGGTAGATATTTCCATGTTTACACAGATGACTGTATAGGTATTTCCATGTTTATACAGATGGCGGTGTAGATATTTCCATGTTTATAGAGATAGCGGTGTAGATATTTCCATATTTATACAGATAACGGTGTAGAAATTTCCATATTTCAACAGATAACGGTGCAGAAATTTACATGTTTATACAGATAGCGGTGTAAATAGTTCCATGTTTATACAGATCACGTTGTAGATATTTCCATGTTTATAGAGATAGCGGTGTAGATATTTCCATGTTTATACAGATAGCGGTGTACTTATTTCCATGTTTATACAGACCGCGGTGTGGATATTTCCATGTTTATACAGATAGCGATGCAGGTATTTCCCTGTTTGTACAGATGGCGGTGTTGATATTTCCATCTATACACAGATGACCGTGTAGATATTTCCATGTTTATATAGATGGCGGCGCAGATATTTCCATGGATATGTAGATGGCCGTGTAGATATTTCCATGTTTATACAGATAGCGGTGTAGTTATTTCCATGTTTATATAGATAGCGGTGTAGATATTTCCATGTATGTACACATGGCTGTGTAGATATTTCCATGTTTATACAGATGGCGGTGTAGATATTTCCATGTTTATACAGATAACTTTGTAAGTATTTCCATGTTTATACAGATGGCGGTGTAGATATTTCGATGTTTATAGCGATAGCAGTGGAGATATTTCCATGTTTATACAGATTGCGGGGTAGATATTTCCATGTTTATACAGATAGCGGTGTAAATATTTCCATGTTTATACAGATCACGGTGTAGATATTTCCATGTTTATAGAGATAGCGGTGTAGATATTAACATGTTTATACAGATAGCGGTGTCGATATTTCCATGTTTATACAGACCGCGGTGTAGATATTTCCATGTACATACAGATAGCAGTGCAGATATTTCCATGTTTGTACAGATGGCGGTGTTGATATTTCCATCTACACACAGATGTCCGTGTAGGGATTTCCATGTTTATACAGATGGCAGCACAGATATTTCCATGGATATGTAGATGGCGGTGTAGATATTTCCATGTTTATACAGATAGCGGTGTAGTTATTTCCATGTTTATATAGATAGCGGTGTAGATATTTCCATGTATGTACACATGGCTGTGTAGATATTTCCATGTTTATACAGATGGCGGTGTAGATATTTCCATGTTTATACAGATAACTTTGTAAGTATTTCCATGTTTATACAGCTGGCGGTGTAGATATTTCGATGTTTATAGAGATAACAGTGTAGATATTTCCATGTTTGTACAGATGGCGGTGTTGATGTTTCCATCTATACACAGATTGCCGTGTCGGTGTTTCCATGTGTATACAGATGGCATTGTAGATATTTCCATGTTTATACAGATGGTGGTGTAGATATTTCCATGTTTACACAGATGACTGTATAGGTATTTCAATGTTTATACAGATGGCGGTGTAGATATTTCTATGTTTATAGAGATAGCGTTGTAGATATTTCCATATATATAGAGATAACGGTGTAGAAATTTCCATGTTTATACAGAGAGCGGTGTAAATATTTCCAGGTTTATACAGATCACGCTGTAGATATTTCCATGTTTATAGAGATAGCGGTGTAGATATTTCCATGTTTATACAGATAGCGGTGTACGTATTTCCATGTTTATACAGACCGCGGTATAGATATTTCCATGTTTATACAGATAGCGATGCAGATATTTCCATGTTTGTATAGATGGCGGTGTTGTTATTTCCATCTATACACAGATGACCGTGTAGAGATTTCCATGTTTATACAGATGGTGGCGCAGATATTTCCATGGATATGTAGATGGCGGTGTAGATATTTCCATGTGTATACTGATAGCGGTGTAGTTATTTCCATGTTTAAACAGATAGCGGTGTAGATATTTCCATGTATATACACATGGCTGTATAGATATTTCCATGTTTATACAGATGGCGGTGTAGATATTTCCATGTTTATACAGATAACTTTGTAAGTATTTCCATGTTTATACAGATGGCAGTGTAGATATTTCGATGTTTATAGAAGTAGCAGTGGAGATATTTCCATGTTTATACAGATAGCGGTGTAGATATTTCCATGTTTATACAGATAGCGGTGTAAATATTTCCATGTTTATACAGATCACGATGTAGATATTTCCATGTTTATAGAGATAGCGGTGTAGATATTTCCATGTTTATACAGATAGCGGTGTAGATATTTCCATGTTTATACAGACCACGGTGTAGATATTTCCATGTTCATACAGATAGCGGTGCAGATATTTCCATGTTTGTACAGATGGCGGTGTTGATATTTCCATCTACACACAGATGACCGTGTAGCTATTTCCATGTTTACACAGATGACTGTATAGGTATTTCCATGTTTATACAGATGCCGGTGTAGATATTTCCATGTTTATACAGATAGCGGTGTACATATTTCCATGTTTATACAGATCGCGGTGTAGATATTTCCATGTTTATACAGATTGCGGTGTACATATTTCCATGTTTATACAGATAGTGGTGAAGATATTTCCATGTTTTGACAGGTATCGGTGTAGATATTTCCATGTTTGCACAGATTGCGGTGTAGATATTTCCATCTTTCTACAGATGTCATTGTTAATATTTCCATGTTTACACAGATGGCGGTGTAGATATTTCCATGTTTATATAGATGGTGGTGTAGCTATTACCATGTTTATACAGATAGAGGTGTAGATATTTCCATGTTTATACAGATCGTGGTGAAAATATTTCCATGTTTATACAGATTGCGGTGTAGATATTTCCATGTTTATACAGATCGCGGTGTAGATATTTCGATGTTTATAGAGATAGCAGTGGAGATATTTCCATGTTTATACAGATAGCGGTGTAGATATTTCCATGTTTATACAGATAGCGGTGTAAATATTTCCATGTTTATACAGATCTCGCTGTAGATATTTCCATGTTTATAGAGATAGCGGTGTAGATATTTCCATGTTTATACAGATAGCGGTGTAGATATTTCCATGTTTATACAGACCACGGTGTAGATATTTCCATGTTCATACAGATAGCGGTGCAGATATTTCCATGTTTGTACAGATGGCGGTGTTGATATTTCCATCTACACACAGATGACCGTGTAGATATTTCCATGTTTACACAGATGACTGTATAGGTATTTCCATGTTTATACAGATGCCGGTGTAGATATTTCCATGTTTATAGAGATAGCGGTGTAGATATTTCCATATTTATACAGATAACGGTGTACAAATTTCCATGTTTATACAGATAACGGTGCAGAAATTTCCATGTTTATACAGATAGCGGTGTAAATAGTTCCATGTTTATACAGATCACGGTGTAGATATTTCCATGTTTATAGAGATAGCGGTGTAGATATTTCCATGTTTATAGAGATAGCGGTGTACATATTTCCATGTTTATACAGACCGCGGTATAGATATTTCCATGTTTATACAGATAGCGATGCAGATATTTCCATGTTTGTACAGATGGCGGTGTTGATATTTCCATCTATACACAGATGACCGTGTAGATATTTCCATGTTTATACAGATGGCGGTGCAGATATTTCCATGGATATGTAGATGGCGGTGTAGATATTTCCATGTTTATACTGATAACGGTGTAGTTATTTCCATTTTTATATAGATAGCGGTGTAGATATTTCCATGTATATACACATGGTTCTGTAGATATTTCCATGTTTATACAGATGGCGGTGTAGATATTTCCATGTTTATACAGATAACATTGTAAGTATTTCCATGTTTATACAGATGGCGGTGAAGATACTTCTATGTTTATAGAGATAGCAGTGGAGATATTTCCATGTTTATACAGATAGCGGTGTAGATATTTCCATGTTTATAGAGGTGGCGGTGTAGAAATTTCCATGTTCTTAGAGATAGCGGTGTTGATTTTTCCATGTTTATAGAGATAGCGGTGTGGATATTTCCATGTTTATACAGAGAGGGGTGTAGATATTTCCATGTTTATAGAGATGGCGGTGAAGATATTTCCATCTTTCTACAGATGGCATTGTAGATATTTCCATGTTTATACAGATGGCGGTGCAGATATTTCCATGTTTATATAGATGGTGTTGTAGATATTTCCATGTTTATACAGATGACTTTGTAGGTATTTCCATGTTTATACAGATGGCGGTGTAGATATTTCCATGTTTATAGAGATAACTCTGTAGATTTTTCCATGCTTATACAGATAGCGGTGTAGATATTTCCATGTTTACACAGATGGTGGTGTAGATATTTCCGTGTTTATACACATGGCGGAGTAGATACTTCCATGTTTGTGGAGATGGCAGTGTAGATATTTTCATGTTTATAAAGATGGCGGTGTAGATATTTCCATATTTATAGAGATAGCGGTGTAGATATTTCCATCTTTCTACAGATGGCAGTGTACATATTTCCATGTTTATACATCTGGCGGTGTAGATATTTCAATATTTATACAGATGTCTGTGTAGATGTTTCCATGTTTATACAGATGGCTGTGTAGATATTTCCATGTTTATACAGATAACTTTGTAAGTATTTCCATGTTTCTACAGATGGCGGTGTAGATATTTCGATGTTTATAGAGATAGCAGTGGAGATATTTCCATGTTTATACAGATAGCGGTGTAGATATTTCCATGTTTATACAGATCGAGGTGTAGATATTTTCATGTTTATAGAGATGGCGGTGTAGATATTTCCATGTTCATTGAGATAGCCGTGTTGATTTTTCCATGTTTATAGAGATAGCGCTGTTGATATTTCCATGTTTATACAGAAAGGGGTGTAGATATTTCCATGTTTATAGAGGTGGTGGTGTAGATATTTCCATCTTTATACAGATCACGGTGTAGATATTTCCTTGTTTATACAAATAGCGGTGTAGTTATTTCCATGTTTATACAGATCGCGGTGTAGATATTTCCATGTTTATACAGATTGCGGTGTAGATATTTCCATGTTTATACAGATAGAGGTGTAGATATTTCCATGTTTTTACAGATAGCGGTGTAGATATTTCCATGTTTACACAGATTGCGGTGTAGATATTTCCATCTTTCTACAGATGACATTGTAGATTTTTCCATGTTTATACAGATGGCGGTGTAGATATTTCCATGTTTGTACAGATGGTGGTGAAGGTGTTACCATGTTTATACGGATAGCGGAGTAGATATTTCCAAGTTTATACAGATCGTGGTGAAAATATTTCCATGTTTATACAGATTGCGGTGTAGATATTTCCATGTTTATACAGATCGCGGTGTAGATATTTTGATGTTTATAGAGATAGCAGTGGAGATATTTCCATGTTTATACAGATAGCGGTGTAGATATTTCCATGTTTATAGAGATAGCGGTGTATATATTTCCATGTTTATACAGATGGTGGTGTAGATATTTCCATGTTTATACAGATACCGGTGTAGAGATTTCCATCATTATACAGACCGCAGTGTACATATTTCCATGTTTATACAGATAGCAGTGTAGATATTTCCATGTTTGTACACATGGCGGTGCTGATGTTTCCATCTATACACAGATTGCCGTGTAGGTATTTCCGTGTGTATACAGATGACATTGTAGATATTTCCATGTTTATACAGATGGTGGTGTAGATATTTCCATGTTTACGCAGATTGCGGTGTAGATATTTCCATCTTTCTGCAGATGACATTGTAGATATTTCCATGTTTATACAAATGGCGGTGTAGATATTTCCATGTTTATATAGATGGTGGTGTAGGTATTACCATGTTTATACAGATAGCGGTGTAGATATTTCCATGTTTATACAGATCGAGGTGTAGATATTTTCATGTTTATAGAGATGGCGGTGTAGATATTTCCATGTTAATTGAGATAGCCGTGTTGATTTTTCCATGTTTATAGAGATAGCGCTGTTGATATTTCCATGTTTATACAGAAAGGGGTGTAGATATTTCCATGTTTATAGAGGTGGTGGTGTAGATATTTCCATCTTTATACAGATCACGGTGTAGATATTTCCTTGTTTATACAAATAGCGGTGTAGTTATTTCCATGTTTATACAGATCGCGGTGTAGATATTTCCATGTTTATACAGATTGCGGTGTAGATATTTCCATGTTTATACAGATAGAGGTGTAGATATTTCCATGTTTTTACAGATATCGGTGTAGATATTTCCATGTTTACACAGATTGCGGTGTAGATATTTCCATCTTTCTACAGATGACATTGTAGATTTTTCCATGTTTATACAGATGGCGGTGTAGATATTTCCATGTTTGTACAGATGGTGGTGAAGGTGTTACCATGTTTATACGGATAGCGGAGTAGATATTTCCAAGTTTATACAGATCGTGGTGAAAATATTTCCATGTTTATACAGATTGCGGTGTAGATATTTCCATGTTTATACAGATCGCGGTGTAGATATTTTGATGTTTATAGAGATAGCAGTGGAGATATTTCCATGTTTATACAGATAGCGGTGTAGATATTTCCATGTTTATACAGATAGCGGTGTATATATTTCCATGTTTATACAGATGGTGGTGTAGATATTTCCATGTTTATACAGATACCGGTGTAGAGATTTCCATCATTATACAGACCGCAGTGTACATATTTCCATGTTTATACAGATAGCAGTGTAGATATTTCCATGTTTGTACACATGGCGGTGCTGATGTTTCCATCTATACACAGATTGCCGTGTAGGTATTTCCGTGTGTATACAGATGACATTGTAGATATTTCCATGTTTATACAGATGGTGGTGTAGATATTTCCATGTTTACGCAGATTGCGGTGTAGATATTTCCATCTTTCTGCAGATGACATTGTAGATATTTCCATGTTTATACAAATGGCGGTGTAGATATTTCCATGTTTATATAGATGGTGGTGTAGGTATTACCATGTTTATACAGATAGCGGTGTAGATATTTCCATGTTTACACAGATCGCGGTGTAGATATTTCGATGTTTATAGAGATAGCAGTGGAGATATTTCCATGTTTATACAGATAGCGGTGTAGATATTTCCATGTTTATACAGATCGCGGTGTAGATATTTCGATGTTTATAGAGATAGCAGTGGAGATATTTCCATGTTTATACAGATAGCGGTGTGGATATTTCCATGGTTATACAGACCGCAGTGTACATATTTCCATATGTATACAGATAGCAGTGTAGATATTTCCATATTTGTACAGATGGCGGTGCTGATGTTTCCATCTATACACAGATTGCCGTGTAGGTATTTCCATGTGTGTACAGATGGCATTGTAGGTATTTCCATGTTTATACAGATGGTGGTGTAGATATTTCCATGTTTACACAGATGACTGTATAGGTATTTCCATGTTTATACAGATGGCGGTGTAGATATTTCCATGTTTATAGAGATAGCGGTGTAGATATTTCCATATTTATACAGATAACGGTGTAGAAATTTCCATGTTTATACAGATAGCGGTGTAAATATTTCCATGTTTATACAGATCACGGTGAATGTATTTCCATGTTTATAGAGATGGCGGTGTAGATATTTCCATGTTTATACAGATAGCGGTGTACGTATTTCCATGTTTATACAGACCGCGTTGTAGATATTTCCATGTTTATACAGATAGCGATGCAGATATTTCCATGTTTGTACAGATGGCGGTGTTGATATTTCCATCTATACACAGATGACCGTGTAGAGATTTCCAAGTTTATACAGATGGCGGCGCAGATATTTCCATGGATATGTAGATGGCGGTGTAGATATTTCCATGTTTATACCGATCGCGGTGTAGTTATTTCCATGTTTATATAGATAGCGGTGTAGACATTTCCATGTATATACACATGGCTGTGTAGATATTTCCAGGCTTATACAGATGGCGGTGTAGATATTTCCATGTTTATACAGATAACTTTGTAAGTATTTCCATGTTTATACAGATGGCGGTGTAGATATTTCGATGTTTATAGAGATAGCACTGGAGATATTTCCATGTTTATACAGATAGCGGTGTAGATATTTCCATGTTTACACAGATAGCGGTGTAAATATTTCCATGTTTATACAGATCACATTGTAGATATTTCCATGTTTATAGAGATAGCGGTGTAGATATTTCCATGTTTATACAGATAGCAGTGTAGATATTTCCATGTTTATACAGAACGTGGTGTAGATATTTCCATGTTCATACAGATAGCGGTACAGATATTTCCACGTTTGTACAGATGGCGGTGTTGATATTTCCATCTACACTCAGATGACCGGGTAGATATTTCCATGTTTATACAGATGGCGGCGCAGATATTTCCATGGATATGTAGATGGCGGTGTAGATATTTCCATGTTTATACAGATAGCGGTGTAGTTATTTCCATGTTTATATAGATAGCAGTGTAGATACTTCCATGTATGTACACATGGCTGTGTAGATATTTCCATGTTTATACAGATGGCTGTGTAGATATTTCCATGTTTATACAGATAGCGGTGTAAATATTTCCATGTTTATACAGATCACAGTGTAGATATTTCCATGTTTATAGAGATAGCGGTGTAGATATTTCCATGTTTATACAGATAGCAGTGTAGATATTTCCATGTTTATACAGAACGTGGTGTAGATATTTCCATGTTCATACAGATAGCGGTGCAGATATTTCCATGTTTGTACAGATGGCGGTGTTGATATTTCCATCTACACTCAGATGACCGTGTAGATATTTCCATGTTTATACAGATCGCGGCGCAGATATTTCCATGGATATGTAGATGGCGGTGTAGATATTTCCATGTTTATACAGATAGCGGTGTAGTTATTTCCATGTTTATATAGATAGCAGTGTAGATATTTCCATGTATGTACACATGGCTGTGTAGATATTTCCATGTTTATACAGATGGCTTTGTAGATATTTCCATGTTTATACAGATAACTTTGTAAGTATTTCCATGTTTATACAGATGTCGGTGTAGATATTTCGATGTTTATAGAGATAGCAGTGGAGATATTTCCATGTTTATACAGATAGCGGTGTAGATATTTCCATGTTTATACAGATCGTGGGGTACATATTACCATGTTTATAGAGATGGCGGTGTAGATATTTGCATGTTCATAGAGATAGCGGTGTTGATTTTTCCATGTTTATAGAGATAGCGCTGTTGATATTTCCATGTTTATACAGAAAGCGGTGTAGATATTTCCATGTTTATAGAGATGGCGGTGTAGATATTTCCATGTTTATACAGATCACGGTGTACATATTTCCTTGTTTATACAAATAGCGGTGTAGTAATTTCCATGTTTATACAGATAACGGTGTAGATCTTTCCATGTATATACAGATGGCTGAGTAGATATTTCCATGTTTATACAGATGGCTGTGTAGATATTTGAATGTTTATACAGATGACTTTCTAGATATTTCCATGTTTATACAGATGGCGGTGTAGATATTTCCATGTTTATGGAGACAGCTGTGCATTTCCATATTAATACAGATAGCGGTGTAGATATTTCCATGTTTATACAGATCGCGGTTTAGATATTTCCATGTTTATACAGATCGCGGTGTAGATATTTCCATGATTATAGAGACCGCAGTGTACATATTTCCATGTTTATAGAGATAGCAGTGTAGATATTTCCATATTTGTACAGATGGCGGTGCTGATGTTTCCATCTATACACTGATTGCCGTGTAGGTATTTCCATGTGTATACAGATGGCGTTGTAGATATTTCCATGTTTATACAGATGGTGGTGTAGATATTTCCATGTTTACACAGATGACATTGTAGATATTTCCATGTTTATACAGATGGCGGTGAAGATATTTCCATGTTTATAAAGATAGCGGTGTAGATATTTCCACATTTATACAGATAACGGTGTAGAAATTTCCATGTTTATACAGATAGCGTTGTAAATATTTCCATGTTTATACAGATCACGGTGTAGATATTTCCATGTTTATAGAGATAGCGGTGTAGATATTTCCATATTTATACAGATAATGGTGTACAAATTTCCATGTTTATACAGATAGCGGTGTAAATATTTCCATGTTTATACAGATCACGGTGAATTTATTTCCATGTTTATAGAGATGGCGGTGTAGATATTTCCATGTTTATACAGATAGCGGTGTACGTATTTCCATGTTTATACAGACCGCGGTGTAGATATTTCCATGTTTGTACAGATAGCGATGCAGATATTTCCATGTTTGTACAGATGGCGGTGTTGATATTTCCATCTATACACAGATGACCGTGTAGAGATTTCCAAGTTTATACAGATGGCGGCGCAGATATTTCCATGGATATGTAGATGGCGGTGTAGATATTTCCATGTTTATACCGATCGCGGTGTAGTTATTTCCATGTTTATATAGATAGCGGTGTAGACATTTCCATGTATATACACATGGCTGTGTAGATATTTCCAGGCTTATACAGATGGCGGTGTAGATATTTCCATGTTTATACAGATAACTTTGTAAGTATTTCCGTGTTTATACAGATGGCGGTGTAGATATTTCGATGTTTATAGAGATAGCACTGGAGATATTTCCATTTTTATACAGATAGCGGTGTAGATATTTCCATGTTTATACAGATAGCGGTGTAGATATTTCCATGTTTATACAGATGGTGATGTAGATATTTCCATGTTTACACAGATGACTGTATAGGTATATCCATGTTTATACAGATGGCGGTGTAGATATTTCCATGTTTATAGAGATAGCGGTGTAGATATTTACATATTTATACAGAAAACGGTGTAGAAATTTCCATGTTTATACAGATAGCGGTGTAAATATTTCCATATTTATACAGATCACGGTGTAGATATTTCCATGTTTATAGAGATAGCGGTGTAGATATTTCCATGTTTATACAGATAGCGGTGTACGTATTTCCATGTTTATACAGACCGCGGTGTAGATATTTCCATGTTTATACAGAAAGCGATGCAGATATTTCCATGTTTGTACAGATGGCGGTGTTGATATTTCCATCTATACAGAGATGACCGTGTAGAGATTTCCATGTTTATACAGATGGCGGCACAGATATTTCCATGGATATGTAGATGGTGGTGTAGATATTTCCATGTTTTTACAGATAGCGGTGCAGTTATTTCCATGTTTATATAGATAGCGGTGTAGATATTTCCATGTATATACACATGGCTGTGTAGATACTTCCATGTTTATACAGATGGCGGTGTAGATATTTCCATGTTTATACAGATAACTTTGTAAGTATTTCCATGTTTATACAGATGGCAGTGTAGATATTTCGATGTTTATAGAGATAGCAGTGGAGATATTTCCATGTTTATACAGATAGCGGTGTAGATATTTCCATGCTTATACAGATCGTGGTGTAGATATTTCCATGTTTATAGAGATAGCGGTGTAGATATTTCCATATTTATACAGATAACGGTGTAGAAATTTCCATGTTTATACAGATAGCGGTGTAAATATTTCCAGGTTTATACAGATCACGGTGTAGATATTTCCATGTTTATAGAGATAGCAGTGTAGATATTTCCATGTTTATACAGATAGCGGTGAACGTATTTCCATGTTCATACAGACCGCGGTGTAGATATTTCCATGTTATACAGATAGCGATGCAGATATTTCCATTTTGGACAGATGGCGGTGTTGATATTGCCATCTATGCACAGATGACCGTGTAGAGATTTCCATGTTCATACAGATGGCAGCGCAGAAATTTCCATGGATATGTAGATGGCGGTGTAGATATTTCCATGTTTATACAGATAGCGGTGTATTTATTTCCAAGTTTATATAGATAGCGGTGTAGATATTTCCATGTATATACACATGGCTGTGTAGATATTTCCATGTTTTTACAGATGGCGGTGTAGATATTTCCATGTTTATACAGATAACTTTGTAAGTATTTCCATGTTTATACAGATGGCGGTGTAGATATTTCGATGTTTATAGAGATAGCAGTGGAGGTATTTCCATGTTTATACAGATAGCGGTGTAGATATTTCCATGTTTATACAGATAGCGGTGTAAATATTTCCATGTTTATACAGATCACGGTGTAGATATTTCCATGTTTATAGAGATGGCGGTGTAGATATTTCCATGTTCATAGAGATAGCGGTGTTGATTTTTCCATGTTTATAGAGATAGCGCTGTTGATATTTCCATGTTTACGCAGAAAGGGGTGTAGATATTTCCATGTTTATAGAGATGGCGGTGTAGATATTTCCATGTTTATACAGATCACGGTGTAGATATTTCCTTGTTTATACAAATAGCGGTGTAGTTATTTCCATGTTTATACAGATAGCGCTGTAGATCTTTCCATGTATATACAGATGGCTGTGTAGATATTTCCATGTTTATACAGATGGCTGTGTAGATATTTCCATGTTTATACAGATGACTGTGTAGATATTTCCATGTTTATACAGATGACGTTCTAGATATTTCCATGTTTATACAGATGGCGGTGTAGATATTTCCATGTTTATAGAGATAGCTGTGTATTTCCATGTTTATACAGATAGCGGTGTGGATACTTCCATGTTTATACAGATCACGGTGTAGATATTTCCATGTTTATACAGATCGCGGTGTAGATATTTCCATGTTTATACAGATAGCGGTGTAGATATTTCCATGTTTTTACAGATATCGGTGTAGATATTTCCATGTTTACACAGATTGCGGTGTAGATATTTCCATCTTTCTACAGATGACAATGTAGATATTTCCATGTTTATACAGATGGCTGTGTAGATATTTCCATGTTTATATAGATGGTGGTGTAGGTATTACCATGTTTATACAGATAGCGGTGTAGATATTTCCATGTTTATACAGATCGTGGTGAAAATATTTCCATGTTTATACAGATTGCGGTGTAGATATTTCCATGTTTATACAGATCGCGGTGTAGATAATTCGATGTTTATAGAGACAGCAGTGGAGATATTTCCATGTTTATACAGATAGCGGTGTAGATATTTCCATGTTTATACAGATAGCGGTGTAGTTATTTCCATGTTTATATAGATAGCAGTGTAGATATTTCCATGTATATACACATGGCTGTGTAGATATTTCCATGTTTATACAGATGGCTGTGTAGATATTTCCATGTTTGTACAGATAACTTTGTAAGTATTTCCATGTTTATACAGATGGCGGTGTAGATATTCCGATGTTTATAGAGATAGCAGTGGAGATATTTCCATGTTTATACAGATAGCGGTGTAGATATTTCCATGTTTATAGAGATCGTGTTGTAGATATTTCCATGTTTATAGAGATGGCGGTGTAGATATTTCCATGTTCATAGAGATAGCGGTGTTGATTTTTCCATGTTTATAGAGATAGCGCTGTTGATATTTCCATGTTTATACAGAAAGGGGTGTAGATATTTCCATGATTATAGAGATGGCGGTGTAGATATTTCCATGTTTATACAGATCACGGTGTAGATATTTCCTTGTTTATACAAATAGCGGTGTAGTTATTTCCATGTTTATACAGATAGCGGTGTAGATCTTTCCATGTATATACAGATGGCTGTGTAGATATTTCCATGTTTATATAGATGGCTGTGTAGATATTTCCATGTTTATACAGATGACTTTCTAGATATTTCCATGTTTATACAGATGGCGGTGTAGATATTTCCATGTTTATAGAGATAGCTGTGTATTTCCATGTTTATACAGATAGCGGTGTAGATACTTCCATGTTTATACAGATCGCGGTGTAGATATTTCCATGTTTATACAGATCGCGGTGTAGATATTTCCATGTTTATACAGATAGCGGTGTAGATATTTCCATGTTTTTACAGATATCGGTGTAGATATTTCCATGTTTACACTGATTGCGGTGTAGATATTTCCATCTTTCTTCAGATGACATTGTAGATATTTCCATGTTTATAGAGATGGCGGTGTAGATATTTCCATGTTTATATAGATGGTGGTGGAGGTATTACCATGTTTATATAGATAGCGGTGTAGATATTTCCATGTTATACAGATCGCGGTGTAGATATTTCGATGTTTATAGAGATAGCAGTGGAGATATGTCCATGTTTATACAGATAGCAGTGTAGATATTTCCATGTTTATACAGATAGCGGTGTATATATTTCCATGTTTATTCAGATCGTGGTGTAGATATTTCCATGTTTATACAGATACTGGTGTAGATATTTCCATGATTATACAGACCGCAGTGTACATATTTCCATGTTTATAGAGATAGCAGTGTAGATATTTCCATGTTTGTACAGATGGCGGTGCTGATGTTTCCATCTATACACAGAATGCCGTGTACGTATTTCCGTGTGTATACAGATGGCATTGTAGATATTTCCATGTTTATACAGATGGTGGTGTAGATATTTCCATGTTTGCACAGATGACTGTATAGGTATATCCATGTTTATACAGATGGCGGTGTAGATATTTCCATGTTTATAGAGATAGCGGTGTAGATATTTACATATTTATACAGAAAACGGTGTAGAAATTTCCATGTTTATACAGATAGCGGTGTAAATATTTCCATATTTATACAGATCACGGTGTAGATATTTCCATGTTTATAGAGATAGCGTTGTAGATATTTCCATGTTTATACAGATAGCGGTGTACGTATTTCCATGTTTATACAGACCGCGGTGTAGATATTTCCATGTTTATACAGATAGCGATGCAGATATTTCCATGTTTGTACAGATGGCGGTGTTGATATTTCCATCTATACACAGATGACCGTGTAGAGATTTCCATGTTTATACAGATGGCGGCGCAGATATTTCCATGGATATGCAGATGGCGGTGTAGATATTTCCATGTTTATAGAGATAGCGGTGTAGTTATTTCCATGTTTATATAGATAGCGGTGTAGATATTTCCATGTATATACACATGGCTGTGTATTTATTTCCATGTTTATACAGATGGCAGTGTAGTTATTTCCATGTTTATACAGATAACTTTGTAAGTATTTCCATGTTTATACAGATGGCGGTGTAGATATTTCGATGATTATGGAGATAACAGTGGAGATATTTCCATGTTTATACAGATAGCGGTGTAGATATTTCCATGTTTATACAGATAGCGGTGTAAATATTTCCATGTTTATACAGATCACAGTGTAGAAATATCCATGTTTATAGAGATAGCGGTGTAGATATTTCCATGTTTCTACAGATAGCGGTGTAGATATTTCCATGTTTATACAGGCCGCGGTGCAGATATTTCCGTGTTCATACAGATAGCGGTGCAGATATTTCCATGTTTGTACAGATGGCTGTATTGATATTTCCATCTACACACAGATGACCGTGTAGATATTTCCTTGTTTATACAGTTGGCGGCGCAGATATTTCCATGGTTATGTAGATGGCGGTGTAGATATTTCCATGTTTATACAGATAGCGGTGTAGTTATTTCCAAGTTTATATAGATAGTGGTGTAGTTATTTCCATGTATGTACACAGGGCTGTGTAGATATTTCCATGTTTATACAGATGGCTGTGTAGATATTTCCATGTTTATACAGATAACTTTGTAAGTATTTCCATGTTTCTACAGATGGCGGTGTAGATATTTCGATGTTTATAGAGAAAGCAGTGGAGATATTTCCATGTTTATACAGATAGCGGTGTAGATATTTCCATGTTTATACAGATCGAGGTGTAGATATTTTCATGTTTATAGAGATGGCGGTGTAGATATTTCCATGTTAATTGAGATAGCCGTGTTGATTTTTCCATGTTTATAGAGATAGCGCTGTTGATATTTCCATGTTTATACAGAAAGGGGTGTAGATATTTCCATGTTTATAGAGGTGGTGGTGTAGATATTTCCATCTTTATACAGATCACGGTGTAGATATTTCCTTGTTTATACAAATAGCGGTGTAGTTATTTCCATGTTTATACAGATCGCGGTGTAGATATTTCCATGTTTATACAGATTGCGGTGTAGATATTTCCATGTTTATACAGATAGAGGTGTAGATATTTCCATGTTTTTACAGATATCGGTGTAGATATTTCCATGTTTACACAGATTGCGGTGTAGATATTTCCATCTTTCTACAGATGACATTGTAGATTTTTCCATGTTTATACAGATGGCGGTGTAGATATTTCCATGTTTGTACAGATGGTGGTGAAGGTGTTACCATGTTTATACGGATAGCGGAGTAGATATTTCCAAGTTTATACAGATCGTGGTGAAAATATTTCCATGTTTATACAGATTGCGGTGTAGATATTTCCATGTTTATACAGATCGCGGTGTAGATATTTTGATGTTTATAGAGATAGCAGTGGAGATATTTCCATGTTTATACACATAGCGGTGTAGATATTTCCATGTTTATACAGATAGCGGTGTATATATTTCCATGTTTATACAGATGGTGGTGTAGATATTTCCATGTTTATACAGATACCGGTGTAGAGATTTCCATCATTATACAGACCGCAGTGTACATATTTCCATGTTTATACAGATAGCAGTGTAGATATTTCCATGTTTGTACACATGGCGGTGCTGATGTTTCCATCTATACACAGATTGCCGTGTAGGTATTTCCGTGTGTATACAGATGACATTGTAGATATTTCCATGTTTATACAGATGGTGGTGTAGATATTTCCATGTTTACGCAGATTGCGGTGTAGATATTTCCATCTTTCTGCAGATGACATTGTAGATATTTCCATGTTTATACAAATGGCGGTGTAGATATTTCCATGTTTATATAGATGGTGGTGTAGGTATTACCATGTTTATACAGATAGCGGTGTAGATATTTCCATGTTTATACAGATCGCGGTGTAGATATTTCGATGTTTATAGAGATAGCAGTGGAGATATTTCCATGTTTATACAGATAGCGGTGTAGATATTTCCATGTTTATACAGATCGCGGTGTAGATATTTCGATGTTTATAGAGATAGCAGTGGAGATATTTCCATGTTTATACAGATAGCGGTGTGGATATTTCCATGATTATACAGACCGCAGTGTACATATTTCCATATGTATACAGATAGCAGTGTAGATATTTCCATATTTGTACAGATGGCGGTGCTGATGTTTCCATCTATACACAGATTGCCGTGTAGGTATTTCCATGTGTGTACAGATGGCATTGTAGGTATTTCCATGTTTATACAGATGGTGGTGTAGATATTTCCATGTTTACACAGATGACTGTATAGGTATTTCCATGTTTATACAGATGGCGGTGTAGATATTTCCATGTTTATAGAGATAGCGGTGTAGATATTTCCATATTTATACAGATAACGGTGTAGAAATTTCCATGTTTATACAGATGGCGGTGTAGATATTTCCATGTTTATAGAGATAGCGGTGTAGATATTTACATATTTATACAGAAAACGGTGTAGAAATTTCCATGTTTATACAGATAGCGGTGTAAATATTTCCATATTTATACAGATCACGGTGTAGATATTTCCATGTTTATAGAGATAGCGGTGTAGATATTTCCATGTTTATACAGATAGCGGTGTACGTATTTCCATGTTTATACAGACCGCGGTGTAGATATTTCCATGTTTATACAGATAGCGATGCAGATATTTCCATGTTTGTACAGATGGCGGTGTTGATATTTCCATCTATACACAGATGACCGTGTAGAGATTTCCATGTTTATACAGATGGCGGCGCAGATATTTCCATGGATATGCAGATGGCGGTGTAGATATTTCCATGTTTATAGAGATAGCGGTGTAGTTATTTCCATGTTTATATAGATAGCGGTGTAGATATTTCCATGTATATACACATGGCTGTGTAGATATTTCCATGTTTATACAGATGGCGGTGTAGTTATTTCCATGTTTATACAGATAACTTTGTAAGTATTTCCATGTTTATACAGATGGCGGTGTAGATATTTCGATGATTATGGAGATAACAGTGGAGATATTTCCATGTTTATACAGATAGCGGTGTAGATATTTCCATGTTTATACAGATAGCGGTGTAAATATTTCCATGTTTATACAGATCACAGTGTAGAAATATCCATGTTTATAGAGATAGCGGTGTAGATATTTCCATGTTTCTACAGATAGCGGTGTAGATATTTCCATGTTTATACAGGCCGCGGTGCAGATATTTCCGTGTTCATACAGATAGCGGTGCAGATATTTCCATGTTTGTACAGATGGCTGTATTGATATTTCCATCTACACACAGATGACCGTGTAGATATTTCCTTGTTTATACAGTTGGCGGCGCAGATATTTCCATGGTTATGTAGATGGCGGTGTAGATATTTCCATGTTTATACAGATAGCGGTGTAGTTATTTCCAAGTTTATATAGATAGTGGTGTAGTTATTTCCATGTATGTACACAGGGCTGTGTAGATATTTCCATGTTTATACAGATGGCTGTGTAGATATTTCCATGTTTATACAGATAACTTTGTAAGTATTTCCATGTTTCTACAGATGGCGGTGTAGATATTTCGATGTTTATAGAGATAGCAGTGGAGATATTTCCATGTTTATACAGATAGCGGTGTAGATATTTCCATGTTTATACAGATCGAGGTGTAGATATTTTCATGTTTATAGAGATGGCGGTGTAGATATTTCCATGTTCATTGAGATAGCCGTGTTGATTTTTCCATGTTTATAGAGATAGCGCTGTTGATATTTCCATGTTTATACAGAAAGGGGTGTAGATATTTCCATGTTTATAGAGGTGGTGGTGTAGATATTTCCATCTTTATACAGATCACGGTGTAGATATTTCCTTGTTTATACAAATAGCGGTGTAGTTATTTCCATGTTTATACAGATCGCGGTGTAGATATTTCCATGTTTATACAGATTGCGGTGTAGATATTTCCATGTTTATACAGATAGAGGTGTAGATATTTCCATGTTTTTACAGATATCGGTGTAGATATTTCCATGTTTACACAGATTGCGGTGTAGATATTTCCATCTTTCTACAGATGACATTGTAGATTTTTCCATGTTTATACAGATGGCGGTGTAGATATTTCCATGTTTGTACAGATGGTGGTGAAGGTGTTACCATGTTTATGCGGATAGCGGAGTAGATATTTCCAAGTTTATACAGATCGTGGTGAAAATATTTCCATGTTTATACAGATTGCGGTGTAGATATTTCCATGTTTATACAGATCGCGGTGTAGATATTTTGATGTTTATAGAGATAGCAGTGGAGATATTTCCATGTTTATACAGATAGCGGTGTAGATATTTCCATGTTTATACAGATAGCGGTGTATATATTTCCATGTTTATACAGATGGTGGTGTAGATATTTCCATGTTTATACAGATACCGGTGTAGAGATTTCCATCATTATACAGACCGCAGTGTACATATTTCCATGTTTATACAGATAGCAGTGTAGATATTTCCATGTTTGTACACATGGCGGTGCTGATGTTTCCATCTATACACAGATTGCCGTGTAGGTATTTCCGTGTGTATACAGATGACATTGTAGATATTTCCATGTTTATACAGATGGTGGTGTAGATATTTCCATGTTTACGCAGATTGCGGTGTAGATATTTCCATCTTTCTGCAGATGACATTGTAGATATTTCCATGTTTATACAAATGGCGGTGTAGATATTTCCATGTTTATATAGATGGTGGTGTAGGTATTACCATATTTATACAGATAGCGGTGTAGATATTTCCATGTTTACACAGATCGCGGTGTAGATATTTCGATGTTTATAGAGATAGCAGTGGAGATATTTCCATGTTTATACAGATAGCGGTGTAGATATTTCCATGTTTATACAGATCGCGGTGTAGATATTTCGATGTTTATAGAGATAGCAGTGGAGATATTTCCATGTTTATACAGATAGCGGTGTGGATATTTCCATGATTATACAGACCGCAGTGTACATATTTCCATATGTATACAGATAGCAGTGTAGATATTTCCATATTTGTACAGATGGCAGTGCTGATGTTTCCATCTATACACAGATTGCCGTGTAGGTATTTCCATGTGTGTACAGATGGCATTGTAGGTATTTCCATGTTTATACAGATGGTGGTGTAGATATTTCCATGTTTACACAGATGACTGTATAGGTATTTCCATGTTTATACAGATGGCGGTGTAGATATTTCCATGTTTATAGAGATAGCGGTGTAGATATTTCCATATTTATACAGATAACGGTGTAGAAATTTCCATGTTTATACAGATGGCGGTGTAGATATTTCCATGTTTATAGAGATAGCGGTGTAGATATTTACATATTTATACAGAAAACGGTGTAGAAATTTCCATGTTTATACAGATAGCGGTGTAAATATTTCCATATTTATACAGATCACGGTGTAGATATTTCCATGTTTATAGAGATAGCGGTGTAGATATTTCCATGTTTATACAGATAGCGGTGTACGTATTTCCATGTTTATACAGACCGCGGTGTAGATATTTCCATGTTTATACAGAAAGCGATGCAGATATTTCCATGTTTGTACAGATGGCGGTGTTGATATTTCCATCTATACAGAGATGACCGTGTAGAGATTTCCATGTTTATACAGATGGCGGCACAGATATTTCCATGGATATGTAGATGGTGGTGTAGATATTTCCATGTTTTTACAGATAGCGGTGTAGTTATTTCCATGTTTATATAGATAGCGGTGTAGATATTTCCATGTATATACACATGGCTGTGTAGATACTTCCATGTTTATACAGATGGCGGTGTAGATATTTCCATGTTTATACAGATAACTTTGTAAGTATTTCCATGTTTATACAGATGGCGGTGTAGATATTTCGATGTTTATAGAGATAGCAGTGGAGATATTTCCATGTTTATACAGATAGCGGTGTAGATATTTCCATGCTTATACAGATCGTGGTGTAGATATTTCCATGTTTATAGAGATAGCGGTGTAGATATTTCCATATTTATACAGATAACGGTGTAGAAATTTCCATGTTTATACAGATAGCGGTGTAAATATTTCCATGTTTATACAGATCACGGTGTAGATATTTCCATGTTTATAGAGATAGCGGTGTAGATATTTCCATGTTTATACAGATAGCGGTGAACGTATTTCCATGTTCATACAGACCGCGGTGTAGATATTTCCATGTTATACAGATAGCGATGCAGATATTTCCATTTTGGACAGATGGCGGTGTTGATATTGCCATCTATGCACAGATGACCGTGTAGAGATTTCCATGTTTATACAGATGGCAGCGCAGAAATTTCCATGGATATGTAGATGGCGGTGTAGATATTTCCATGTTTATACAGATAGCGGTGTATTTATTTCCAAGTTTATATAGATAGCGGTGTAGATATTTCCATGTATATACACATGGCTGTGTAGATATTTCCATGTTTTTACAGATGGCGGTGTAGATATTTCCATGTTTATACAGATAACTTTGTAAGTATTTCCATGTTTATACAGATGGCGGTGTAGATATTTCGATGTTTATAGTGATAGCAGTGGAGGTATTTCCATGTTTATACAGATAGCGGTGTAGATATTTCCATGTTTATACAGATAGCGGTGTAAATATTTCCATGTTTATACAGATCACGGTGTAGATATTTCCATGTTTATAGAGATGGCGGTGTAGATATTTCCATGTTCATAGAGATAGCGGTGTTGATTTTTCCATGTTTATAGAGATAGCGCTGTTGATATTTCCATGTTTACGCAGAAAGGGGTGTAGATATTTCCATGTTTATAGAGATGGCGGTGTAGATATTTCCATGTTTATACAGATCACGGTGTAGATATTTCCTTGTTTATACAAATAGCGGTGTAGTTATTTCCATGTTTATACAGATAGCGCTGTAGATCTTTCCATGTATATACAGATGGCTGTGTAGATATTTCCATGTTTATACAGATGGCTGTGTAGATATTTCCATGTTTATACAGATGACTGTGTAGATATTTCCATGTTTATACAGATGACGTTCTAGATATTTCCATGTTTATACAGATGGCGGTGTAGATATTTCCATGTTTATAGAGATAGCTGTGTATTTCCATGTTTATACAGATAGCGGTGTGGATACTTCCATGTTTATACAGATCACGGTGTAGATATTTCCATGTTTATACAGATCGCGGTGTAGATATTTCCATGTTTATACAGATAGCGGTGTAGATATTTCCATGTTTTTACAGATATCGGTGTAGATATTTCCATGTTTACACAGATTGCGGTGTAGATATTTCCATCTTTCTACAGATGACAATGTAGATATTTCCATGTTTATACAGATGGCTGTGTAGATATTTCCATGTTTATATAGATGGTGGTGTAGGTATTACCATGTTTATACAGATAGCGGTGTAGATATTTCCATGTTTATACAGATCGTGGTGAAAATATTTCCATGTTTATACAGATTGCGGTGTAGATATTTCCATGTTTATACAGATCGCGGTGTAGATAATTCGATGTTTATAGAGACAGCAGTGGAGATATTTCCATGTTTATACAGATAGCGGTGTAGATATTTCCATGTTTATACAGATAGCGGTGTAGTTATTTCCATGTTTATATAGATAGCAGTGTAGATATTTCCATGTATATACACATGGCTGTGTAGATATTTCCATGTTTATACAGATGGCTGTGTAGATATTTCCATGTTTGTACAGATAACTTTGTAAGTATTTCCATGTTTATACAGATGGCGGTGTAGATATTCCGATGTTTATAGAGATAGCAGTGGAGATATTTCCATGTTTATACAGATAGCGGTGTAGATATTTCCATGTTTATAGAGATCGTGTTGTAGATATTTCCATGTTTATAGAGATGGCGGTGTAGATATTTCCATGTTCATAGAGATAGCGGTGTTGATTTTTCCATGTTTATAGAGATAGCGCTGTTGATATTTCCATGTTTATACAGAAAGGGGTGTAGATATTTCCATGTTTATAGAGATGGCGGTGTAGATATTTCCATGTTTATACAGATCACGGTGTAGATATTTCCTTGTTTATACAAATAGCGGTGTAGTTATTTCCATGTTTATAGAGATAGCGGTGTAGATCTTTCCATGTATATACAGATGGCTGTGTAGATATTTCCATGTTTATATAGATGGCTGTGTAGATATTTCCATGTTTATACAGATGACTTTCTAGATATTTCCATGTTTATACAGATGGCGGTGTAGATATTTCCATGTTTATAGAGATAGCTGTGTATTTCCATGTTTATACAGATAGCGGTGTAGATACTTCCATGTTTATACAGATCGCGGTGTAGATATTTCCATGTTTATACAGATCGCGGTGTAGATATTTCCATGTTTATACAGATAGCGGTGTAGATATTTCCATGTTTTTACAGATATCGGTGTAGATATTTCCATGTTTACACTGATTGCGGTGTAGATATTTCCATCTTTCTTCAGATGACATTGTAGATATTTCCATGTTTATAGAGATGGCGGTGTAGATATTTCCATGTTTATATAGATGGTGGTGGAGGTATTACCATGTTTATATAGATAGCGGTGTAGATATTTCCATGTTATACAGATCGCGGTGTAGATATTTCGATGTTTATAGAGATAGCAGTGGAGATATGTCCATGTTTATACAGATAGCGGTGTAGATATTTCCATGTTTATACAGATAGCGGTGTATATATTTCCATGTTTATTCAGATCGTGGTGTAGATATTTCCATGTTTATACAGATACTGGTGTAGATATTTCCATGATTATACAGACCGCAGTGTACATATTTCCATGTTTATAGAGATAGCAGTGTAGATATTTCCATGTTTGTACAGATGGCGGTGCTGATGTTTCCATCTATACACAGAATGCCGTGTACGTATTTCCGTGTGTATACAGATGGCATTGTAGATATTTCCATGTTTATACAGATGGTGGTGTAGATATTTCCATGTTTGCACAGATGACTGTATAGGTATATCCATGTTTATACAGATGGCGGTGTAGATATTTCCATGTTTATAGAGATAGCGGTGTAGATATTTACATATTTATTCAGAAAACGGTGTAGAAATTTCCATGTTTATACAGATAGCGGTGTAAATATTTCCATATTTATACAGATCACGGTGTAGATATTTCCATGTTTATAGAGATAGCGGTGTAGATATTTCCATGTTTATACAGATAGCGGTGTACGTATTTCCATGTTTATACAGACCGCGGTGTAGATATTTCCATGTTTATACAGATAGCGATGCAGATATTTCCATGTTTGTACAGATGGCGGTGTTGATATTTCCATCTATACACAGATGACCGTGTAGAGATTTCCATGTTTATACAGATGGCGGCGCAGATATTTCCATGGATATGCAGATGGCGGTGTAGATATTTCCATGTTTACAGAGACAGCGGTGTAGTTATTTCCATGTTTATATAGATAGCGGTGTAGATATTTCCATGTATATACACATGGCTGTGTATTTATTTCCATGTTTATACAGATGGCAGTGTAGTTATTTCCATGTTTATACAGATAACTTTGTAAGTATTTCCATGTTTATACAGATGGCGGTGTAGATATTTCGATGATTATGGAGATAACAGTGGAGATATTTCCATGTTTATACAGATAGCGGTGTAGATATTTCCATGTTTATACAGATAGCGGTGTAAATATTTCCATGTTTATACAGATCACAGTGTAGAAATATCCATGTTTATAGAGATAGCGGTGTAGATATTTCCATGTTTCTACAGATAGCGGTGTAGATATTTCCATGTTTATACAGGCCGCGGTGCAGATATTTCCGTGTTCATACAGATAGCGGTGCAGATATTTCCATGTTTGTACAGATGGCTGTATTGATATTTCCATCTACACACAGATGACCGTGTAGATATTTCCTTGTTTATACAGTTGGCGGCGCAGATATTTCCATGGTTATGTAGATGGCGGTGTAGATATTTCCATGTTTATACAGATAGCGGTGTAGTTATTTCCAAGTTTATATAGATAGTGGTGTAGTTATATCCATGTATGTACACAGGGCTGTGTAGATATTTCCATGTTTATACAGATGGCTGTGTAGATATTTCCATGTTTATACAGATAACTTTGTAAGTATTTCCATGTTTCTACAGATGGCGGTGTAGATATTTCGATGTTTATAGAGATAGCAGTGGAGATATTTCCATGTTTATACAGATAGCGGTGTAGATATTTCCATGTTTATACAGATCGAGGTGTAGATATTTTCATGTTTATAGAGATGGCGGTGTAGATATTTCCATGTTAATTGAGATAGCCGTGTTGATTTTTCCATGTTTATAGAGATAGCGCTGTTGATATTTCCATGTTTATACAGAAAGGGGTGTAGATATTTCCATGTTTATAGAGGTGGTGGTGTAGATATTTCCATCTTTATACAGATCACGGTGTAGATATTTCCTTGTTTATACAAATAGCGGTGTAGTTATTTCCATGTTTATACAGATCGCGGTGTAGATATTTCCATGTTTATACAGATTGCGGTGTAGATATTTCCATGTTTATACAGATAGAGGTGTAGATATTTCCATGTTTTTACAGATATCGGTGTAGATATTTCCATGTTTACACAGATTGCGGTGTAGATATTTCCATCTTTCTACAGATGACATTGTAGATTTTTCCATGTTTATACAGATGGCGGTGTAGATATTTCCATGTTTGTACAGATGGTGGTGAAGGTGTTACCATGTTTATACGGATAGCGGAGTAGATATTTCCAAGTTTATACAGATCGTGGTGAAAATATTTCCATGTTTATACAGATTGCGGTGTAGATATTTCCATGTTTATACAGATCGCGGTGTAGATATTTTGATGTTTATAGAGATAGCAGTGGAGATATTTCCATGTTTATACACATAGCGGTGTAGATATTTCCATGTTTATACAGATAGCGGTGTATATATTTCCATGTTTATACAGATGGTGGTGTAGATATTTCCATGTTTATACAGATACCGGTGTAGAGATTTCCATCATTATACAGACCGCAGTGTACATATTTCCATGTTTATACAGATAGCAGTGTAGATATTTCCATGTTTGTACACATGGCGGTGCTGATGTTTCCATCTATACACAGATTGCCGTGTAGGTATTTCCGTGTGTATACAGATGACATTGTAGATATTTCCATGTTTATACAGATGGTGGTGTAGATATTTCCATGTTTACGCAGATTGCGGTGTAGATATTTCCATCTTTCTGCAGATGACATTGTAGATATTTCCATGTTTATACAAATGGCGGTGTAGATATTTCCATGTTTATATAGATGGTGGTGTAGGTATTACCATGTTTATACAGATAGCGGTGTAGATATTTCCATGTTTATACAGATCGCGGTGTAGATATTTCGATGTTTATAGAGATAGCAGTGGAGATATTTCCATGTTTATACAGATAGCGGTGTAGATATTTCCATGTTTATACAGATCGCGGTGTAGATATTTCGATGTTTATAGAGATAGCAGTGGAGATATTTCCATGTTTATACAGATAGCGGTGTGGATATTTCCATGATTATACAGACCGCAGTGTACATATTTCCATATGTATACAGATAGCAGTGTAGATATTTCCATATTTGTACAGATGGCGGTGCTGATGTTTCCATCTATACACAGATTGCCGTGTAGGTATTTCCATGTGTGTACAGATGGCATTGTAGGTATTTCCATGTTTATACAGATGGTGGTGTAGATATTTCCATGTTTACACAGATGACTGTATAGGTATTTCCATGTTTATACAGATGGCGGTGTAGATATTTCCATGTTTATAGAGATAGCGGTGTAGATATTTCCATATTTATACAGATAACGGTGTAGAAATTTCCATGTTTATACAGATGGCGGTGTAGATATTTCCATGTTTATAGAGATAGCGGTGTAGATATTTACATATTTATACAGAAAACGGTGTAGAAATTTCCATGTTTATACAGATAGCGGTGTAAATATTTCCATATTTATACAGATCACGGTGTAGATATTTCCATGTTTATAGAGATAGCGGTGTAGATATTTCCATGTTTATACAGATAGCGGTGTACGTATTTCCATGTTTATACAGACCGCGGTGTAGATATTTCCATGTTTATACAGATAGCGATGCAGATATTTCCATGTTTGTACAGATGGCGGTGTTGATATTTCCATCTATACACAGATGACCGTGTAGAGATTTCCATGTTTATACAGATGGCGGCGCAGATATTTCCATGGATATGCAGATGGCGGTGTAGATATTTCCATGTTTATAGAGATAGCGGTGTAGTTATTTCCATGTTTATATAGATAGCGGTGTAGATATTTCCATGTATATACACATGGCTGTGTAGATATTTCCATGTTTATACAGATGGCGGTGTAGTTATTTCCATGTTTATACAGATAACTTTGTAAGTATTTCCATGTTTATACAGATGGCGGTGTAGATATTTCGATGATTATGGAGATAACAGTGGAGATATTTCCATGTTTATACAGATAGCGGTGTAGATATTTCCATGTTTATACAGATAGCGGTGTAAATATTTCCATGTTTATACAGATCACAGTGTAGAAATATCCATGTTTATAGAGATAGCGGTGTAGATATTTCCATGTTTCTACAGATAGCGGTGTAGATATTTCCATGTTTATACAGGCCGCGGTGCAGATATTTCCGTGTTCATACAGATAGCGGTGCAGATATTTCCATGTTTGTACAGATGGCTGTATTGATATTTCCATCTACACACAGATGACCGTGTAGATATTTCCTTGTTTATACAGTTGGCGGCGCAGATATTTCCATGGTTATGTAGATGGCGGTGTAGATATTTCCATGTTTATACAGATAGCGGTGTAGTTATTTCCAAGTTTATATAGATAGTGGTGTAGTTATTTCCATGTATGTACACAGGGCTGTGTAGATATTTCCATGTTTATACAGATGGCTGTGTAGATATTTCCATGTTTATACAGATAACTTTGTAAGTATTTCCATGTTTCTACAGATGGCGGTGTAGATATTTCGATGTTTATAGAGATAGCAGTGGAGATATTTCCATGTTTATACAGATAGCGGTGTAGATATTTCCATGTTTATACAGATCGAGGTGTAGATATTTTCATGTTTATAGAGATGGCGGTGTAGATATTTCCATGTTAATTGAGATAGCCGTGTTGATTTTTCCATGTTTATAGAGATAGCGCTGTTGATATTTCCATGTTTATACAGAAAGGGGTGTAGATATTTCCATGTTTATAGAGGTGGTGGTGTAGATATTTCCATCTTTATACAGATCACGGTGTAGATATTTCCTTGTTTATACAAATAGCGGTGTAGTTATTTCCATGTTTATACAGATCGCGGTGTAGATATTTCCATGTTTATACAGATTGCGGTGTAGATATTTCCATGTTTATACAGATAGAGGTGTAGATATTTCCATGTTTTTACAGATATCGGTGTAGATATTTCCATGTTTACACAGATTGCGGTGTAGATATTTCCATCTTTCTACAGATGACATTGTAGATTTTTCCATGTTTATACAGATGGCGGTGTAGATATTTCCATGTTTGTACAGATGGTGGTGAAGGTGTTACCATGTTTATACGGATAGCGGAGTAGATATTTCCAAGTTTATACAGATCGTGGTGAAAATATTTCCATGTTTATACAGATTGCGGTGTAGATATTTCCATGTTTATACAGATCGCGGTGTAGATATTTTGATGTTTATAGAGATAGCAGTGGAGATATTTCCATGTTTATACACATAGCGGTGTAGATATTTCCATGTTTATACAGATAGCGGTGTATATATTTCCATGTTTATACAGATGGTGGTGTAGATATTTCCATGTTTATACAGATACCGGTGTAGAGATTTCCATCATTATACAGACCGCAGTGTACATATTTCCATGTTTATACAGATAGCAGTGTAGATATTTCCATGTTTGTACACATGGCGGTGCTGATGTTTCCATCTATACACAGATTGCCGTGTAGGTATTTCCGTGTGTATACAGATGACATTGTAGATATTTCCATGTTTATACAGATGGTGGTGTAGATATTTCCATGTTTACGCAGATTGCGGTGTAGATATTTCCATCTTTCTGCAGATGACATTGTAGATATTTCCATGTTTATACAAATGGCGGTGTAGATATTTCCATGTTTATATAGATGGTGGTGTAGGTATTACCATGTTTATACAGATAGCGGTGTAGATATTTCCATGTTTATACAGATCGCGGTGTAGATATTTCGATGTTTATAGAGATAGCAGTGGAGATATTTCCATGTTTATACAGATAGCGGTGTAGATATTTCCATGTTTATACAGATCGCGGTGTAGATATTTCGATGTTTATAGAGATAGCAGTGGAGATATTTCCATGTTTATACAGATAGCGGTGTGGATATTTCCATGATTATACAGACCGCAGTGTACATATTTCCATATGTATACAGATAGCAGTGTAGATATTTCCATATTTGTACAGATGGCGGTGCTGATGTTTCCATCTATACACAGATTGCCGTGTAGGTATTTCCATGTGTGTACAGATGGCATTGTAGGTATTTCCATGTTTATACAGATGGTGGTGTAGATATTTCCATGTTTACACAGATGACTGTATAGGTATTTCCATGTTTATACAGATGGCGGTGTAGATATTTCCATGTTTATAGAGATAGCGGTGTAGATATTTCCATATTTATACAGATAACGGTGTAGAAATTTCCATGTTTATACAGATGGCGGTGTAGATATTTCCATGTTTATAGAGATAGCGGTGTAGATATTTACATATTTATACAGAAAACGGTGTAGAAATTTCCATGTTTATACAGATAGCGGTGTAAATATTTCCATATTTATACAGATCACGGTGTAGATATTTCCATGTTTATAGAGATAGCGGTGTAGATATTTCCATGTTTATACAGATAGCGGTGTACGTATTTCCATGTTTATACAGACCGCGGTGTAGATATTTCCATGTTTATACAGATAGCGATGCAGATATTTCCATGTTTGTACAGATGGCGGTGTTGATATTTCCATCTATACACAGATGACCGTGTAGAGATTTCCATGTTTATACAGATGGCGGCGCAGATATTTCCATGGATATGCAGATGGCGGTGTAGATATTTCCATGTTTATAGAGATAGCGGTGTAGTTATTTCCATGTTTATATAGATAGCGGTGTAGATATTTCCATGTATATACACATGGCTGTGTAGATATTTCCATGTTTATACAGATGGCGGTGTAGTTATTTCCATGTTTATACAGATAACTTTGTAAGTATTTCCATGTTTATACAGATGGCGGTGTAGATATTTCGATGATTATGGAGATAACAGTGGAGATATTTCCATGTTTATACAGATAGCGGTGTAGATATTTCCATGTTTATACAGATAGCGGTGTAAATATTTCCATGTTTATACAGATCACAGTGTAGAAATATCCATGTTTATAGAGATAGCGGTGTAGATATTTCCATGTTTCTACAGATAGCGGTGTAGATATTTCCATGTTTATACAGGCCGCGGTGCAGATATTTCCGTGTTCATACAGATAGCGGTGCAGATATTTCCATGTTTGTACAGATGGCTGTATTGATATTTCCATCTACACACAGATGACCGTGTAGATATTTCCTTGTTTATACAGTTGGCGGCGCAGATATTTCCATGGTTATGTAGATGGCGGTGTAGATATTTCCATGTTTATACAGATAGCGGTGTAGTTATTTCCAAGTTTATATAGATAGTGGTGTAGTTATTTCCATGTATGTACACAGGGCTGTGTAGATATTTCCATGTTTATACAGATGGCTGTGTAGATATTTCCATGTTTATACAGATAACTTTGTAAGTATTTCCATGTTTCTACAGATGGCGGTGTAGATATTTCGATGTTTATAGAGATAGCAGTGGAGATATTTCCATGTTTATACAGATAGCGGTGTAGATATTTCCATGTTTATACAGATCGAGGTGTAGATATTTTCATGTTTATAGAGATGGCGGTGTAGATATTTCCATGTTCATTGAGATAGCCGTGTTGATTTTTCCATGTTTATAGAGATAGCGCTGTTGATATTTCCATGTTTATACAGAAAGGGGTGTAGATATTTCCATGTTTATAGAGGTGGTGGTGTAGATATTTCCATCTTTATACAGATCACGGTGTAGATATTTCCTTGTTTATACAAATAGCGGTGTAGTTATTTCCATGTTTATACAGATCGCGGTGTAGATATTTCCATGTTTATACAGATTGCGGTGTAGATATTTCCATGTTTATACAGATAGAGGTGTAGATATTTCCATGTTTTTACAGATATCGGTGTAGATATTTCCATGTTTACACAGATTGCGGTGTAGATATTTCCATCTTTCTACAGATGACATTGTAGATTTTTCCATGTTTATACAGATGGCGGTGTAGATATTTCCATGTTTGTACAGATGGTGGTGAAGGTGTTACCATGTTTATGCGGATAGCGGAGTAGATATTTCCAAGTTTATACAGATCGTGGTGAAAATATTTCCATGTTTATACAGATTGCGGTGTAGATATTTCCATGTTTATACAGATCGCGGTGTAGATATTTTGATGTTTATAGAGATAGCAGTGGAGATATTTCCATGTTTATACAGATAGCGGTGTAGATATTTCCATGTTTATACAGATAGCGGTGTATATATTTCCATGTTTATACAGATGGTGGTGTAGATATTTCCATGTTTATACAGATACCGGTGTAGAGATTTCCATCATTATACAGACCGCAGTGTACATATTTCCATGTTTATACAGATAGCAGTGTAGATATTTCCATGTTTGTACACATGGCGGTGCTGATGTTTCCATCTATACACAGATTGCCGTGTAGGTATTTCCGTGTGTATACAGATGACATTGTAGATATTTCCATGTTTATACAGATGGTGGTGTAGATATTTCCATGTTTACGCAGATTGCGGTGTAGATATTTCCATCTTTCTGCAGATGACATTGTAGATATTTCCATGTTTATACAAATGGCGGTGTAGATATTTCCATGTTTATATAGATGGTGGTGTAGGTATTACCATATTTATACAGATAGCGGTGTAGATATTTCCATGTTTACACAGATCGCGGTGTAGATATTTCGATGTTTATAGAGATAGCAGTGGAGATATTTCCATGTTTATACAGATAGCGGTGTAGATATTTCCATGTTTATACAGATCGCGGTGTAGATATTTCGATGTTTATAGAGATAGCAGTGGAGATATTTCCATGTTTATACAGATAGCGGTGTGGATATTTCCATGATTATACAGACCGCAGTGTACATATTTCCATATGTATACAGATAGCAGTGTAGATATTTCCATATTTGTACAGATGGCAGTGCTGATGTTTCCATCTATACACAGATTGCCGTGTAGGTATTTCCATGTGTGTACAGATGGCATTGTAGGTATTTCCATGTTTATACAGATGGTGGTGTAGATATTTCCATGTTTACACAGATGACTGTATAGGTATTTCCATGTTTATACAGATGGCGGTGTAGATATTTCCATGTTTATAGAGATAGCGGTGTAGATATTTCCATATTTATACAGATAACGGTGTAGAAATTTCCATGTTTATACAGATGGCGGTGTAGATATTTCCATGTTTATAGAGATAGCGGTGTAGATATTTACATATTTATACAGAAAACGGTGTAGAAATTTCCATGTTTATACAGATAGCGGTGTAAATATTTCCATGTTTATACAGATCACGGTGTAGATATTTCCATGTTTATAGAGATAGCGGTGTAGATATTTCCATGTTTATACAGATAGCGGTGAACGTATTTCCATGTTCATACAGACCGCGGTGTAGATATTTCCATGTTATACAGATAGCGATGCAGATATTTCCATTTTGGACAGATGGCGGTGTTGATATTGCCATCTATGCACAGATGACCGTGTAGAGATTTCCATGTTTATACAGATGGCAGCGCAGAAATTTCCATGGATATGTAGATGGCGGTGTAGATATTTCCATGTTTATACAGATAGCGGTGTATTTATTTCCAAGTTTATATAGATAGCGGTGTAGATATTTCCATGTATATACACATGGCTGTGTAGATATTTCCATGTTTTTACAGATGGCGGTGTAGATATTTCCATGTTTATACAGATAACTTTGTAAGTATTTCCATGTTTATACAGATGGCGGTGTAGATATTTCGATGTTTATAGTGATAGCAGTGGAGGTATTTCCATGTTTATACAGATAGCGGTGTAGATATTTCCATGTTTATACAGATAGCGGTGTAAATATTTCCATGTTTATACAGATCACGGTGTAGATATTTCCATGTTTATAGAGATGGCGGTGTAGATATTTCCATGTTCATAGAGATAGCGGTGTTGATTTTTCCATGTTTATAGAGATAGCGCTGTTGATATTTCCATGTTTACGCAGAAAGGGGTGTAGATATTTCCATGTTTATAGAGATGGCGGTGTAGATATTTCCATGTTTATACAGATCACGGTGTAGATATTTCCTTGTTTATACAAATAGCGGTGTAGTTATTTCCATGTTTATACAGATAGCGCTGTAGATCTTTCCATGTATATACAGATGGCTGTGTAGATATTTCCATGTTTATACAGATGGCTGTGTAGATATTTCCATGTTTATACAGATGACTGTGTAGATATTTCCATGTTTATACAGATGACGTTCTAGATATTTCCATGTTTATACAGATGGCGGTGTAGATATTTCCATGTTTATAGAGATAGCTGTGTATTTCCATGTTTATACAGATAGCGGTGTGGATACTTCCATGTTTATACAGATCACGGTGTAGATATTTCCATGTTTATACAGATCGCGGTGTAGATATTTCCATGTTTATACAGATAGCGGTGTAGATATTTCCATGTTTTTACAGATATCGGTGTAGATATTTCCATGTTTACACAGATTGCGGTGTAGATATTTCCATCTTTCTACAGATGACAATGTAGATATTTCCATGTTTATACAGATGGCTGTGTAGATATTTCCATGTTTATATAGATGGTGGTGTAGGTATTACCATGTTTATACAGATAGCGGTGTAGATATTTCCATGTTTATACAGATCGTGGTGAAAATATTTCCATGTTTATACAGATTGCGGTGTAGATATTTCCATGTTTATACAGATCGCGGTGTAGATAATTCGATGTTTATAGAGACAGCAGTGGAGATATTTCCATGTTTATACAGATAGCGGTGTAGATATTTCCATGTTTATACAGATAGCGGTGTAGTTATTTCCATGTTTATATAGATAGCAGTGTAGATATTTCCATGTATATACACATGGCTGTGTAGATATTTCCATGTTTATACAGATGGCTGTGTAGATATTTCCATGTTTGTACAGATAACTTTGTAAGTATTTCCATGTTTATACAGATGGCGGTGTAGATATTCCGATGTTTATAGAGATAGCAGTGGAGATATTTCCATGTTTATACAGATAGCGGTGTAGATATTTCCATGTTTATAGAGATCGTGTTGTAGATATTTCCATGTTTATAGAGATGGCGGTGTAGATATTTCCATGTTCATAGAGATAGCGGTGTTGATTTTTCCATGTTTATAGAGATAGCGCTGTTGATATTTCCATGTTTATACAGAAAGGGGTGTAGATATTTCCATGTTTATAGAGATGGCGGTGTAGATATTTCCATGTTTATACAGATCACGGTGTAGATATTTCCTTGTTTATACAAATAGCGGTGTAGTTATTTCCATGTTTATAGAGATAGCGGTGTAGATCTTTCCATGTATATACAGATGGCTGTGTAGATATTTCCATGTTTATATAGATGGCTGTGTAGATATTTCCATGTTTATACAGATGACTTTCTAGATATTTCCATGTTTATACAGATGGCGGTGTAGATATTTCCATGTTTATAGAGATAGCTGTGTATTTCCATGTTTATACAGATAGCGGTGTAGATACTTCCATGTTTATACAGATCGCGGTGTAGATATTTCCATGTTTATACAGATCGCGGTGTAGATATTTCCATGTTTATACAGATAGCGGTGTAGATATTTCCATGTTTTTACAGATATCGGTGTAGATATTTCCATGTTTACACTGATTGCGGTGTAGATATTTCCATCTTTCTTCAGATGACATTGTAGATATTTCCATGTTTATAGAGATGGCGGTGTAGATATTTCCATGTTTATATAGATGGTGGTGGAGGTATTACCATGTTTATATAGATAGCGGTGTAGATATTTCCATGTTATACAGATCGCGGTGTAGATATTTCGATGTTTATAGAGATAGCAGTGGAGATATGTCCATGTTTATACAGATAGCGGTGTAGATATTTCCATGTTTATACAGATAGCGGTGTATATATTTCCATGTTTATTCAGATCGTGGTGTAGATATTTCCATGTTTATACAGATACTGGTGTAGATATTTCCATGATTATACAGACCGCAGTGTACATATTTCCATGTTTATAGAGATAGCAGTGTAGATATTTCCATGTTTGTACAGATGGCGGTGCTGATGTTTCCATCTATACACAGAATGCCGTGTACGTATTTCCGTGTGTATACAGATGGCATTGTAGATATTTCCATGTTTATACAGATGGTGGTGTAGATATTTCCATGTTTGCACAGATGACTGTATAGGTATATCCATGTTTATACAGATGGCGGTGTAGATATTTCCATGTTTATAGAGATAGCGGTGTAGATATTTACATATTTATTCAGAAAACGGTGTAGAAATTTCCATGTTTATACAGATAGCGGTGTAAATATTTCCATATTTATACAGATCACGGTGTAGATATTTCCATGTTTATAGAGATAGCGGTGTAGATATTTCCATGTTTATACAGATAGCGGTGTACGTATTTCCATGTTTATACAGACCGCGGTGTAGATATTTCCATGTTTATACAGATAGCGATGCAGATATTTCCATGTTTGTACAGATGGCGGTGTTGATATTTCCATCTATACACAGATGACCGTGTAGAGATTTCCATGTTTATACAGATGGCGGCGCAGATATTTCCATGGATATGCAGATGGCGGTGTAGATATTTCCATGTTTACAGAGACAGCGGTGTAGTTATTTCCATGTTTATATAGATAGCGGTGTAGATATTTCCATGTATATACACATGGCTGTGTATTTATTTCCATGTTTATACAGATGGCAGTGTAGTTATTTCCATGTTTATACAGATAACTTTGTAAGTATTTCCATGTTTATACAGATGGCGGTGTAGATATTTCGATGATTATGGAGATAACAGTGGAGATATTTCCATGTTTATACAGATAGCGGTGTAGATATTTCCATGTTTATACAGATAGCGGTGTAAATATTTCCATGTTTATACAGATCACAGTGTAGAAATATCCATGTTTATAGAGATAGCGGTGTAGATATTTCCATGTTTCTACAGATAGCGGTGTAGATATTTCCATGTTTATACAGGCCGCGGTGCAGATATTTCCGTGTTCATACAGATAGCGGTGCAGATATTTCCATGTTTGTACAGATGGCTGTATTGATATTTCCATCTACACACAGATGACCGTGTAGATATTTCCTTGTTTATACAGTTGGCGGCGCAGATATTTCCATGGTTATGTAGATGGCGGTGTAGATATTTCCATGTTTATACAGATAGCGGTGTAGTTATTTCCAAGTTTATATAGATAGTGGTGTAGTTATATCCATGTATGTACACAGGGCTGTGTAGATATTTCCATGTTTATACAGATGGCTGTGTAGATATTTCCATGTTTATACAGATAACTTTGTAAGTATTTCCATGTTTCTACAGATGGCGGTGTAGATATTTCGATGTTTATAGAGATAGCAGTGGAGATATTTCCATGTTTATACAGATAGCGGTGTAGATATTTCCATGTTTATACAGATCGAGGTGTAGATATTTTCATGTTTATAGAGATGGCGGTGTAGATATTTCCATGTTAATTGAGATAGCCGTGTTGATTTTTCCATGTTTATAGAGATAGCGCTGTTGATATTTCCATGTTTATACAGAAAGGGGTGTAGATATTTCCATGTTTATAGAGGTGGTGGTGTAGATATTTCCATCTTTATACAGATCACGGTGTAGATATTTCCTTGTTTATACAAATAGCGGTGTAGTTATTTCCATGTTTATACAGATCGCGGTGTAGATATTTCCATGTTTATACAGATTGCGGTGTAGATATTTCCATGTTTATACAGATAGAGGTGTAGATATTTCCATGTTTTTACAGATATCGGTGTAGATATTTCCATGTTTACACAGATTGCGGTGTAGATATTTCCATCTTTCTACAGATGACATTGTAGATTTTTCCATGTTTATACAGATGGCGGTGTAGATATTTCCATGTTTGTACAGATGGTGGTGAAGGTGTTACCATGTTTATACGGATAGCGGAGTAGATATTTCCAAGTTTATACAGATCGTGGTGAAAATATTTCCATGTTTATACAGATTGCGGTGTAGATATTTCCATGTTTATACAGATCGCGGTGTAGATATTTTGATGTTTATAGAGATAGCAGTGGAGATATTTCCATGTTTATACACATAGCGGTGTAGATATTTCCATGTTTATACAGATAGCGGTGTATATATTTCCATGTTTATACAGATGGTGGTGTAGATATTTCCATGTTTATACAGATACCGGTGTAGAGATTTCCATCATTATACAGACCGCAGTGTACATATTTCCATGTTTATACAGATAGCAGTGTAGATATTTCCATGTTTGTACACATGGCGGTGCTGATGTTTCCATCTATACACAGATTGCCGTGTAGGTATTTCCGTGTGTATACAGATGACATTGTAGATATTTCCATGTTTATACAGATGGTGGTGTAGATATTTCCATGTTTACGCAGATTGCGGTGTAGATATTTCCATCTTTCTGCAGATGACATTGTAGATATTTCCATGTTTATACAAATGGCGGTGTAGATATTTCCATGTTTATATAGATGGTGGTGTAGGTATTACCATGTTTATACAGATAGCGGTGTAGATATTTCCATGTTTATACAGATCGCGGTGTAGATATTTCGATGTTTATAGAGATAGCAGTGGAGATATTTCCATGTTTATACAGATAGCGGTGTAGATATTTCCATGTTTATACAGATCGCGGTGTAGATATTTCGATGTTTATAGAGATAGCAGTGGAGATATTTCCATGTTTATACAGATAGCGGTGTGGATATTTCCATGATTATACAGACCGCAGTGTACATATTTCCATATGTATACAGATAGCAGTGTAGATATTTCCATATTTGTACAGATGGCGGTGCTGATGTTTCCATCTATACACAGATTGCCGTGTAGGTATTTCCATGTGTGTACAGATGGCATTGTAGGTATTTCCATGTTTATACAGATGGTGGTGTAGATATTTCCATGTTTACACAGATGACTGTATAGGTATTTCCATGTTTATACAGATGGCGGTGTAGATATTTCCATGTTTATAGAGATAGCGGTGTAGATATTTCCATATTTATACAGATAACGGTGTAGAAATTTCCATGTTTATACAGATGGCGGTGTAGATATTTCCATGTTTATAGAGATAGCGGTGTAGATATTTACATATTTATACAGAAAACGGTGTAGAAATTTCCATGTTTATACAGATAGCGGTGTAAATATTTCCATATTTATACAGATCACGGTGTAGATATTTCCATGTTTATAGAGATAGCGGTGTAGATATTTCCATGTTTATACAGATAGCGGTGTACGTATTTCCATGTTTATACAGACCGCGGTGTAGATATTTCCATGTTTATACAGATAGCGATGCAGATATTTCCATGTTTGTACAGATGGCGGTGTTGATATTTCCATCTATACACAGATGACCGTGTAGAGATTTCCATGTTTATACAGATGGCGGCGCAGATATTTCCATGGATATGCAGATGGCGGTGTAGATATTTCCATGTTTATAGAGATAGCGGTGTAGTTATTTCCATGTTTATATAGATAGCGGTGTAGATATTTCCATGTATATACACATGGCTGTGTAGATATTTCCATGTTTATACAGATGGCGGTGTAGTTATTTCCATGTTTATACAGATAACTTTGTAAGTATTTCCATGTTTATACAGATGGCGGTGTAGATATTTCGATGATTATGGAGATAACAGTGGAGATATTTCCATGTTTATACAGATAGCGGTGTAGATATTTCCATGTTTATACAGATAGCGGTGTAAATATTTCCATGTTTATACAGATCACAGTGTAGAAATATCCATGTTTATAGAGATAGCGGTGTAGATATTTCCATGTTTCTACAGATAGCGGTGTAGATATTTCCATGTTTATACAGGCCGCGGTGCAGATATTTCCGTGTTCATACAGATAGCGGTGCAGATATTTCCATGTTTGTACAGATGGCTGTATTGATATTTCCATCTACACACAGATGACCGTGTAGATATTTCCTTGTTTATACAGTTGGCGGCGCAGATATTTCCATGGTTATGTAGATGGCGGTGTAGATATTTCCATGTTTATACAGATAGCGGTGTAGTTATTTCCAAGTTTATATAGATAGTGGTGTAGTTATTTCCATGTATGTACACAGGGCTGTGTAGATATTTCCATGTTTATACAGATGGCTGTGTAGATATTTCCATGTTTATACAGATAACTTTGTTAGTATTTCCATGTTTCTACAGATGGCGGTGTAGATATTTCGATGTTTATAGAGATAGCAGTGGAGATATTTCCATGTTTATACAGATAGCGGTGTAGATATTTCCATGTTTATACAGATCGAGGTGTAGATATTTCCATGTTTACACAGATAGCGGTGTAAATATTTCCATGTTTATACAGATAGCAGTGTAGATATTTCCATGTTTATACAGAACGTGGTGTAGATATTTCCATGTTCATACAGATAGCGGTACAGATATTTCCACGTTTGTACAGATGGCGGTGTTGATATTTCCATCTACACTCAGATGACCGGGTAGATATTTCCATGTTTATACAGATGGCGGCGCAGATATTTCCATGGATATGTAGATGGCGGTGTAGATATTTCCATGTTTATACAGATAGCGGTGTAGTTATTTCCATGTTTATATAGATAGCAGTGTAGATACTTCCATGTATGTACACATGGCTGTGTAGATATTTCCATGTTTATACAGATGGCTGTGTAGATATTTCCATGTTTATACAGATAGCGGTGTAAATATTTCCATGTTTATACAGATCACAGTGTAGATATTTCCATGTTTATAGAGATATCGGTGTAGATATTTCCATGTTTATACAGATTGCAGTGTAGATATTTCCATGTTTATACAGAACGTGGTGTAGATATTTCCATGTTCATACAGATAGCGGTACAGATATTTCCATGTTTGTACAGATGGCGGTGTTGATATTTCCATCTACACTCAGATGACCGTGTAGATATTTCCATGTTTATACAGATCGCGGCGCAGATATTTCCATGGATATGTAGATGGCGGTGTAGATATTTCCATGTTTATACAGATAGCGGTGTAGTTATTTCCATGTTTATATAGATAGCAGTGTAGATATTTCCATGTATGTACACATGGCTGTGTAGATATTTCCATGTTTATACAGATGGCTTTGTAGATATTTCCATGTTTATACAGATAACTTTGTAAGTATTTCCATGTTTATACAGATGTCGGTGTAGATATTTCGATGTTTATAGAGATAGCAGTGGAGATATTTCCATGTTTATACAGATAGCGGTGTAGATATTTCCATGTTTATACAGATCGTGGGGTACATATTACCATGTTTATAGAGATGGCGGTGTAGATATTTGCATGTTCATAGAGATAGCGGTGTTGATTTTTCCATGTTTATAGAGATAGCGCTGTTGATATTTCCATGTTTATACAGAAAGCGGTGTAGATATTTCCATGTTTATAGAGATGGCGCTGTAGATATTTCCATGTTTATACAGATCACGGTGTACATATTTCCTTGTTTATACAAATAGCGGTGTAGTTATTTCCATGTTTATACAGATAACGGTGTAGATCTTTCCATGTATATACAGATGGCTGAGTAGATATTTCCATGTTTATACAGATGGCTGTGTAGATATTTGAATGTTTATACAGATGACTTTCTAGATATTTCCATGTTTATACAGATGGCGGTGTAGATATTTCCATGTTTATGGAGACAGCTGTGCATTTCCATATTAATACAGATAGCGGTGTAGATATTTCCATGTTTATACAGATCGCGGTTTAGATATTTCCATGTTTATACAGATCGCGGTGTAGATATTTCCATGATTATAGAGACCGCAGTGTACATATTTCCATGTTTATAGAGATAGCAGTGTAGATATTTCCATATTTGTACAGATGGCGGTGCTGATGTTTCCATCTATACACAGATTGCCGTGTAGGTATTTCCATGTGTATACAGATGGCGTTGTAGATATTTCCATATTTATACAGATGGTGGTGTAGATATTTCCATGTTTACACAGATGACATTGTAGATATTTCCATGTTTATACAAATGGCGGTGAAGATATTTCCATGTTTATAAAGATAGCGGTGTAGATATTTCCACATTTATACAGATAACGGTGTAGAAATTTCCATGTTTATACAGATAGCGTTGTAAATATTTCCATGTTTATACAGATCACGGTGTAGATATTTCCATGTTTATAGAGATAGCGGTGTAGATATTTCCATATTTATACAGATAATGGTGTACAAATTTCCATGTTTATACAGATAGCGGTGTAAATATTTCCATGTTTATACAGATCACGGTGAATTTATTTCCATGTTTATAGACATGGCGGTGTAGATATTTCCATGTTTATACAGATAGCGGTGTACGTATTTCCATGTTTATACAGACCGCGGTGTAGATATTTCCATGTTTGTACAGATAGCGATGCAGATATTTCCATGTTTGTACAGATGGCGGTGTTGATATTTCCATCTATACACAGATGACCGTGTAGAGATTTCCAAGTTTATACAGATGGCGGCGCAGATATTTCCATGGATATGTAGATGGCGGTGTAGATATTTCCATGTTTATACCGATCGCGGTGTAGTTATTTCCATGTTTATATAGATAGCGGTGTAGACATTTCCATGTATATACACATGGCTGTGTAGATATTTCCAGGCTTATACAGATGGCGGTGTAGATATTTCCATGTTTATACAGATAACTTTGTAAGTATTTCCATGTTTATACAGATGGCGGTGTAGATATTTCGATGTTTATAGAGATAGCACTGGAGATATTTCCATTTTTATACAGATAGCGGTGTAGATATTTCCATGTTTATACAGATAGCGGTGTAGATATTTCCATGTTTATACAGAACGTGGTGTAGATATTTCCATGTTCATACAGATAGCGGTACATATATTTCCATGTTTGTACAGATGGCGGTGTTGATATTTCCATCTACACTCAGATGACCGTGTAGATATTTCCATGTTTATACAGATGGCGGCGCAGATATTTCCATGGATATGTAGATGGCGGTGTAGATATTTCCATGTTTATATAGATAGCGGTGTAGTTATTTCCATGTTTATATAGATAGCAGTGTAGATATGTCCATGTATGTACACATGGCTGTGTAGATATTTCCATGTTTATACAGATGGCTGTGTAGATATTTCCATGTTTATACAGATAACTTTGTAAGTATTTCCATGTTTATACAGATGTCGGTGTAGATATTTCGATGTTTATAGAGATAGCAGTGGAGATATTTCCATGTTTATACAGATAGCGGTGTAGATATTTCCATGTTTATACAGATCGTGGGGTACATATTACCATGTTTATAGAGATGGCGGTGTAGGTATTTCCATGTTTATACAGATCGCAGTGTAGATATTTCCATGTGTATACAGATAGCGGTGTAGATATTTCCATGTTTTTACAGATATCGGTGTTGATATTTCCATGTTTACACAGATTGCGTTGTAGATATTTCCATCTTTCTACAGATGAAATTGTAGATATTTCCATGTTTATACAGATGGCGGTGTAGGTATTTCCATGTTTATAGAGATAGCTGTGTATTTCCATGTTTATACAGATAGCGATGTAGATATTTCCATGTTTATACAGATCGCGGTGGAGATATTTCCATGTTTATAGAGATCGCGGTGTAGATATTTCCATGTTTATACAGATAGCGGTGTAGATATTTCCATGTTTATACAGATCGTTGTGTAGATATTTCCATGTTTATAGAGATGGCGGAGTAGATATTACCATGTTCATAGAGATAGCGGTGTTGATTTTTCCATGTTTATAGAGATAGCGCTGTTGATATTTCCATGTTTATACAGAAAGAGGTGTAGATATTTCCATGTTTATAGAGATGGCGGTGTAGATATTTCCATGTTTATACAGATCATGGTGTAGATATTTCCTTGTTTATACAAATAGCGGTGTAGTTATTTCAATGTTTATTCAGATAGCGGTGTAGATCTTTCCATGTATATACAGATGGCTGTGTAGATATTTCCATGTTTATACAGATGGCTGTATAGATATTTCCATGTTTATACAGATGACTTCTAGATATTTCCATGTTTATACAGATGGCGGTGTAGATATTTCCATGTTTATAGAGAAAGCTGTGTATTTCCATGTTTATACAGATAGCGGTGTAGATACTTCCATGTTTATACAGATCGCGGTGTAGATATTTCCATGTTTATACAGATCGCGGTGTAGATATTTCCATGTTTATACAGATAGCGGTGTAGATATGTCCATGTTTTTACAGATATCTGTGTAGATATTTCCATGTTTACACAGATGACTGTATAGGTATTTCCATGTTTATACAGATGGCGGTGTAGATATTTCCATGTTTATAGAGATAGCGGTGTAGATATTTCCATATTTATACAGATAACGGTGTAGAAATTTCCATGTTTATACAGATAGCGGTGTAAATATTTCCATGTTTATACAGATCATTGTGTATATATTTCCACGTTTATAGAGATAGCGGTGTAGATATTTCCATGTTTATACAGATAGCGGTGTACATATTTCCATGCTTATACAGACCGCGGTGTAGATATTTCCATGTTCATACAGATAGCGGTGCAGATATTTCCATGTTTGTACAGATGGCGGTGATGATATTTCCATCTACACACAGATGACCGTGTAGATATTTCCATGTTTATACTGATGGCGGCGCAGATATTTCCATGGATATGTAGATGGTGGTGTAGATATTTCCATGTTTATACAGATAACTTTGTAAGTATTTCCATGTTTATACAGATGGCGGTGTACATATTTCAATGTTTATAGAGATAGCAGTGGATATATTTTCATGTTTATACAGATAGCGGTGTAGATATTTCCATGTTTATACAGATCGTGGTGTAGATATTTCCATGTTTATAGAGATGGCGGTGTAGATATTTCCATGTTCATAGAGACAGCGGTGTTGATTTTTACATGTTTATAGAGATAGCGCTGTTGATATTTCCATGTTTATACAGAAAGGGGTGTAGATATTTCCATGTTTATAGAGATGGCGGTGTAGATTTTTCCATGTTTGTACAGATCACGGTGTAGATATTTCCTTGTTAATACAAATAGCAGTGTAGTTATTTCCATGTTTATACAGATAGCGGTGTAGATCTTTCCATGCATATACAGATGGCTCTGTAGATATTTCCATGTTTATATAGATGGCTGTGTAGATATTTCCATGTTTATACAGATGACTTTCTAGATATTTCCATGTTTATACAGATGGCGGTGTAGATATTTCCATGTTTATAGAGATAGCTGTGTATTTCCATGTTTATAAAGATAGCGGTGTAGATATTTCCATGTTTTTGCAGATATCTGTGTAGATATTTCCATGTTTACACAGATTGCGGTGTAGATATTTCCATCTTTCTACAGATGACATTGTAGATATTTCCATGTTTATACAGATGGCGGTGTAGATATTTCCATGTTTATATAGATGGTGGTGTAGGTATTACCATGTTTATACAGATAGCGGTGTAGATATTTCCATGTTTATAGAGATCGTGGTGAAAATATTTCCATGTTTATACAGATAACTTTGTAAGTATTTCCATGTTTATACAGATGGCGGTGTAGGTATTTCGATGTTTATAGAGATAGCAGTGGAGATATTTGCATGTTTATACAGATAGCGGTGTAGTTATTTCCATGTTTATATAGATAGCGTTGTAGATATTTCCATGTATATACACATGGCAGTGTTGATATTTCCATGTTTATACAGATGGCGGTGTAGATATTTCCATGTTAATACAGATAACTTTGTAAGTATTTCCATGTTTATACAGATGGCGGTGTACATATTTCGATGTTTATAGAGATAGCAGTGGAGTTATTTCCATGTTTATACAGATAGCGGTGTAGATATTTCCATGTTTATACTGATCGCGGTGTAGATATTTCCAGGTTTATAGAGATGGCGGTGTAGATATTTCCACATTTATACAGATGTCTGTGTAGATATTTCCATGTGTATACTGATGCTATTGTAGGTATTTCTATGTTTATACAGATGGTGGTGTAGATATTTCCATGTTTATTCAGATGACTGTGTAGATATTTCCATGTTTTTACAGATGGCAGTGTAGATATTTAAATGTTTATAGAGCTGGCGCTGTAGATATTTCCATGTTTATACAGATCGCGTTGTAGGTATTTCCATGTTTATACAGATGGCGGTGTAGATATTTCCATGTTTTTACAGATAACGGTGTAGATATTTCCTTGTTTATACAGATGGCGGTGTAGATATTTCCATGTTTATGTAGATGGAGGTGTAGATATTACCATGTTTATACAGATAGCGGTGTACATATTTCCATGTTTATACAGACCGCGGTGTAGATATTTCCATGTTTATAAAGATAGCGATGCAGATATTTCCATGTTTTTACAGATGGCAGTGTTGATATTTCCATCTATACACAGATTACGGTGCAGATATTTCCATGTTTATACAGATGGCGGTGCAGATATTTCCATGGATATGTAGATGGCGGTGTAGATATTTCCATGTTTATACAGATAGCGGTGTAAATATTTCCATGTTTATACAGATCACGGTGTAGATATTTCCATGTTTATAGAGATAGCGGTGTAGATATTTCCATGTTTATACAGATAGCGATGCAGATATTTCCATGTTTGTACAGATGGCGGTGTTGATATTTCCATGTATACACAGATGACCGTGTAGATATTTCCATGTTTATATAGATGGCGGCTCAGATATTTCCATGGATATGAAGATGGCGGTGTAGATATTTCCATGTTTATAGAGATATCGGTGTAGTTACTTCCATGTTTATATAGATAGTGGTGTAGATATTTCCATGTATATACACATGGATGTGTAGATATTTCCGTGTTTATACAGATGGCGGTGTAGATATTTCCATGTTTATACAGATAACTTTGTAAGTATTTCCATGTTTATACAGATGGCGGTGTAGATATTTCGATGTTTATAGAGATAGCAGTGGAGATATTTCCATGTTTATACAGATAGCGGTGTAGATAATTCCATGTTTATACAGATAGTGGTGTAAATATTTCCATGTTTATACAGATCACGGTGTAGATATTTCCATGTTTATAGAGATAGCGGTGTAGATATTTCCATGCTTATACAGATAGCGGTGTAGATATTCCCATGTTTATACAGACCGCGGTGTAGATATTTCCATGTTCATACAGATAGCGGTGCAGATATTTCCATGTTTGTACAGATGGCGGTGTTGATATTTCCATCTACACACAGATGACCGTGTAGATATTTCCATGTTTATACAGATGTCGGTGCAGATATTTCCATGGATATGTAGATGGAGGTGTAGATATTTCCATGTTTATACAGATAGCGGAGTAGTTATTTCCATGTTTATATAGATAGCGGTGTAGATATTTCCATGTATGTATACATGGCTGTGCAGATATTTCCATGTTTATACAGATGGCTGTGTAGATATTTCCATGTTTTTACAGATAACTTTGTAAGTATTTCCATGTTTATACAGATGGCGGTGTAGATATTTCGATGTTTATAGAGATAGCAGTGGAGATATTTCCATGTTTATACTGATAGCGGTGTAGATATTTCCATGTCTATACAGATCTTGGTGTAGATATTTCCATGTTTATAGAGATGGCGGTGTAGATATTTCCATGTTCATAGAGATAGCGGTGTTGATTTTTCCATGTTTATAGAGATAGCGCTGTTGATATTTCCATGTTTACACAGAAAGGGGTGTAGATATTTCCATGTTTATAGAGATGGCGGTGTAGATATTTCCATGTTTATACAGATCACGGTGTACATATTTCCTTGTTTATACAAATAGCGGTGTAGTTATTTCCATGTTTATACAGATAGCGGTTTAGATCTTTCCATGTATATACAGATGGCTGTGTAGATATTTCCATGTTTATACAGATGGCTGTGTAGATATTTCCATGTTTATACAGATGACTTTCTAGATATTTCCATGTTTATACAGATGGCGGTGTAGATATTTCCATGTTTATAGAGATAGCTGTGTATTTCCATGTTTATACAGATAGCGGTGTAGATATTTCCACGTTTATACAGATGGCGGTGTAGATATTTCCATCTTTTTACAAATGGCAGTGCAGATATTTCCATGATTTTAGAGATGGCGGTGTAGATATTTCCATGTCTATAGATGTCAATGTAGATATTTTCTTGTTTATGTAGACGGCATTGTAGATATCTCCATGTTTAAAGAGATGGCGGTGTATATATTTCCATGTTAATGGAGATAGCGGTGAAGATATTTCCATGTTTATAGAGATAGCGGTGTACTGATTTCCATGTTTATAGAGATAGCGGTGTAGATATTTCCATAAATCTACAGATGACTGTGTAGATGTTTCCATGTTTGTACAGATGGCAGTGTAGATATTTCCATGTTTATAGAGATAGTGGTGTAGATACTTTCATGTTTATACAGATTGCGGTGGAGATATGTCCATGTTTATACAGATAGCAATGGAGATATTTCCACGTTAATACACATAGCGGTGTAGATATTTCCATGATTATACAGATAGGGGTGTAGATATTTCCATGTTTATAGAGATGGCGGTGTAGATATTTCCATGTTTATTCAGATCACGGTGTAGATATTTCCATGTTTATACAGATCGCGGTGTTGATATTGCCATGTTTATAGGGATAGCGGTGCAAATATTTCCACATTTATACAGATAGCGGTGTAGTTATTAGCATGTTTATACAGATAGCGGTGTAGATATTTCCATGTATAAACAGATATCTGTGTATATATTTCCATGTTAAAACAGATGGCGGTGTAGATATTTCCTTGTTTATAAAATAGCGGTGTGGTTATTTCCATGTTTATACAGATAGCGGTGTAGGTATTTCCATGTATATACAGATGGCTGTGTAGATATTTCCATGTTTATACAGATAGCGGTGTAGATATTTCCATGTTTATACAGATCGCGGTGTAGATATTTCCATGTTTATACAGACAGCAGTGGAGATATTTCCATATTTATAGACATAGCGGTGTACATATTTCCATGTTTATAGAGACAGTGGTGTAGGTATTTCCATGCTTATACAGATAGCAGTGCAGATATTTCCATGTTTATACAGATTCCTATGCTGGTATTTCCATATTTATACAGAGGGCTCTGTAGATATTTCCATGTTTATACAGATGGCAGTGTAGATTTTTCCATGTTCCTACACATGACTGTGTAGGTATTTCCATGTTTATACAGATGGCTTTGTAGATATTTCCATGTTTATAGAGATAGCGGTGTAGATATTTCCATGTTTACACAGATAGCGGTGTAAACATTTCCATGTTTATACAGATCGTGGTGTAGATATTTCCATGTTTATACAGATACCGGTGTAGAAATTTCCATGTTTACACAGACCGCAGTGTAGATATTTCCATGTTTATACAGATAGCGTTGTAGATGTTTCCATGTTTGTACAGATGGCGGTGTTGATGTTTCCATCTATGCACAGATTGCCGTGTAGGTATTTCCATGTGTATACAGATGGCATTGTATATATTTCCATGTTTATACAGATGGTGTTGTAGATATTTCCATGTTTATACATATGACTGTACAGGTATATCCATGTTTTTACAGATGGCATTGTAGATATTTCCATGTTTATAGAGATAGCAGTGTAGATATTTCCAAGTTTATACATATGGCGGTGTAGATATTTCCATGTTTATACAGAGAGCGGTGTAAATATTTCCATGTTTATACAGATCACGGTGTAGTTATTTCCATGTTTATAGAGATAGCGGAGTAGATATTTCTATGTTTATACAGATAGCGGTTTAGATATTTCCATTTTTATACAGACCGCGGTGTAGATATTTCCATGTTTATACAGATAGCGGTGCAGATATTTCCATGTTTGTACAGATTGCGGTGGTGATATTTCCATCTATACGCAGATGACCGTGTAGATATTTCCATGTTTATACAGATGGCGGCGCAGATATTTCCATGGATATGTAGATGGCAGTGTATATATTTCCGTGTTTATACAGATAGCGGTGTAGTTATCTCCATGTTTATATACATAGCGGTGTAGATATTTCCATGTTTATACAGATGGCTGTATAGATATTTCCATGTTTATACAGATGACTTGTAGGTATTTCCATGTTTATACAGATGGCGGTGTAGATATTTCCATGTTTAGAGAGATAGCTGTGTAGATATTTCCATGTTTATACAGATAGCTGTGTAGATATTTCCATGTTTATATAGATCGCGGTGTAGATATTTCCATGTTTATGCAGATCGTGGTGTAGAGATTTCCATGTTTATTCAGATAGCGGTGTAGATATTTCCATGTTTTTACAGATATTGGTGTAGATATGTCCATGTTTACACAGATTGCGGTGTAGATATTTACATTTTCCTACAGATGGCATTGTAGATATTTCCATGTTTATACAGATGACGGTGTAGTTATTTCCATGTTTATATAGATGGTGGTGAAGATATTACCATGTTTATACAGATAGCGATGTAGATATTTCCATGTTTATACAGAATGTGCTGAAGATATTTCCATGTTTATACAGATCGCGGTGTAGGTATTTCCATGTTTATAAAGATCTCAGTGTAGATATTTCCATGTTTATACAGATAGCGGTGTAGATATTTCCACGTTTATACAGATAGCGGTGTAGATATTTCCATGTTTATACAGATCGCGGTGTAGATATTTCCATGTTTATACAGATCGCAGTGTAGATATTTCCATGTTCATTGAGATAGCGGTGTAAATATATCCATGTTCATAGAGATAGCAGTGAGGATATTTCCATGTTTATACAGATAGCAGTGTAGATATTCCAATTTTTATAGAGATAGCAGTTTTGATATTTCATATTTATACAGATAGCGGTGTAGATATTTCCATGTTTATACAGATTGCGGTGTAGATATTTCCATGTTTATAGAGATAGCGGTGTAGATATTTCCACGTTTATACAGATGGCGGTGTAGATATTTCCATCTTTCAACAAATGGCAGTGTAGTTATTTCCATGTTTTTAGAGATGGCGGTGTAGATATTTCCATGTTTATATAGATGGCAATGTAGATATTTTCTTGTTTATGTAGATGGCGTTGTAGATATCTCCATGTTTAAAGAGATGGCGGTGTATATATTTCCATGTTGATGGAGATAGCGGTGTAGATATTTCCATGTTTATAGAGATAGCGGTGTAGTGATTTCCATGTTTATAGAGATAGCGATGTAGATATTTCCATAAATCTACAGATGACTGTGTAGATATTTCCATGTTTGTACAGATGGCAGTGTAGATATTTCCATGTTTATAGAGATAGCGGTGTAGATATTTTCATGTTTATACAGATTGTGGTGGAGATATGTCCATGTTTATACAGATAGCAATGGAGATATTTCCACGTTAATACACATAGCGGTGTAGATATTTCCATGTTTATACAGATAGCGGTGTAGATATTTCCATGTTTATACAGATGGCTGTTCCGATATTTCCATGTTAATACAGAGTTCTCTGTAGATGTTTCCATGTTTATATAGATGACAGTGTAGATATTCCCAGGTTTATACAGATGACTTTGTAGATATTTCCATGTTAATACAGATGGCGGTGTAGATACTTCCATGTTTATAGAGATAGCGGTGTAGATATTTCCATGTTTATTGAGATAGCGGTGTAAATATTAGCATATTTATACAGATAGTGGTGTAGATATTTCCATGTTTTTACAGATAGTGGTGTAGATATTTCCATCTTTATTCAGAGAGTGCTGTACATATTTCCATGTTTATACAGATCACTGTGTAGATATTTCCATGTTTATACAGATAACGTTGTAGATATTTCCATTTTTATACAAACGGTTGTATAGATATTTCCATGTTCCTACACATGACTGTGTAGTTATTTCCATGTTTATACAGATGGCGGTGTAGATATTTCCATATTTATAGAGATAGCAGTGTAGATATTTCCAGGTTTATACAGATAGCGCTGTAAATATTTCCATGTTTATACAGATCGTGGTGTAGATATTTCCATGTTTATACAGATACCGGTGTAGATATTTCCATGTTTATACAGACTGCAGTGCAGGTATTTCTATGTTTATACAGATAGCGGTGTAGATATTTCCATGTTTGTACACGTGGCGGTGTTGATATTTCCATCTGTACACAGATTGCTGTGTAGATATTTCCATCTTTATACAGATGGCATTGTAGATATTTCCATGGATATGCAGATGGCAGTGTGGATATTTCCATGTTTATAGAGATAGCGGTGTAGGTATTTCCATGTTTATAGACATAGCGGTGTAGATATTTCCATGTTTATATAGATGGCGTTGTAGATATTTCCATGTTTATACCCATAGCGGTGTTGGTATTTCCACGTTTATACAGATAGCGATGTAGATATTTCCATGTTTATACAGCTCACGGTGCAGATATTTTTATCTTTATACAGGTGGCATTGTAGATATTTCCTTATTCGCACAGATGGCGGTGTACACGTTTTCATGTTTATACAGATGGCTGAGTAGTTAGTTCCATGTTTATGGAGATGGCAGTGTAGATATTTTCATCTTTACAGAGATGGCGGTGTAGATATTTCCATGTTTATAGAGATAAGACTGTAGATATTTACATATTTATTCAGATGGCTGTGTAGATATTTAAGTGTGTATACAGATGGCATTGTAGATATTTCCATGTTTATACAGATGACTGTATAGCTATTTCCATGTTTGTACAGATGGCAGTGCAGATATTTCCATGTTTATAGAGATAGCGGTGTAGATATTTCCATGTTTGTACAGATGGCGGTGTTGATATTTCCATCTATACACAGATGGCCGTGTAGATATTTCCATGTTTATACAGATGGTGGCGTAGATATTTCCATGGTCATGCAGATGGCGGTGTAGTTATTTCCATGTTTATACAGATAGCGGTGTAGATATTTCCATGTTTACACAGATGGTGGTGTAGATATTTCCGTGTTTATACACATGGCGGAGTAGATACTTCCATCTTTATGGAGATGGCAGTGTAAATATTTTCATGTTAATAGAGATGGCGGTGTAGATATTTCCATATTTATAGAGATTGCGGTGTAGTTATTTCCATCTTTCTACAGATGGCAGTGTAGATATTTCCATGTTTATACAGATGGCGGTGTAGTTATTTCCATATTTATACAGATGGCAGTGTAGATATTTCCATGTTTATACAGATGGCGGTGTAGTTATTTCCATATTTTTACAGATGTCTGTGTAGATACTTCCATGTGTATACAGATGGTATTTTAGCTATTTCCATGTTTATACAGATGGTGGTGTAGATATTTCCATGTTTATTCAGATGACTGTGTAGATGTTTTCATGTTTTTACAGATGGCAGTGTATGTATTTCAGTGTTTATAGAGATGGCGCTGTAGATATTTCCATGTTTATACAGATAACGGTGGAGATATTTCCATGTTTATACAGACAGCAGTGGAGATATTTCCATGTTTATACACATAGCGGTGTACATATTTCCATGTTTATAGAGACAGCGGTGTAGGTACTTCCCTGTTTATACAGATAGCGGTGCAGATATTTCCATGTTTATACAGATGCCTATGCAGATATTTCCATATTTATACTGAGGGCTCTTTCGATATTTCCATGTTTATACAGATGGCAGTGTAGATTTTTCCATGTTCCTACACATGACTGTGTAGGTATTTCCATGTTTATACAGATGGCTTTTTAGATATTTCCATGTTTATAGAGATAGCCGTGCAGATATTTCCATGTTTACACACATAGCAGTGTATATATTTCCATGTTTATACAGATCGTGGTGTAGATATTTCCATGTTTATACAGATACCGGTGTAGAAATTTCCATGTTTATACAGACCGCAGTGTAGATATTTCCATGTTTATACATATAGCGGTGTAGATATTTCCATGTTGGTATAGATGGCGGTGTTGATGTTTCCATCTATACACAGATTGCCGTGTAGGTATTTCCATGTGTATACAGATGGCATTGTAGATATTTCCATGTTTATACAGATGGTGGTGTAGATATTTCCATGTTTACACAGATGACTGTATAGGTATTTCAATGTTTATACAGATGGCGGTGAAGATATTTCCATGTTTATAGAGATAGCGGTGTACATATTTCCATATTTATACAGATAACGGTGTAGAAATTTCCATGTTTATACAGATATCGGTGTAAATATTTCCATGTTTATACACATCACAGTGTAGATATTTCCATGTTTATAGAGATGGCGGTGAATATATTTCCATGATTATACAGATAGCGGTGTAGATATTTCCATGTTTATACAGACCGCGGTGTAGTTATTTCCATGTTTATACAGATAGCGGTGCAGATATTTCCATGTTCGTACAGATGGCGGTGTTGATATTTACATCTATACACAGATGACCGTGTAGATACTTCCATTTTTATATAGAGAGCGGTGTAGATATTTCCATGTATGTACACATGGATGTGTATATATTTCCATGTTTATACAGATGGCGGTGTAGATATTTCCATGTTTATACAGATAACTTTTAAGTATTTCCATGTTTATACAGATGGCAGTGTAGATATTTCGATGTTTGTAGAGATACCAGTGGAGACATTTCCATGTTTATACAAATAGCGGTGTAGTTATTTCCATGTTTATATAGATAGCGGGGTAGATATTTCCGTGTTTATACATATAGCGGTGTAGATATTTCCATGTTTATACTGATCACGGTGTAGATATTTCCATGTTTATAGCGATGGCGGTGTAGATATTTCCATGTTGATAGAGATAGCTTTGTTGATTTTTCCATGTTTATAATGATAGCTGTGTGGATATTTCCATGTTTATGGAGATGGCGGTATAGATATTTCCATGTTTATACAGATCACGGTGTAGATATTTCCATGCTTATACAGATCGCGGTGTAGATATTTCCATGTTTATACAGATAATGGTGTAGATATTTCTATGTTTATACAGATCTCAGTGTTGATATTACCATGTTTATAGGGATAGCGGTGCAAATATTTCCACATTTATACAGATAGCGGTGTAGTTATTAGCATGTTTATACAGATAGCGGTGTAGATATTTGCATGTATAAACAGATGTCTGTGTATATATTTCCATGTTTAAACAGATGGCGGTGTAGATATTTCCTTGTTTATACAAATTGTGGTGTAGTTATTTCCATGTTTATACAGATAGCGGCGTAGATATTTCCATGTATATACAGATGGCTGTGTAGATATTTCCATGTATATACAGATGGCGGTGTAGATATTTCCATGTTTATACAGATCGCGGTGTAGATATTTCCATGTTTATACAGATAGCGGTGTAGATATTTCCATGTTTATACAGATGGCGAGTAGATATTTCCATGTTTTTAGAGATGGCGGTGTAGATATTTCCATGTTTATAGAGATGGCGGTGTAGGTATTTCCATGTTTATAGAGATAGCGGTGTAGATATATCAATGTTCATAGAGATAGCAGTGAGGATATTTCCATGTTTATACAAATATCAGTGTAGATATTTCCACTTTTATAGAGATAGCGGTTTAGATATTTCATATTTATACAGAGAGCGGTGTAGATATTTCCATGTTTATACAGATATCGGTGTAGATATTTCCACGTTTATATAGATGGCGGTGTAGATATTTCCAACTTTCTACAAATGGCAGTGTAGATATTTCCATGTTTATAGAGATGGCGGTGTAGATATTTCCATGTTTATATAGATTGCAGTGTAGATATTTTCTTGTTTATGTAGATGTCGTTGTAGATACCTCCATGTTTAAAGAGATGGCGGTGTGTATATTTCCATGTTGATGGAGATAGCTGTGTAGATATTTCCATGTTTATAGAGATAGCGCTGTAGTTATTTCCCTGTTTATAGAGATAGCGGTGTAGATATTTCCATGTTTACACAGATGACTGTAAAGATATTTCCATGTTTATACAGATGGCGGTGTAGATATTTCCATTTTTATAGAGATAGCGGTGTAGATATTTCCATGTTTATATAGATACCGTTGTAGATATTTCCATGTATATACACATGGCAGTGTTGATATTTCCATGTTTATACAGATGACGGTGTAGATATTTCCATGTTTATACAGATCACGGTATAGATATTTCCTTGTTTATAGAAATAGCGGTGTAGTTATTTCCATGTTTACAGATAGCGGTGTTCATATTTAAATGTATATACAGATGGTTGTGTAGATATTTCCGTGTTTATACAGATGGCTTTGTAGATAATTCCATGTTTATTCAGAAGACTGTGTAGATATTTCCATGTTTTTACAGATGGCAGTGTAGATATTTAAATGTTTATAGAGATGGCACTGTAGATATTTCCATGTTTATACAGTTCGCGGTGTAGATATTTCCATGTTTATACAGATGGCGGTGTAGATATTTCCATCTTTTTACAGATAACGGTGTAGATATTTTCATGTTTACACAGATTGCGGTGTAGTTATCTCCATCTTTCTAGAGATGGGATTGTCGATACTTCCGTGTTTATACAGATGGCGGTGTAGATATTTCCATGTTTATATTGATGGAGGTGTAGATATTACCATGTTTATACAGATAGCTGTGTAGATATTGCCATGTTTATACAGATCGTGGTGAAGATATTTCCATGTTTATACAGATCGAGGTGAAGATATTTCCATGTTTATACAGATCGCGGTGTAGTTATTTCCATGTTTATACAGATCGCGGTGTAGATATTTTCATGTTTATACAGATGGCGGTGTAGATATTTCCATATTTATAGAGATAGCGGTGTAGGTATTTCCATCTTTCTACAGAAGCAGTGTAGATATTTCCATGTTTATACAGATGGCGGTGTAGATATTTCCATATTTATAGAGATAGCGGTTTAGATATTTCCATCTTTATGCAGATGGCAGTGTAGATATTTCCATGTTTATACAGATGGCGGTGTAGATATTTCCATATTCATACAGATGTCTGTGTAGATATTTCCATGTGTATACAGATGGTATTGTAGGTATTTCCATGTTTATACAGATGGTGGTGTAGCTATTTCCATGTTTATTCAGATGACTGTGTAGATATTTCCATGTTTTTACAGATGGTAGAGTGGATATTTCAATGTTTATAGAGATGGCGCTGTGGATATTTCCATGTTTATACAGATCGCGGTGTAGATATTTCCATGTTCATACAGATAGTGTTGTAGATTTTTCCATGTTTTTACAGATATTGGTGTAGATATTTCCATGTTTACACAGATTGCGGTGTAGGTATTTCCATCTTTCTACAGATGACATTGTAGATATTTCCATGTTTATACAGATAGCGGTGTAGATATTTTCATGTTTATAGAGATAGCGGTGTAGGTATTTCCATGTTTATAGACATAGCGGTGTAGATATTTCCATGTTAATATAGATGGCGTTGTAGATATTTCCATGTTTATGCCGATAGCGGTGTTGGTATTTCCACGTTTATACAGATAGCAATGTAGATATTTCCATGTGTATACAGCTCGCGGTGCAGATATTGATATCTTTATTCAGATGGCATTGTAGATATTTTCTTATTCACACAGATGGCGGTGTAGATGTTTCCATGTTTATGCAGATGGTGGTGCAGATATTTCCGTGTTTATACCGATGCCTATGCTGGTATCTCCATACTTATACAGAGGGCTGTGTAGATATTTCTATGTTTATACAGATGGCAGTGTAGATATTTCCATGTTCCTACACATGACTGTGTAGGTATTTCCATGTTTATACAGATGGCTTTTAAAATATTTTCATGTCTATAGAGATAGCGGTGCAGATATTTCCATGTTTATACAGATAGCGGTGTATATATTTCCATGTTTATACACACCGTGGTGTAGATATTGCCATGTTTATACAGATATCGGTGTAGATATTTCCATGTTTATACAAACCGCAGTGTAGATATTTCCATGTTTATAGAGATAGCAGTGTAGATATTTCCAAGTTTGTACAGATGGCGGTGTTGATGTTTCCATCTATACACAGATTGCTGTGTAGGTATTTCCATGTGTATACAGATGGCATTGTAGATATTTCCATGTTTATACAGATGGTGGTGTAGATATTTCCATGTTTACACAGATGACTGTATAGGTATTTCCATGTTTATACAGATGGCGGTGTAGATATTTCCATGTTTATACAGATCGCGGTGTAGATATTTCAATGTTTATACAGATAGCGGTGTAGATATTTCCATGTTTATACAGATGGCGAGTAGATATTTCCATGTTTTTAGAGATGGCGGTGTAGATATTTCCATGTTTATAGAGATGGCGGTGTAGGTATTTCCATGTTTATAGAGATAGCGGTGTAGATATATCAATGTTCATAGAGATAGCAGTGAGGATATTTCCATGTTTATACAAATATCAGTGTAGATATTTCCACTTTTATAGAGATAGCGGTTTAGATATTTCATATTTATACAGAGAGCGGTGTAGATATTTCCATGTTTATACAGATATCGGTGTAGATATTTCCACGTTTATACAGTTGGCGGTGGAGATATTTCCATCTTTCTACAAATGGCAGTGTAGGTATTTCCATGTTTATAGAGATGGCGGTGTAGATATTTCCATGTTTATATAGATTGCAGTGTAGATATTTTCTTGTTTATGTAGATGGCGTTGTAGATACCTCCATGTTTAAAGAGATGGCGGTGTGTATATTTCCATGTTGATGGAGATAGCTGTGTAGATATTTCCATGTTTATAGAGATAGCGGTGTAGTTATTTCCCTGTTTATAGAGATAGCGGTGTAGATATTTCCATGTTTACACAGATGAGTCTATAGATATTTCCATGTTTATAGAGGTGGCGGTGTAGATATTTCCATGTTTATAGAGATAGCGGTGTAGATAGTTCCACGTTTACACAAATGACTGTATAGGTATTTCCTTGTTTATACAGATAACGGTGTAGAAATTTCCATGTTTATACAGATAGCGGTGTAAATATTTCCATGTTTATACAGATCACGGTGTAGATATTTCCTTGTTTATAGAAATAGCGGTGTAGTTATTTCCATGTTTATACAGATAGTGGTGTAGATATTTCCATGTATATACAGATGGCTGTGTAGATATTTCCATGTTTATACAGATGGCTTTGTAGATATTTCCATGTTTATACAGATGATTTTTAGGTATTTCGATGTTTATACAGATGGCGGTGGAGATATTTCCATGTTTAAAGAGATAGCCGTGTAGATATTTCCATGTTTATACAGATAGCGGTGTAGATATTTCGATGTTTATACAGATCGCGGTGTAGATATTTCCATGTTTATACAGATGGCGGTGTAGATATTTCCATGTTTATAGAGATCGCGGTGTAGATATTTCCATGTTCATAGAGATAGCGGTGTTGATTTTTCCATGTTTATAGAAATAGCGGTGTGGATATTTCCATGTTTATAGAGATATGGGTGTAGATATTTCCAAGTTTTTACAGATATTGGTGTAGATATTTCCATGTTTACACAGATTGCGGTGTAGATACTTCCATCTTTCTACAGATGGCATTGTAGATATTTCCATGTTTATACCGATGGCGGTGTAGGTATTTGCATGTTTATACAGATGGTGGTGTAGATATTTCCACGTTTACACAGATGACTCTATAGGTATTTCCATGATTATACAGATGGCGGTGTAGATATTTCCATGTTTATACAGATTGCGGTGTAGATATTTCCATGTTTATACAGATTGCGGTGTAGATATTTCCATGTTTATACAGATAGCGGTGTAGATATTTCCATGTTTATACAGACGGCGAGTAGATATTTCCATGTTTTTAGAGATGGCGGTGTAGATATTTCCATGTTTATAGAGATAGCGGTGTAGATATTTCCATGTTTATACAGATGGCGGTGAAGGTATTTCCATGTTTATACAGACTGCGGTGTAGATATTTCCATGTTTATAGAGATAGCCGTGCAGATATTTCCATGTTTATACAGATGGCGGCGCAGATATTTCCATGGATATGTAGATGGCGGTGTACATATTTCCATGTTTATACAGATAGCGGTGTAGTTATTTCCATGTTTATATAGATAGCGGTGTAGATATTTGCATATATATACACATGGCTGTGTAGATATTTCCATGTTTATACAGATGGCGTTGTAGATATTTCCATTTTTATACAGATAACTTTTTAAGTATTTCCATGTTTATACAGATGGCGGTGTAGATATTTCCATGTTTATACAGATCACCGTGTAGATATTTGCTTGTTTATACAAATAGCGGTGTAGTTATTTCCATGTTTATACAGATAGCGGTGTAGATATTTCCATGTATATACAGAGGGCTGTGTAGAAATTTCCATGTTTATACAGATGGCTGTGTAGTTATTTCCATGTTTATACAGATGACTTTGTAGGTATTTCCAGGTTTATACAGATGGCGGTGTAGATATTTCCATGTTTATAGAGATAGCTGTGTAGATATATCTATGTTTTTACAGACGGCAGTGTAGATATTTCCGTGTTCCTACACATGCCTGTGTAGGTATTTCCATGTTTATAGAGATCACGGTGTAGATATTTCCATGTTTATAGAGATAGCGATGTAGATATTTCCATGTTTATACAGATAGCCGTGTAGATATTTCCATGTTTATACAGACCGCGGTGTAGATATTTCCATGTTTATACAGATAGCAGTGGAGATATTTCCATGTTTGTACAGATGGCGGTGTTGATATTTCCATCTATACACAGACGACCGTGTAGATATTTCCATGTTTATACAGATGGCGGCGCAGATATTTCCATGGATATGTAGATGGCGGTGTAGATATTTCCATGTTTATACAGATAACGGTGTAGTTATTTCCATGTTTATATAGATAGCGGTGTAGATATTTCCATGTATATACACATGGCTGTGTAGATATTTCCATGTTTATAAAGATGGCGGTGTTGATATTTCCATGTTTATACAGATAACTTTGTAAGTATTTCCATGTTTATACAGATGGTGGTGTAGGTATTTCGATGTTTATAGAGATAGCAGTGGAGATATTTCCATGTTTATACAGATAGCGGTGGAGTTATTTCCATGTTTATATAGATAGCGTTGTAGATATTTCCATGTATATACACATGGCAGTGTTGATATTTCCATGTTTATACAGATGGCGGTGTAGATATTTCCATGTTATTCAGATAACTTTGTAAGTATTTCCATGTTTATACAGATGGCGGTGTAGATATTTCGATGTTTATAGAGATAGCAGTGGAGTTATTTCCATGTTTATACAGATAGCGGTGTAGATATTTCCATGTTTATACTGATCGCGGTGTAGATATTTCCATGTTTATAGAGATGGCGGTGTAGATATTTCCACATTTATACAGATGTCTGTGTAGATATTTCCATGTGTATACTGATGCTATTGTAGGTATTTCCAAGTTTATACAGATGGTGGTGTAGATATTTCCATGTTTATTCAGATGAATGTGTAGATATTTCCATGTTTTTACAGATGGCAGTGTAGATATTTAAATGTTTATAGAGATGGCGCTGTAGATATTTCGATGTTTATACAGATCGCGGTGTAGATATTTCAATGTTTATACAGGTGGCGGTGTAGATATTTCCATGTTTTTACAGATAACAGTGTAGATATTTCCATGTTTACACAGATTGCGGTGTAGATATTTCCATCTTTCTAGAGATAGGATTGTAGATATTTCCATGTTTATACAGATGGCGGTGTAGATATTTCCATGTTTATATAGATGGAGGTGTAGATATTATCATGTTTATACAGATAGCGGTGTAGATATTTCCATGTTTATACAGATCGTGGTGAAGATATTTCCATGTTTATGCAGATCGAGGTGAAGATATTTCCATGTTTATACAGATCGCGGTGTAGTTATTTCCATGTTTATACAGATCGCGATGTAGATATTTTCATGTTTATATAGATGGCGGTGTAGATATTTCCATATTTATAGAGTTAGCGGTGTAGGTATTTCCAACTTTCTACAGATGGCAGTGTAGATATTTCCATGTTTATACAGATGGCGGTGTAGATATTTCCATATTTATAGAGATAGCGGTGTAGGTATTTCCGTCTTTATACAGATGGCAGTGTAGATATTTCCATGTTTTTACAGATGGCGGTGTAGATATTTCCATATTTACACAGATGTCTGTGTAGATATTTCCATGTGTATACAGATGGTATTGTAGGTATTTCCATGTTTATACAGATGGTGGTGTAGATATTTCCATGTTTATTCAGATGACTGTGTACATATTTCCATGTTTTTACAGATGGCAGTGTAGATATTTCAATGTTTATAGAGATGGCGCTGTAGATATTTCCATGTTTATACAGATCGCGTCGTAGATATTTCCATGTTTATACAGATAGCGTTGTAGATATTTCCATGTTTTTACAGATATTGGTGTAGATATTTCCATGTTTACACAGATTGCGGTTTAGGTATTTCCATCTTTCTACAGATGGCATTGTAGATATTTCCATGTTTATACAGATATTGCTGTAGATATTTCCATGTTTATACAGATTGTGGTGAAGATATTTCCATGTTTATACAGATCGCTGTGCAGATATTTCCATGTTTATACCTATCGCGGTGTAGATATTTCCATGTTTATACAGGTAGCGGTGTAGATATTTCCATGTTTATAGAGACAGCGGTGTAGGTACTTCCAAGTTTATAGACATAGCGGTGTAGATATTTCCATGTTTACACAGATGCCTATGCAGATATTTCCATATTTATACAGAGGGCTGTGTAGATATTGCTATGTTTATACAGATGGCAGTGTAGATATTTCCATGTTCCTACACATGACTGTGTAGGTATTTCCATCTTTATACAGATGGCTTTGTAGATATTTCCACGTTTATAGAGATAGCGGTGCAGATATTTCCATGTTTATACAGATAGCGCTGTATTTATTTCCATGTTTACACAGATCGTGGTGTAGATATTTCCGTGTTTATACACATGGCGGAGTAGATACTTCCATCTTTATGGAGATGGCAGTTTAGATATTTTCATGTTTATTGAGATGGCGGTGTAGATATTTCCATATTTATAGAGATAGCGGTGTAGATATGTCCATCTTTCTACAGATGGCAGTGTAGATAATTCCATGTTTATACAGATGGCCGTGTAGATATTTCCATATTTATACAGATGTCTGTGTAGATATTTCCATGTCTATACAGATGGTATTGTAGGTATTTCCATGTTTATACAGATGGTGCTGTAGATATTTCCATGTTTATTCAGATGACTGTGTAGATATTTCCATGTTTTTACAGATGGCAGTGTAGATTTTTCAATGTTTATAGAGATGGCGCTGTAGATATTTCCATGTTTATACAGATAACGGTGGAGATATTTCCATGTTTATACAGATAGCGGTGTAGATATGTCCATGTTTATAGAGATAGCGGTGTAGGTATTTCCATGTTTATAGACATAGCGGTGTAGATATTTCCATGTTTATATAGATGGCGTTCTAGACATTTCCATGTTTATACCCATAGCGGTGTTGGTATTTCCACGTTTATACAGATAGCGATGTAGATATTTCCATGTTGATACAGCTCGTGGTGCAGATATTTATATCTTTATACAGATGGCATTGTACATATTTCCTTATTCACACAGATGCCGGTGTAGATGTTTCCATGTTTATACAGATGGCGAAGTAGTTAGTTCCATGTTTATGGAGATGGCAGTGTAGATATTTTCATGTTTATAGAGATGGCGGTGTAGATATTTCCATGTTTATAGAGATAGCAGTGTAGATATTTACATGTTTCTACAGATGGCTGTGTAGATATTTGCATGTGTATACAGATGGCATTGTAGATATTTCCATGTTTATACAGATGACTGTATAGGTATTTCCATGTTTTTACAGATGGCAGTGCAGATATTTCCATGTTTATAGAGATAGCGATGTAGATATTTCCATGTTTGTACGGATGGCGGTGTTGATATTTCCATCCATACACAGATGGCCGTGTAGATATTTCCATGTTTATACAGTTGGCGGCATAGATATTTCCATGGACATGCATATGGCGGTGTTGATATTTCCATGTTTATACAGAGAGCGGTGTAGTTATTTCCATGTTTACACAGATGGTGGTGTAGATATTTCCGTGTTTATACACATGGCGGTGTAGATACTTCCATCTTTATGGAGATGGCAGTGTAGATATTTTCATGTTTATAGAGATGGCAGTGTAGATATTTCCATATTTATAGAGATAGCGGTGTAGATATTTCCATCTTTCTACAGATGGCAGTGTAGATAATTCCATGTTTATACAGATGGCCGTGTAGATATTTCCATATTTATGCAGATGTCTGTGTAGATATTTCCATGTGTATACAGATGGTATTGTAGGTATTTCCATCTTTATACAGATGGTGGTGTAGATATTTCCATGTTTATTCAGATGACTGTGTAGATATTTCCATGTTTTTACAGATGGCAGTGTAGATTTTTCAATGTTTATAGAGATGGCGCTGTAGATATTTCCATGTTTATACAGATAACGGTGGAGATATTTCCATGTTTATACAGATAGCGGTGTAGATATTTCCATGTTTATAGAGATAGCGGTGTAGGTATTTCCATGTTTATAGACATAGCGGTGTAGATATTTCCATGTTTATATAGATGGCGTTGTAGATATTTCCATGTTTATACCGATAGCGGTGTTGGTATTTCCACGTTTATACAGATAGCGATGTAGATATTTCCATGTTGATACAGCTCGCGGTGCAGATATTTATATCTTTATTCTGATGGCATTGTACATATTTCCTTATTCACACAGATGCCGGTGTAGATGTTTCCATGTTTATACAGATGGCGAAGTAGTTAGTTCCATGTTTATGGAGATGGCAGTGTAGATACTTTATTGTTTATAGAGATGGCGGTGTAGATATTTCCATGTTTATAGAGATAGCAATGTAGATATTTACATGTTTATGCAGATGGCTGTGTAGATATTTGCATGTGTATACAGATGGCATTGTAGATATTTCCATGTTTATACAGATGACTGTATAGGTATTTCCATGTTTTTACAGATGGCAGTGCAGATATTTCCATGTTTATAGAGATAGCGATGTAGACATTTCCATGTTTTTATGCATGGCGGTGTTGATATTTCCATCTACACACAGATGGCCGTGTAGATATTTCCATGTTTATACAGACGGCGGCATAGATATTTCCGTGGACATGCAGATGGCGGTGTAGATATTTCCATGTTTATACAGAGAGCGGTTTAGTTATTTCCATGTTTACACAGATGGTGGTGTAGATATTTCCGTGTTTATACACATGGCAGAGTAGATACTTCCATCTTTATGGAGATGGCAGTGTAGATATTTTCATGTTTATAGAGATGGCGGTGTAGATATTTCCATATTTATAGAGATAGTGGTGTAGATATTTCCATCTTTCTACAGATGGCAGTGTAGATATTTCCATGTTTATACAGATGGCCATGTAGATATTTCCATATTTATACAGATGTCTGTGTAGATATTTCCATGTGTATACATATGGTATTGTAGGTAATTCCATGTATATACAGATGGTGGTGTAGATATTTCCATGTTTATTCAGATGACTGTGTAGATATTTCCATGTTTTTACAGATGGCAGTGAAGATATTTCAATGTTTATAGAGATGGCGCTGTAGATATTTCCATGTTTAAACAGATAACGTTGGAGATATTTCCATGTTTATACAGACAGCAGTGGAGATATTTCCATGTTTATACACATAGCGGTGTACATATTTCCATGTTTATAGAGACAGTGGTGTAGGTATTTCCATGTTTATACAGATAGCGATGCAGATATTTCCATGTTTACACAGATGCCTTTGCAGATATTTCCATATTTATACAGAGGGCTGTGTAGATATTTCTATGTTTATACAGATGGCAGTGTAGATATTTCCATGTTCCTACACATGACTGTGTAGGTATTTCCATCTTTATACAGATGGCTTTGTAGATATTTCCATGTTTACAGAGATAGCGGTGCAGATATTTCCATGTTTATACAGATAGCGCTGTATATATTTCCATGTTTATACAGATCGTGGTGTAGATATTTCCGTGTTTATACACAGGGCGGAGTAGGTACTTCCATCTTTTTGGAGATGGCAGTGTAGATATTTTCATGTTTATAGAGATGGCGGTGTAGATATTTCCATATTTATAGAGATAGCGGTGTAGATATTTCCATCTTTCTACAGATGGCAGTGTAGATAATTCCATGTTTATACAGATGGCCGTGTAGATATTTCCATATTTATACAGATGTCTGTGTAGATATTTCCATGTGTATACAGATGGTATTGTAGGTATTTCCATCTTTATACAGATGGTGGTGTAGATATTTCCATGTTTATTCAGATGACTGTGTAGATATTTCCATGTTTTTACAGATGGCAGTGTAGATTTTTCAATGTTTATAGAGATGGCGCTGTAGATATTTCCATGTTTATACAGATAACGGTGGAGATATTTCCATGTTTATACAGATAGCGGTGTAAATATTTCCATGTTTATAGAGATAGCGGTGTAGGTATTTCCATGTTTATAGACATAGCGGTGTAGATATTTCCATGTTTATATAGATGGCGTTGTAGATATTTCCATGTTTATACCGATAGCGGTGTTGGTATTTCCACGTTTATACAGATAGCGATGTAGATATTTCCATGTTGATGCAGCTCGCGGTGCAGATATTTATATCTTTATACAGATGGCATTGTACATATTTCCTTATTCACACAGATGCCGGTGTAGATGTATCCATGTTTATACAGATGGCGAAGTAGTTAGTTCCATGTTTATGGAGATGGCAGTGTAGATATTTTCATGTTTATAGAGATAGCGGTGTAGATATTTCCATGTTTATAGAGATAGCAATGTAGATATTTACATGTTTATACAGATGGCTGTGTAGATATTTCCATGTGTATACAGATGGCACTGTAGATATTTCCATGTTTGTACAGATGACTGTATAGGTATTTCCATGTTTTTACAGATGGCATTGCAGATATTTCCATGTTTATAGAGATAGCAATGTAGATATTTCCATGTTTGTACGGATGGCGGTGTTGATATTTCCATCTATACACAGATGGCCGTGTAGATATTTCCATGTTTATACAGATGGCGGCATAGATATTTCCATGGACATGCTGATGGCGGTGTAGATATTTCCATGTTTATACAGAGAGCGGTGTAGTTATTTCCATGTTTACACAGATGGTGGTGTAGATATTTCCGTGTTTATACACATGGCGGAGTAGATACTTCCATCTTTATGGAGATGGCAGTGTAGATATTTTCATGTTTATAGAGATGGCGGTGTAGATATTTCCATATTTATAGAGATATCGGTGTACATATTTCCATCTTTCTGCAGATGGCAGTGTAGATATTTCCATGTTTATACAGATGGCCATGTAGATATTTCCATATTTATACAGATGTCTGTGTAGATATTTCCATGTGTATACAGATGTTATTGTAGGTAATTCCATGTATATACAGATGGTGGTGTAGATATTTCCATGTTTATTCAGATGACTGTGTAGATATTTCCATGTTTTTACAGATGGCAGTGTAGATATTTCAGTGTTTATAGAGATGGCGCTGTAGATATTCCCATGTATAAACAGATAACGGTGGAGATATTTCCATGTTTATACAGACAGCTGTGGAGATATTTCCATGTTTATACACATAGCGGTGTACATATTTCCATGTTTATAGAGACAGCGGTGTAGGTATTTCCATGTTTATACAGATAGCGGTGCAGATATTTCCATGTTTACACAGATGCCTATGCAGATATTTCCATATTTATACAGAGGGCTGTGTAGATATTTCTATGTTTATACAGATGGCAGTGTAGATATTTCCATGTTCGTACACATGACTGTGTAGGTATTTCCATCTTTATACAGATGGCTTTGTAGGTATTTCCATGTTTACAGAGATAGCGGTGCAGATATTTCCATGTTTATACAGATAGCGCTGTATATATTTCCATGTTTATACAGATCGTGGTGTAGATATTTCCGTGTTTATACACAGGGCGGAGTAGGTACTTCCATCTTTTTGGAGATGGCAGTGTAGATATTTTCATGTTTATTGAGATGGCGGTGTAGATATTTCCATATTTATAGAGATAGCGGTGTAGATATTTCCATCTTTCTACAGATGGCAGTGTAGATAATTCCATGTTTATACAGATGGCCATGTAGATATTTCCATACTTATACAGATGTCTGTGTAGATATTTCCATGTGTATACAGATGGTATTGTAGGTACTTCCATGTTTATACAGATGGTGGTGTAGATATTTCCATGTTTATTCAGATGACTGTGTAGATATTTCCATGTTTTTACAGATGGCAGTGTAGATTTTTCAATGTTTATAGAGATGGCGCTGTAGATATTTCCATGTTTATACAGATAACGGTGGAGATATTTCCATGTTTATACAGATAGCGGTGTAAATATTTCCATGTTTATAGAGATAGCGGTGTAGGTATTTCCATGTTTATAGACATAGCGGTGTAGATATTTCCATGTTTATATAGATGGCGTTGTAGATATTTCCATGTTTACACCGATAGCGGTGTTGGTATTTCCACGTTTATACAGATAGCGATGTAGATATTTCCATGTTGATACAGCTCGCGGTGCAGATATTTATATCTTTATACAGATGGCATTGTACATATTTCCTTATTCACACAGATGCCGGTGTAGATGTTTCCATGTTTATACAGATGGCGAAGTAGTTAGTTCCATGTTTATGGAGATGGCAGTGTAGATATTTTCATGTTTATACAGATGGCGGTGTAGATATTTCCATGTTTATAGAGATAGCAATGTAGATATTTACATGTTTATACAGATGGCTGTGTAGATATTTCCATGTGTATACAGATGGCACTGTAGATATTTCCATGTTTATACAGATGACTGTATAGGTATTTCCATGTTTTTACAGATGGCAGTGCAGATATTTCCATGTTTATAGAGATAGCGATGTAGATATTTCCATGTTTGTACGGATGGCGGTGTTGATATTTCCATCTATACACAGACGGCCGTGTAGATATTTCCATGTTTATACAGATGGGGGCATAGATATTTCCATGGACATGCAGATGGCGGTGTAGATATTTCCATGTTTATACAGAGAGCGGTGTAGTTATTTCCATGTTTACACAGATGGTGGTGTAGATATTTCCGTGTGTATACACATGGCGGAGTAGATACTTCCGTCTTTATGGAGATGGCAGTGTAGATATTTTCATGTTTATAGAGATGGCGGTGTAGATATTTCCATATTTATAGAGAAAGCGGTGTACATATTTCCATCTTTCTACAGATGGCAGTGTAGATATTTCCATGTTTATACAGATGGCCATGTAGATATTTCCATATTTATACAGATGTCTGTGTAGATATTTCCATGTGTATACAGATGGTATTGTAGGTATTTCCATGTATATACAGATGGTGGTGTAGATATTTCCATGTTTATTCAGATGACTGTGTAGATATTTCCATGTTTTTACAGATGGCAGTGTAGATATTTCAATGTTTATAGAGATGGCGCTGTAGATATTTCCATGTTTAAACAGATAACGGTGGAGATATTTCCATGTTTATACAGACTGCAGTGGAGATATTTCCATGTTTATACACATAGCGGTGTACATATTTCCATGTTTATAGAGACAGCGGTGTAGGTATTTCCATGTTTATACAGATAGCGGTGCAGATATTTCCATGTTTACACAGATGCCTATGCAGATATTTCCATATTTATTCAGAGGGCTGTGTAGATATTGCTATGTTTATACAGATAGCTGTGTAGATATTTCCATGTTCCTACACATGACTGTGTAGGTATTTCCATCTTTATACAGATGGCTTTGTAGATATTTCCATGTTTATAGAGATAGCGGTGCAGATATTTCCATGTTTGTACAGATAGCGCTGTATATATTTCCATGTTTATACAGATCGTGGTGTAGATATTTCCGTGTTTATACACAGGGCGGAGTAGATACTTCCATCTTTATGGAGATGGCAGTGTAGATATTTTCATGTTCATTGAGATGGCGGTGTAGATATTTCCATATTTATAGAGATAGCGGTGTAGATATTTCCATCTTTCTACAGATGGCAGTGTAGATAATTCCATGTTTATACAGATGGCCGTGTAGATATTTCCATATTTATACAGATGTCTGTGTAGATATTTCCATGTGTATACAGATGTTATTGTAGGTATTTCCATGTTTATACAGATGGTGGTGTAGATATTTCCATGTTTATTCAGATGACTGTGTAGATATTTCCATGTTTTTACAGATGGCAGTGTAGATTTTTCAATGTTTATAGAGATGGCGCTGTAGATATTTCCATGTTTATACAGATAACGGTGGAGATATTTCCATGTTTATACAGATAGCGGTGTAGATATTTCCATGTTTATAGAGATAGCGGTGTAGGTATTTCCATGTTTATAGACATAGCGGTGTAGATATTTCCATGTTTATATAGATGGCGTTGTTGATATTTCCATGTTTATACCGATAGCGGTGTTGGTAATTCCACGTTTATACAGATAGCGATGTAGATATTTCCATGTTGATACAGCTCGCGGTGCAGATATTTATATCTTTATACAGATGGCATTGTACGTATTTCCTTATTCACACAGATGCCGGTGTAGATGTTTCCATGTTTATACAGATGGCGAAGTAGTTAGTTCCATGTTTATGGAGATGGAAGTGTAGATATTTTCATGTTTATAGAGATGGCGGTGTAGATATTTCCATGTTTATAGAGATAGCAGTGTAGATATTTACATGTTTATACAGATGGCTGTGTAGATATTTGCATGTGTATACAGATGGCATTGTAGATATTTCCATGTTTATACAGATGACTGTATAGGTATTTCCATGTTTTTACAGATGGCAGTGCAGATATTTCCATGTTTATAGAGATAGCGATGTAGATATTTCCATGTTTCTATGCATGGCGGTGTTGATATTTCCATCTACACACAGATGGCCGTGTAGATATTTCCATGTTTATACAGATGGCGGCATAGATATTTCCATGGACATGCAGATGGCGGTGTAGATATTTCCATGTTTATACAGAGAGCGGTTTAGTTATTTCCATGTTTACACAGATGGTGGTGTAGATATTTCCGTGTTTATACACATGACAGAGTAGATACTTCCATCTTTATGGAGATGGCAGTGTAGATATTTTCATGTTTATAGAGATGGCGGTGTAGATATTTCCATATTTATAGAGATAGTGGTGTAGATATTTCCATCTTTCTACAGATGGCAGTGTAGATATTTCCATGTTTATACAGATGGCCATGTAGATATTTCCATATTTATACAGATGTCTGTGTAGATATTTCCATGTGTATACATATGGTATTGTAGGTAATTCCATGTATATACAGATGGTGGTGTAGATATTTCCATGTTTATTCAGATGACTGTGTGGATATTTCCATGTTTTTACAGATGGCAGTGAAGATATTTCAATGTTTATAGAGATGGCGCTGTAGATATTTCCATGTTTAAACAGATAACGGTGGAGATATTTCCATGTTTATACAGACAGCAGTGGAGATATTTCCATGTTTATACACATAGCGGTGTACATATTTCCATGTTTATAGAGACAGTGGTGTAGGTATTTCCATGTTTATACAGATAGCGATGCAGATATTTCCATGTTTACACAGATGCCTATGCAGATATTTCCATATTTATACAGAGGGCTGTGTAGATATTTCTATGTTTATACAGATGGCAGTGTAGATATTTCCATGTTCCTACACATGACTGTGTAGGTATTTCCATCTTTATACAGATGGCTTTGTAGATATTTCCATGTTTACAGAGATAGCGGTGCAGATATTTCCATGTTTATACAGATAGCGCTGTATATATTTCCATGTTTATACAGATCGTGGTGTAGATATTTCCGTGTTTATACACAGGGCGGAGTAGGTACTTCCATCTTTTTGGAGATGGCAGTGTAGATATTTTCATGTTTATAGAGATGGCGGTGTAGATATTTCCATATTTATAGAGATAGCGGTGTACATATTTCCATCTTTCTACAGATGGCAGTGTAGATAATTCCATGTTTATACAGATGGCCGTGTAGATATTTCCATATTTATACAGATGTCTGTGTAGATATTTCCATGTGTATACAGATGGTATTGTAGGTATTTCCATGTTTATACAGATGGTGGTGTAGATATTTCCATGTTTATTCAGATGACTGTGTAGATATTTCCATGTTTTTACAGATGGCAGTGTAGATTTTTCAATGTTTATAGAGATGGCGCTGTAGATATTTCCATGTTTATACAGATAACGGTGGAGATATTTCCATGTTTATACAGATAGCGGTGTAAATATTTCCATGTTTATAGAGATAGCGGTGTAGGTATTTCCATGTTTATAGACATAGCGGTGTAGATATTTCCATGTTTATATAGATGGCGTTGTAGATATTTCCATGTTTACACCGATAGCGGTGTTGGTATTTCCACGTTTATACAGATAGCGATGTAGATATTTCCATGTTGATACAGCTCGCGGTGCAGATATTTATATCTTTATACAGATGGCATTGTACATATTTCCTTATTCACACAGATGCCGGTGTAGATGTTTCCATGTTTATACAGATGGCGAAGTAGTTAGTTCCATGTTTATGGAGATGGAAGTGTAGATATTTTCATGTTTATAGAGATGGCGGTGTAGATATTTCCATGTTTATAGAGATAGCAGTGTAGATATTTACATGTTTATACAGATGGCTGTGTAGATATTTGCATGTGTATACAGATGGCATTGTAGATATTTCCATGTTTATACAGATGACTGTATAGGTATTTCCATGTTTTTACAGATGGCAGTGCAGATATTTCCATGTTTATAGAGATAGCGATGTAGATATTTCCATGTTTGTATGCATGGCGGTGTTGATATTTCCATCTACACACAGATGGCCGTGTAGATATTTCCATGTTTATACAGATGGCGGCATAGATATTTCCATGGACATGCAGATGGCGGTGTAGATATTTCCATGTTTATACAGAGAGCGGTTTAGTTATTTCCATGTTTACACAGATGGTGGTGTAGATATTTCCGTGTTTATACACATGACAGAGTAGATACTTCCATCTTTATGGAGATGGCAGTGTAGATATTTTCATGTTTATAGAGATGGCGGTGTAGATATTTCCATATTTATAGAGATAGTGGTGTAGATATTTCCATCTTTCTACAGATGGCAGTGTAGATATTTCCATGTTTATACAGATGGCCATGTAGATATTTCCATATTTATACAGATGTCTGTGTAGATATTTCCATGTGTATACATATGGTATTGTAGGTAATTCCATGTATATACAGATGGTGGTGTAGATATTTCCATGTTTATTCAGATGACTGTGTGGATATTTCCATGTTTTTACAGATGGCAGTGAAGATATTTCAATGTTTATAGAGATGGCGCTGTAGATATTTCCATGTTTAAACAGATAACGGTGGAGATATTTCCATGTTTATACAGACAGCAGTGGAGATATTTCCATGTTTATACACATAGCGGTGTACATATTTCCATGTTTATAGAGACAGTGGTGTAGGTATTTCCATGTTTATACAGATAGCGATGCAGATATTTCCATGTTTACACAGATGCCTATGCAGATATTTCCATATTTATACAGAGGGCTGTGTAGATATTTCTATGTTTATACAGATGGCAGTGTAGATATTTCCATGTTCCTACACATGACTGTGTAGGTATTTCCATCTTTATACAGATGGCTTTGTAGATATTTCCATGTTTACAGAGATAGCGGTGCAGATATTTCCATGTTTATACAGATAGCGCTGTATATATTTCCATGTTTATACAGATCGTGGTGTAGATATTTCCGTGTTTATACACAGGGCGGAGTAGGTACTTCCATCTTTTTGGAGATGGCAGTGTAGATATTTTCATGTTTATAGAGATGGCGGTGTAGATATTTCCATATTTATAGAGATAGCGGTGTAGATATTTCCATCTTTCTACAGATGGCAGTGTAGATAATTCCATGTTTATACAGATGGCCGTGTAGATATTTCCATATTTATACAGATGTCTGTGTAGATATTTCCATGTGTATACAGATGGTATTGTAGGTATTTCCATGTTTATACAGATGGTGGTGTAGATATTTCCATGTTTATTCAGATGACTGTGTAGATATTTCCATGTTTTTACAGATGGCAGTGTAGATTTTTCAATGTTTATAGAGATGGCGCTGTAGATATTTCCATGTTTATACAGATAACGGTGGAGATATTTCCATGTTTATACAGATAGCGGTGTAAATATTTCCATGTTTATAGAGATAGCGGTGTAGGTATTTCCATGTTTATAGACATAGCGGTGTAGATATTTCCATGTTTATATAGATGGCGTTGTAGATATTTCCATGTTTACACCGATAGCGGTGTTGGTATTTCCACGTTTATACAGATAGCGATGTAGATATTTCCATGTTGATACAGCTCGCGGTGCAGATATTTATATCTTTATACAGATGGCATTGTACATATTTCCTTATTCACACAGATGCCGGTGTAGATGTTTCCATGTTTATACAGATGGCGAAGTAGTTAGTTCCATGTTTATGGAGATGGAAGTGTAGATATTTTCATGTTTATAGAGATGGCGGTGTAGATATTTCCATGTTTATAGAGATAGCAGTGTAGATATTTACATGTTTATACAGATGGCTGTGTAGATATTTGCATGTGTATACAGATGGCATTGTAGATATTTCCATGTTTATACAGATGACTGTATAGGTATTTCCATGTTTTTACAGATGGCAGTGCAGATATTTCCATGTTTATAGAGATAGCGATGTAGATATTTCCATGTTTGTATGCATGGCGGTGTTGATATTTCCATCTACACACAGATGGCCGTGTAGATATTTCCATGTTTATACAGATGGCGGCATAGATATTTCCATGGACATGCAGATGGCGGTGTAGATATTTCCATGTTTATACAGAGAGCGGTTTAGTTATTTCCATGTTTACACAGATGGTGGTGTAGATATTTCCGTGTTTATACACATGACAGAGTAGATACTTCCATCTTTATGGAGATGGCAGTGTAGATATTTTCATGTTTATAGAGATGGCGGTGTAGATATTTCCATATTTATAGAGATAGTGGTGTAGATATTTCCATCTTTCTACAGATGGCAGTGTAGATATTTCCATGTTTATACAGATGGCCATGTAGATATTTCCATATTTATACAGATGTCTGTGTAGATATTTCCATGTGTATACATATGGTATTGTAGGTAATTCCATGTATATACAGATGGTGGTGTAGATATTTCCATGTTTATTCAGATGACTGTGTGGATATTTCCATGTTTTTACAGATGGCAGTGAAGATATTTCAATGTTTATAGAGATGGCGCTGTAGATATTTCCATGTTTAAACAGATAACGGTGGAGATATTTCCATGTTTATACAGACAGCAGTGGAGATATTTCCATGTTTATACACATAGCGGTGTACATATTTCCATCTTTATAGAGACAGCGGTGTAGGTATTTCCATGTTTATACAGATAGCGATGCAGATATTTCCATGTTTACACAGATGCCTATGCAGATATTTCCATATTTATACAGAGGGCTGTGTAGATATTTCTATGTTTATACAGATGGCAGTGTAGATATTTCCATGTTCCTACACATGACTGTGTAGGTATTTCCATCTTTATACAGATGGCTTTGTAGATATTTCCATGTTTATAGAGATAGCGGTGCAGATATTTCCATGTTTATACAGATAGCGCTGTATATATTTCCATGTTTATACAGATCGTGGTGTAGATATTTCCGTGTTTATACACAGGGCGGAGTAGGTACTTCCATCTTTTTGGAGATGGCAGTGTAGATATTTTCATGTTTATAGAGATGGCGGTGTAGATATTTCCATATTTATAGAGATAGCGGTGTACATATTTCCATCTTTCTACAGATGGCAGTGTAGATAATTCCATGTTTATACAGATGGCCGTGTAGATATTTCCATATTTATACAGATGTCTGTGTAGATATTTCCATGTGTATACAGATGGTATTGTAGGTATTTCCATGTTTATACAGATGGTGGTGTAGATATTTCCATGTTTATTCAGATGACTGTGTAGATATTTCCATGTTTTTACAGATGGCAGTGTAGATTTTTCAATGTTTATAGAGATGGCGCTGTAGATATTTCCATGTTTATACAGATAACGGTGGAGATATTTCCATGTTTATACAGATAGCGGTGTAGATATTTCCATGTTTATAGAGATAGCGGTGTAGGTATTTCCATGTTTATAGACATAGCGGTGTAGATATTTCCATGTTTATATAGATGGCGTTGTAGATATTTCCATGTTTACACCGATAGCGGTGTTGGTATTTCCACGTTTATACAGATAGCGATGTAGATATTTCCATGTTGATACAGCTCGCGGTGCAGATATTTATATCTTTATACAGATGGCATTGTACATATTTCCTTATTCACACAGATGCCGGTGTAGATGTTTCCATGTTTATACAGATGGCGAAGTAGTTAGTTCCATGTTTATGGAGATGGAAGTGTAGATATTTTCATGTTTATAGAGATGGCGGTGTAGATATTTCCATGTTTATAGAGATAGCAGTGTAGATATTTACATGTTTATACAGATGGCTGTGTAGATATTTTCATGTTTATAGAGATGGCGGTGTAGATATTTCCATGTTTATAGAGATAACAATGTAGATATTTACATGTTTATACAGATGGCTGTGTAGATATTTCCATGTGTATACAGATGGCACTGTAGATATTTCCATGTTTATACAGATGACTGTATAGGTATTTCCATGTTTTTACAGATGGCATTGCAGATATTTCCATGTTTATAGAGATAGCAATGTAGATATTTCCATGTTTGTACGGATGGCGGTGTTGATATTTCCATCTATACACAGATGGCCGTGTAGATATTTCCATGTTTATACAGATGGCGGCATAGATATTTCCATGGACATGCAGATGGCGGTGTAGATATTTCCATGTTTATACAGAGAGCGGTGTAGTTATTTCCATGTTTACACAGATGGTGGTGTAGATATTTCCGTGTTTATACACATGGCGGAGTAGATACTTCCATCTTTATGGAGATGGCAGTGTAGATATTTTCATGTTTATAGAGATGGCGGTGTAGATATTTCCATATTTATAGAGATATCGGTGTACATATTTCCATCTTTCTGCAGATGGCAGTGTAGATATTTCCATGTTTATACAGATGGCCATGTAGATATTTCCATATTTATACAGATGTCTGTGTAGATATTTCCATGTGTATACAGATGTTATTGTAGGTAATTCCATGTATATACAGATGGTGGTGTAGATATTTCCATGTTTATTCAGATGACTGTGTAGATATTTCCATGTTTTTACAGATGGCAGTGTAGATATTTCAATGTTTATAGAGATGGCGCTGTAGATATTCCCATGTATAAACAGATAACGGTGGAGATATTTCCATGTTTATACAGACAGCAGTGGAGATATTTCCATGTTTATACACATAGCGGTGTACATATTTCCATGTTTATAGAGACAGCGGTGTAGGTATTTCCATGTTTATACAGATAGCGGTGCAGATATTTCCATGTTTACACAGATGCCTATGCAGATATTTCCATATTTATACAGAGGGCTGTGTAGATATTTCTATGTTTATACAGATGGCCGTGTAGATATTTCCATGTTCCTACACATGACTGTGTAGGTATTTCCATCTTTATACAGATGGCTTTGTAGATATTTCCATGTTTACAGAGATAGCGGTGCAGATATTTCCATGTTTATACAGATAGCGCTGTATATATTTCCATGTTTATACAGATCGTGGTGTAGATATTTCCGTGTTTATACACAGGGCGGAGTAGGTACTTCCATCTTTTTGGAGATGGCAGTGTAGATATTTTCATGTTTATTGAGATGGCGGTGTAGATATTTCCATATTTATAGAGATAGCGGTGTAGATATTTCCATCTTTCTACAGATGGCAGTGTAGATAATTCCGTGTTTATACAGATGGCCGTGTAGATATTTCCATATTTATACAGATGTCTGTGTAGATATTTCCATGTGTATACAGATGGTATTGTAGGTATTTCCATGTTTATACAGATGGTGGTGTAGATATTTCCATGTTTATTCAGATGACTGTGTAGATATTTCCATGTTTTTACAGATGGCAGTGTAGATTTTTCAATGTTTATAGAGATGGCGCTGTAGATATTTCCATGTTTATACAGATAACGGTGGAGATATTTCCATGTTTATACAGATAGCGGTGTAAATATTTCCATGTTTATAGAGATAGCGGTGTAGGTATTTCCATGTTTATAGACATAGCGGTGTAGATATTTCCATGTTTATATAGATGGCGTTGTAGATATTTCCATGTTTACACCGATAGCGGTGTTGGTATTTCCACGTTTATACAGATAGCGATGTAGATATTTCCATGTTGATACAGCTCGCGGTGCAGATATTTATATCTTTATACAGATGGCATTGTACATATTTCCTTATTCACACAGATGCCGGTGTAGATGTTTCCATGTTTATACAGATGGCGAAGTAGTTAGTTCCATGTTTATGGAGATGGCAGTGTAGATATTTTCATATTTATAGAGATGGCGGTGTAGATATTTCCATGTTTATAGAGATAGCAATGTAGATATTTACATGTTTATACAGATGGCTGTGTAGATATTTCCATGTGTATACAGATGGCACTGTAGATATTTCCATGTTTATACAGATGACTGTATAGGTATTTCCATGTTTTTACAGATGGCAGTGCAGATATTTCCATGTTTATAGAGATAGCGATGTAGATATTTCCATGTTTGTACGGATGGCGGTGTTGATATTTCCATCTATACACAGATGGCCGTGTAGATATTTCCATGTTTATACAGATGGGGGCATAGATATTTCCATGGACATGCTGATGGCGGTGTAGATATTTCCATGTTTATACAGAGAGCGGTGTAGTTATTTCCATGTTTACACAGATGGTGGTGTAGATATTTCCGTGTGTATACACATGGCGGAGTAGATACTTCCATCTTTATGGAGATGGCAGTGTAGATATTTTCATGTTTATAGAGATGGCGGTGTAGATATTTCCATATTTATAGAGAAAGCGGTGTACATATTTCCATCTTTCTACAGATGGCAGTGTAGATATTTCCATGTTTATACAGATGGCCATGTAGATATTTCCATATTTATACAGATGTCTGTGTAGATATTTCCATGTGTATACAGATGGTATTGTAGGTATTTCCATGTATATACAGATGGTGGTGTAGATATTTCCATGTTTATTCAGATGACTGTGTAGATATTTCCATGTTTTTACAGATGGCAGTGTAGATATTTCAATGTTTATAGAGATGGCGCTGTAGATATTTCCATGTTTAAACAGATAACGGTGGAGATATTTCCATGTTTATACAGACAGCAGTGGAGATATTTCCATGTTTATACACATAGCGGTGTACATATTTCCATGTTTATAGAGACAGCGGTGTAGGTATTTCCATGTTTATACAGATAGCGGTGCAGATATTTCCATGTTTACACAGATGCCTATGCAGATATTTCCATATTTATACAGAGGGCTGTGTAGATATTGCTATGTTTATACAGATAGCTGTGTAGATATTTCCATGTTCCTACACATGACTGTGTAGGTATTTCCATCTTTATACAGATGGCTTTGTAGATATTTCCATGTTTATAGAGATAGCGGTGCAGATATTTCCATGTTTATACAGATAGCGCTGTATATATTTCCATGTTTATACAGATCGTGGTGTAGATATTTCCGTGTTTATACACAGGGCGGAGTAGATACTTCCATCTTTATGGAGATGGCAGTGTAGATATTTTCATGTTCATTGAGATGGCGGTGTAGATATTTCCATATTTATAGAGATAGCGGTGTAGATATTTCCATCTTTCTACAGATGGCAGTGTAGATAATTCCATGTTTATACAGATGGCCGTGTAGATATTTCCATATTTATACAGATGTCTGTGTAGATATTTCCATGTGTATACAGATGGTATTGTAGGTATTTCCATGTTTATACAGATGGTGGTGTAGATATTTCCATGTTTATTCAGATGAATGTGTAGATATTTCCATGTTTTTACAGATGGCAGTGTAGATTTTTCAATGTTTATAGAGATGGCGCTGTAGATATTTCCATGTTTATACAGATAACGGTGGAGATATTTCCATGTTTATACAGATAGCGGTGTAGATATTTCCATGTTTATAGAGATAGCGGTGTAGGTATTTCCATGTTTATAGACATAGCGGTGTATATATCTCCATGTTTATATAGATGGCGTTGTAGATATTTCCATGTTTATACCGATAGCGGTGTTGGTAATTCCACGTTTATACAGATAGCGATGTAGATATTTCCATGTTGATACAGCTCGCGGTGCAGATATTTATATCTTTATACAGATGGCATTGTACATATTTCCTTATTCACACAGATGCCGGTGTAGATGTTTCCATGTTTATACAGATGGCGAAGTAGTTAGTTCCATGTTTATGGAGATGGAAGTGTAGATATTTTCATGTTTATAGAGATGGCGGTGTAGATATTTCCATGTTTATAGAGATAGCAGTGTAGATATTTACATGTTTATACAGATGGCTGTGTAGATATTTGCATGTGTATACAGATGGCATTGTAGATAATTCCATGTTTATACAGATGACTGTATAGGTATTTCCATGTTTTTACAGATGGCAGTGCAGATATTTACATGTTTATAGAGATAGCGATGTAGATATTTCCATGTTTGTACGGATGGCGGTGTTGATATTTCCATCTATACACAGATGGCCGTGTAGATATTTCCATGTTTATACAGATGGGGGCATAGATATTTCCATGGACATGCAGATGGCGGTGTAGATATTTCCATGTTTATACAGAGAGCGGTGTAGTTATTTCCATGTTTACACAGATGGTGGTGTAGATATTTCCGTGTGTATACACATGGCGGAGTAGATACTTCCATCTTTATGGAGATGGCAGTGTAGATATTTTCATGTTTATAGAGATGGCGGTGTAGATATTTCCATATTTATAGAGATAGCGGTGTACATATTTCCATCTTTCTACAGATGGCAGTGTAGATATTTCCATGTTTATACAGATGGCCATGTAGATATTTCCATATTTATGCAGATGTCTGTGTAGATATTTCCATGTGTATACAGATGGTATTGTAGGTATTTCCATGTTTATACAGATGGTGCTGTAGATATTTCCATGTTTATTCAAATGACTGTGTAGATATTTCCATGTTTTTACAGATGGCAGTGTAGATTTTTCAATGTTTATAGAGATGGCGCTGTAGATATTTCCATGTTTATACAGATAACGGTGGAGATATTTCCATGTTTATACAGATAGCGGTGTAGATATTTCCATGTTGATACAGCTCTTGGTGCAGATATTTATATCTTTATACAGATGGCATTGTACATATTTCCTTATTCACACAGATGCCGGTGTAGATGTTTCCATGTTTATACAGATGGCAAAGTAGTTAGTTCCATGTTTATGGAGATGGCAGTGTAGATATTTTCATGTTTATAGAGATAGCGATGTAGATATTTCCATGTTTGTACGGATGGCGGTGTTGATATTTCCATCTATACACAGATGGCCGTGTAGATATTTCCATGTTTATACAGATGGCGGCATAGATATTTCCATGGACATGCAGATGGCGGTGTAGATATTTCCATGTTTATACAGAGAGCGGTGTAGTTATTTCCATGTTTACACAGATGGTGGTGTAGATATTTCCGTGTTTATACACATGGCAGAGTAGATACTTCCATCTTTATGGAGATGGCAGTGTAGATATTTTCATGTTTATAGAGATGGCGGTGTAGATATTTCCATATTTATAGAGATAGCGGTGTACATATTTCCATCTTTCTACAGATGGCAGTGTAGATATTTCCATGTTTATACAGATGGCCATGTAGATATTTCCATATTTATACAGATGTCTGTGTAGATATTTCCATGTGTATACAGATGGTATTGTAGGTATTTCCATGTATATACAGATGGTGGTGTAGATATTTCCATGTTTATTCAGATGACTGTGTAGATATTTCCATGTTTTTACAGATGGCAGTGTAGATATTTCAATGTTTATAGAGATGGCGCTGTAGATATTTCCATGTTTAAACAGATAACGGTGGAGATATTTCCATGTTTATACAGACAGCAGTGGAGATATTTCCATGTTTATACACATAGCGGTGTACATATTTCCATGTTTATAGAGACAGCGGTGTAGGTATTTCCATGTTTATACAGATAGCGGTGCAGATATTTCCATGTTTACACAGATGCCTATGAAGATATTTCCATATTTATACAGAGGGCTGTGTAGATATTTCTATGTTTATACAGATGGCAGTGTAGATATTTCCATGTTCCTACACATGACTGTGTAGGTATTTCCATCTTTATACAGATGGCTTTGTAGATATTTCCATGTTTACAGAGATAGCGGTGCAGATATTTCCATGTTTATACAGATAGCGCTGCATATATTTCCATGTTTATACAGATCGTGGTGTAGATATTTCCATGTTTATACACAGGGCGGAGTAGGTACTTCCATCTTTATGGAGATGGCAGTGTAGATATTTTCATGTTTATAGAGATGGCGGTGTAGATATTTCCATATTTATAGAGATAGCGGTGTAGATATTTCCATCTTTCTACAGATGGCAGTGTAGATAATTCCATGTTTATACAGATGGCCGTGTAGATATTTCCATATTTATACAGATGTCTGTGTAGATATTTCCATGTGTATACAGATGGTATTGTAGTTATTTCCATGTTTATACAGATGGTGGTGTAGATATTTCCATGTTTATTCAGATGACTGTGTAGATATTTCCATGTTTTTACAGATGGCAGTGTAGATTTTTCAATGTTTATAGAGATGGCGCTGTAGATATTTCCATGTTTATACAGATAACGGTGGAGATATTTCCATGTTTATACAGATAGCGGTGTAGATATTTCCATGTTTACACAGATAACGGTGGAGATATTTCCATGTTTATACAGATAGCGGTGTAGATATTTCCATGTTTATAGAGGTAGCGGTGTAGGTATTTCCATGTTTATAGACATAACGCTGTAGATATTTCCATGTTTATATAGATGGCATTGTAGATATTTCCATGTTTATACCGATAGCGGTGTTGGTATTTCTTCGTTTATACAGATAGCGATGTAGATATTTCCATGTTTATACAGCTCGCGGTGCAGATATTTATATCTTTATACAGATGGCATTGTACATATTTCCTTATTCACACAGATGCCGGTGTCGATGTTCCCATGTTTATACAGATGGCGAAGTAGTTAGTTCCGTGTTTATGGAGATGGCAGTGTAGATATTTTCATGTTTATAGAGATGGAGGTGTAGATATTTGCATGTTTATAGAGATAGCAGTGTAGATATTTACATGTTTTTACAGATGGCTGTATAGGTATTTCCATGTTTTTACAGATGGAAGTGCAGATATTTCCATGTTTATAGAGATAGCGATGTAGATATTTCCATGTTTGTACGGATGGCGGTGTTGATATTTCCATCTATACACAGATGGCCGTGTAGATATTTCCATGTTTATACAGATGGCGGCATAGATATTTCCATGGACATGCAGATGGCGGTGTAGATATTTCCATGTTTATACAGAGAGCGGTGTAGTTATTTCCATGTTTACACAGATGGTGGTGTAGATATTTCCGTGTTTATACACATGGCGGAGTAGATACTTCCATCTTTATGGAGATGGCAGTGTAGATATTTTCATGTTTATAGAGATGGCGGTGTAGATATTTCCATATTTATAGAGATAGCGGTGTACATATTTCCATCTTTCTACAGATGGCAGTGTAGATATTTCCATGTTTATACAGATGGCCATGTAGATATTTCCATATTTATACAGATGTCTGTGTAGATATTTCCATGTGTATACAGATGGTATTGTAGGTATTTCCATGTATATACAGATGGTGGTGTAGATATTTCCATGTTTATTCAGATGACTGTGTAGATATTTCCATGTTTTTACAGATGGCAGTGTAGATATTTCAATGTTTATAGAGATGGCGCTGTAGATATTTCCATGTTTAAACAGATAACGGTGGAGATATTTCCATGTTCATACAGACAGCAGTGGAGATATTTCCATGTTTATACACATAGCGGTGTACATATTTCCATGTTTATAGAGACAGCGGTGTAGGTATTTCCATGTTTACACAGATAGCGGTGCAGATATTTCCATGTTTACACAGATGCCTATGCAGATATTTCCATATTTATACAGAGGGCTGTGTAGATATTTCTATGTTTATACAGATGGCAGTGTAGATATTTCCATTTTCCTACACATGACTGTGTAGGTATTTCCATCTTTATACAGATGGCTTTGTAGATATTTCCATGTTTATAGAGATAGTGGTGCAGATATTTCCATGTTTATACAGATAGCGCTGTATATATTTCCATGTTTATACAGATCGTGGTGTAGATATTTCCGTGTTTATACACAGGGCGGAGTAGATACTTCCATCTTTATGGAGATGGCAGTGTAGATATTTTCATGTTTATAGAGATGGCGGTGTAGATATTTCCATATTTATAGGGGTAGCGGTGTAGATATTTCCATCTTTCTACAGATGGCAGTGTAGATAATTCCATGTTTATACAGATGGCCGTGTAGATATTTCCATATTTATACAGATGTCTGTGTAGATATTTCCATGTGTATACAGATGGTATTGTAGGTATTTCCATGTTTATACAGATGGTGGTGTAGATATTTCCATGTTTATTCAGATGACTGTGTAGATATTTCCATGTTTTTACAGATGGCAGTGTAGATTCTTCAATGTTTATAGAGATGGCGCTGTAGATATTTCCATGTTTATACAGATAACGGTGGAGATATTTCCATGTTTATACAGATAGCGATGTAGATATTTCCATGTTTATAGAGATAGCAGTGTAGATATTTCCATGTTTATATAGATGGCGTTGTAGATATTTCCATGGTTATACCGATAGCGGTGTTGGTATTTCCACGTTTATACAGATAGCGATGTAGATATTTCCATGTTTATACAGCTCACGGTGCAGATATTTATATCTTTATACAGATGGCATAGTACATATTTCCTTATTCACACAGATGCCGGCGTAGATGTTTCCATGTTTATACAGAAGGCGAAGTAGTTAGTTCCATGTTTATGGAGATGGCAGTGTAGATATTTTCATGTTCATAGAGATGGCGGTGTAGATATTTCCATGTTTATAGAGATAGCAGTGTAGATATTTACATGTTTATACAGATGGCTGTGTAGATATTTGCATGTGTATACAGATGGCATTGTAGATATTTCCATGTTTATACAGATGACTGTATAGGTATTTCCATGTTTTTACAGATGGCAGTGCAGATATTTCCATGTTTATAGAGATAGCGATGTAGATATTTCCATGTTTGTACGGATGGCGGTGTTGATATTTCCATCTATACACAGATGGCCGTGTAGATATTTCCATGTTTATACAGATGGCGGCATAGATATTTCCATGGACATGCAGATGGCGGTGTAGATATTTCCATGTTTATACAGAGAGCGGTGTAGTTATTTCCATGTTTACACAGATGGTGGTGTAGATATTTCCGTGTTTATACACATGGCAGAGTAGATACTTCCATCTTTATGGAGATGGCAGTGTAGATATTTTCATGTTTATAGAGATGGCGGTGTAGATATTTCCATGTTTATAGAGATAGCGGTGTACATATTTCCATCTTTCTACAGATGGCAGTGTAGATATTTCCATGTTTATACAGATGGCCATGTAGATATTTCCATATTTATACAGATGTCTGTGTAGATATTTCCATGTGTATACAGATGGTATTGTAGGTATTTCCATGTATATACAGATGGTGGTGTAGATATTTCCATGTTTATTCAGATGACTGTGTAGATATTTCCATGTTTTTACAGATGGCAGTGTAGATATTTCAATGTTTATAGAGATGGCGCTGTAGATATTTCCATGTTTAAACAGATAACGGTGGAGATATTTCCATGTTTATACAGACAGCAGTGGAGATATTTCCATGTTTATACACATAGCGGTGTACATATTTCCATGTTTATAGAGACAGCGGTGTAGGTATTTCCATGTTTATACAGATAGCGGTGCAGATATTTCCATGTTTACACAGATGCCTATGAAGATATTTCCATATTTATACAGAGGGCTGTGTAGATATTTCTATGTTTATACAGATGGCAGTGTAGATATTTCCATGTTCCTACACATGACTGTGTAGGTATTTCCATCTTTATACAGATGGCTTTGTAGATATTTCCATGTTTACAGAGATAGCGGTGCAGATATTTCCATGTTTATACAGATAGCGCTGCATATATTTCCATGTTTCTACAGATCGTGGTGTAGATATTTCCATGTTTATACACAGGGCGGAGTAGGTACTTCCATCTTTATGGAGATGGCAGTGTAGATATTTTCATGTTTATAGAGATGGCGGTGTAGATATTTCCATATTTATAGAGATAGCGGTGTAGATATTTCCATCTTTCTACAGATGGCAGTGTAGATAATTCCATGTTTATACAGATGGCCGTGTAGATATTTCCATATTTATACAGATGTCTGTGTAGATATTTCCATGTGTATACAGATGGTATTGTAGTTATTTCCATGTTTATACAGATGGTGGTGTAGATATTTCCATGTTTATTCAGATGACTGTGTAGATATTTCCATGTTTTTACAGATGGCAGTGTAGATTTTTCAATGTTTATAGAGATGGCGCTGTAGATATTTCCATGTTTATACAGATAACGGTGGAGATATTTCCATGTTTATACAGATAGCGGTGTAGATATTTCCATGTTTACACAGATAACGGTGGAGATATTTCCATGTTTATACAGATAGCGGTGTAGATATTTCCATGTTTATAGAGGTAGCGGTGTAGGTATTTCCATGTTTATAGACATAACGCTGTAGATATTTCCATGTTTATATAGATGGCATTGTAGATATTTCCATGTTTATACCGATAGCGGTGTTGGTATTTCTACGTTTATACAGATAGCGATGTAGATATTTCCATGTTTATACAGCTCGCGGTGCAGATATTTATATCTTTATACAGATGGCATTGTACATATTTCCTTATTCACACAGATGCCGGTGTCGATGTTCCCATGTTTATACAGATGGCGAAGTAGTTAGTTCCGTGTTTATGGAGATGGCAGTGTAGATATTTTCATGTTTATAGAGATGGAGGTGTAGATATTTGCATGTTTATAGAGATAGCAGTGTAGATATTTACATGTTTTTACAGATGGCTGTATAGGTATTTCCATGTTTTTACAGATGGAAGTGCAGATATTTCCATGTTTATAGAGATAGCGATGTAGATATTTCCATGTTTGTACGGATGGCGGTGTTGATATTTCCATCTATACACAGATGGCCGTGTAGATATTTCCATGTTTATACAGATGGCGGCATAGATATTTCCATGGACATGCAGATGGCGGTGTAGATATTTCCATGTTTATACAGAGAGCGGTGTAGTTATTTCCATGTTTACACAGATGGTGGTGTAGATATTTCCGTGTTTATACACATGGCGGAGTAGATACTTCCATCTTTATGGAGATGGCAGTGTAGATATTTTCATGTTTATAGAGATGGCGGTGTAGATATTTCCATATTTATAGAGATAGCGGTGTACATATTTCCATCTTTCTACAGATGGCAGTGTAGATATTTCCATGTTTATACAGATGGCCATGTAGATATTTCCATATTTATACAGATGTCTGTGTAGATATTTCCATGTGTATACAGATGGTATTGTAGGTATTTCCATGTATATACAGATGGTGGTGTAGATATTTCCATGTTTATTCAGATGACTGTGTAGATATTTCCATGTTTTTACAGATGGCAGTGTAGATATTTCAATGTTTATAGAGATGGCGCTGTAGATATTTCCATGTTTAAACAGATAACGGTGGAGATATTTCCATGTTCATACAGACAGCAGTGGAGATATTTCCATGTTTATACACATAGCGGTGTACATATTTCCATGTTTACAGAGACAGCGGTGTAGGTATTTCCATGTTTACACAGATAGCGGTGCAGATATTTCCATGTTTACACAGATGCCTATGCAGATATTTCCATATTTATACAGAGGGCTGTGTAGATATTTCTATGTTTATACAGATGGCAGTGTAGATATTTCCATTTTCCTACACATGACTGTGTAGGTATTTCCATCTTTATACAGATGGCTTTGTAGATATTTCCATGTTTATAGAGATAGTGGTGCAGATATTTCCATGTTTATACAGATAGCGCTGTATATATTTCCATGTTTATACAGATCGTGGTGTAGATATTTCCGTGTTTATACACAGGGCGGAGTAGATACTTCCATCTTTATGGAGATGGCAGTGTAGATATTTTCATGTTTATAAAGATGGCGGTGTAGATATTTCCATATTTATAGGGGTAGCGGTGTAGATATTTCCATCTTTCTACAGATGGCAGTGTAGATAATTCCATGTTTATACAGATGGCCGTGTAGATATTTCCATATTTATACAGATGTCTGTGTAGATATTTCCATGTGTATACAGATGGTATTGTAGGTATTTCCATGTTTATACAGATGGTGGTGTAGATATTTCCATGTTTATTCAGATGACTGTGTAGATATTTCCATGTTTTTACAGATGGCAGTGTAGATTTTTCAATGTTTATAGAGATGGCGCTGTAGATATTTCCATGTTTAAACAGATAACGGTGGAGATATTTAAATGTTTATACAGATAGCGGTGTAGATATTTCCATGTTTATAGAGATAGCGGTGTAGGTATTTCCATGTTTATAGACATAGCGGTGTAGATATTTCCATGTTTATATAGATGGCGTTGTAGATATTTCCATGTTTATACCGATAGCGGTGTTGGTATTTCCACGTTTATACAGATAGAGATGTAGATATTTCCATGTTGATACAGCTTGCGGTGCAGATATTTATATCTTTATACAGATGGCATTGTACACATTTCCTTATTCACACAGATGACGGTGTAGATGTTTCCATGTTTATACAGATGGCGAAGTAGTTAGTTCCATGTTTATGGAGATGGCAGTGTAGATATTTTAATGTTTATAGAGATGGCGGTGTAGATATTTCCATGTTTATAGAGATAGCAGTGTAGATATTTACATGTTTATACAGATGTCTGTGTAGATATTTCCATGTGTATACAGATGTCATTGTAGATATTTCCATGTTTATACAGATGACTGTATAGGTATTTCCATGTTTTTACAGATGGCAGTGCAGATATTTCCATGTTTATAGAGATAGCGATGTAGATATATCCATGTTTGTATGGATGGCGGTGTTGATATTTCCATCTATACACAGATGGCTGTGTAGATATTTCCATGTTTATACAGATGGCGGCATAGATATTTCCATGGACATGCAGATGGCGGTGTAGATATTTCCATGTTTATACAGAGAGCGGTGTAGTTATTTCCATGTTTACACAGATGGTGGTGTAGATATTTCCGTGTTTATACACATGGCGGAGTAGATACTTCCATCTTTATGGAGATGGCAGTGTAGATATTTTCATGTTTATAGAGATGGCGGTGTAGATATTTCCATATTTATAGAGATAACGGTGTACATATTTCCATGTTTCTACAGATGGCAGTGTAGATATTTCCATGTTTATACAGATGGCCATGTAGATATTTCCATATTTATACAGATGTCTGTGTAGATATTTCCATGTGTATACAGATGGTATTGTAGGTATTTCCATGTATATACAGATGGTGGTGTAGATATTTCCATGTTTATTCAGATGACTGTGTAGATATTTCCATGTTTTTACAGATGGCAGTGTAGATATTTCAATGTTTATAGAGATGGCGCTGTAGATATATCCATGTTTAAACAGATAACGGTGGAGATATTTCCATGTTTATACAGACAGCAGTGGAGATATTTCCATGTTTATACACATAGCGGTGTACATATTTCCATGTTTATAGAGACAGCGGTGTAGATATTTCCATGTTTATACAGATAGCGGTGCAGATATTTCCATGTTTACACAGATGCCTATGCAGATATTTCCATATTTATACAGAGGGCTGTGTAGATAATTCTATGTTTATACAGATGGCAGTGTAGATATTTCCATGTTCCTACACATGACTGTGTAGGTATTTCCATCTTTATACAGATGGCTTTGTTGATATTTCCATGTTTATAGAGATAGCGGTGCAGATATTTCCATGTTTATACAGATAGCGCTGTATATATTTCCATGTTTATACAGATCGTGGTGTAGATATTTCCATGTTTATACACAGGGCGGAGTAGGTACTTCCATCTTTAAGGAGATGGCAGTGTAGATATTTTCATGTTTATAGAGATGGCGGTGTAGATATTTCCATATTTATAGAGATAGCGGTGTAGATATTTCCATCTTTCTACAGATGGCAGTGTAGATAATTCCATGTTTATACAGATGGCCGTGTAGATATTTCCATATTTATACAGATGTCTGTGTAGATATTTCCATGTGTATACAGATGGTATTGTAGGTATTTCCATGTTTATACAGATGGTGGTGTAGATATTTCCATGTTTATACAGATGGTGGTGTAGATATTTCCATGTTTATTCAGATGACTGTGTAGATATTTCCATGTTTTTACAGATGGCAGTGTAGATTTTTCAATGTTTATAGAGATGGCGCTGTAGATATTTCCATGTTTATACAGATAACGGTGGAGATATTTCATGTTTATACAGATAGCGGTGTAGATATTTCCATGTTTATAGAGATAGCGGTGTAGGTATTTCCATGTTTATAGACATAGCGGTGTAGATATTTCCATGTTTATATAGATGGCGTTGTAGATATTTCCATGTTTATACCGATAGCGGTGTTGCTATTTCCACGTTTATACAGATAGCGATGTAGATATTTCCATGTTGATACAGCTCGCGGTGCAGATATATATATCTTTATACAGATGGCATTGTACACATTTCCTTATTCACACAGATGCCGGTGTAGATGTTTCCATGTTTATACAGACGGCGAAGTAGTTAGTTCCATGTTTATGGAGACGGCAGTGTAGATATTTTAATGTTTATAGATATGGCGGTGTAGATATTTCCATGTTTATAGAGATAGCAGTGTAGATATTTACATGTTTATACAGATGGCTGTGTAGATATTTGCATGTGTATACAGATGTCATTGTAGATATTTCCATGTTTATACAGATGACTGTATAGGTATTTCCATGTTTTTACAGATGGCAGTGCAGATATTTCCATGTTTATAGAGATAGCGATGTAGATATATCCATGTTTGTATGGATGGCGGTGTTGATATTTCCATCTATACACAGATGGCCGTGTAGATATTTCCATGTTTATACAGATGGCGTCATAGATATTTCCATGGACATGCAGATGGCAGTGTAGATATTTCCATGTTTATACAGAGAGCGGTGTAGTTATTTCCATGTTTACACAGATGGTGGTGTAGATATTTCCGTGTTTATATACATGGCGGAGTAGATACTTCCATCTTTATGGAGATGGCAGTGTAGATATTTTCATGTTTATAGAGATGGCGGTGTAGATATTTCCATATTTATAGAGATAGCGGTGTAGATATTTCCATCTTTCTACAGATGGCAGTGTAGATATTTCCATGTTTATACAGATGGCCATGTAGATATTTCCATATTTATACAGATGTCTGTGTAGATATTTCCATGTGTATACAGATGGTATTGTAGGTATTTCCATGTATATACAGATGGTGGTGTAGATATTTCCATGTTTATTCAGATGACTGTGTAGATATTTCCATGTTTTTACAGATGGCAGTGTAGATATTTCAATGTTTATAGAGATGGCGCTGTAGATATTTCCATGTTTAAACAGATAACGGTGGAGATATTTCCATGTTTATACAGACAGCAGTGGAGATATTTCCATGTTTATACACATAGCGGTGTACATATTTCCATGTTTATAGAGACAGCGGTGTAGGTATTTCCATGTTTATACAGATAGCGGTGCAGATATTTCCATGTTTACACAGATGCCTATGCAGATATTTCCATATTTATACAGAGGGCTGTGTAGATATTTCTATGTTTATACAGATGGCAGTGTAGATATTTCCATGTTCCTACACATGACTGTGTAGGTATTTCCATCTTTATACAGATGGCTTTGTAGATATTTCCATGTTTATACAGATAGCGGTGCAGATATTTCCATGTTTATACAGATAGCGCTGTATATATTTCCATGTTTATACGGATCGTGGTGTAGATATTTCCGTGTTTATACACAGGGCGGAGTAGGTACTTCCATCTTTATGGAGATGGCAGTGTAGATATTTTCATGTTTATAGAGATGGCGGTGTAGATATTTCCATATTATAGAGATAGCGGTGTAGATATTTCCATCTTTCTACAGATGGCAGTGTAGATAATTCCATGTTTATACAGATGGCCGTGTAGATATTTCCATATTTATACAGATGTCTGTGTAGATATTTCCATGTGTATACAGATGGTATTGTAGGTATTTCCATGTTTATACAGATGGTGGTGTAGATATTTCCATGTTTATTCAGATGACTGTGTAGATATTTCCATGTTTTTACAGATGGCAGTGTAGATTTTTCAATGTTTATAGAGATGGCGCTGTAGATATTTCCATGTTTAAACAGATAACGGTGGAGATATTTCCATGTTTATACAGATAGCAGTGTAGATATTTCCATGTTTATAGAGATAGCGGTGTAGTTATTTCCATGTTTATAGACATAGCGGTGTAGATATTTCCATGTTTATATAGATGGCGTTGTAGACATTTCCATGTTTATACCGATAGCGGTGTTGGTATTTCCACGTTTATACAGATAGCGATGTAAATATTTCCATGTTTATAGAGATAGAAGTGTAGATATTTACATGTTTCTACAGATGGCTGTGTAGATATTTGCATATGTATACAGATGTCATTGTAGATATTTCCATGTTCATACAGATGACTGTATAGGTATTTCCATGTTTTTACAGATGGCAGTGCAGATATTTCCATGTTTATAGAGATAGCGATGTAGATATTTCCATGTTTGTACGGATGGCGGTGTTGATATTTCCATCTATACACAGATGGCCGTGTAGATATTTCCATGTTTATACAGATGGCGGCATAGATATTTCCATGGACATGCAGATGGCGGTGTAGATATTTCCATGTTTATACAGAGAGCATTGTAGTTATTTCCATGTTTACAGAGATGGTGGTGTAGATATTTCCGTGTTTATACACATGGCGGAGTAGATACTTCCATCTTTATGGAGATGGCAGTGTAGATATTTTCATGTTTATAGAGATGGCGATGTAGATATTTCCATATTTATAGAGATAGCGGTGTACATATTTCCATCTTTCTACAGATGGCAGTGTAGATATTTCCATGTTTATACAGATGGCCATGTAGATATTTCCATATTTATACAGATGTCTGTGTAGATATTTCCATGTGTATACAGATGGTATTGTAGGTATTTCCATGTATATACAGATGGTGGTGTAGATATTTCCATGTTTATTCAGATGACTGTGTAGATATTTCCATGTTTTTACAGATGGCAGTGAAGATATTTCAATGTTTATAGAGATGGCGCTGTAGATATTTCCATGTTTAAACAGATAACGGTGGAGCTATTTCCATGTTTATACAGACAGCAGTGGAGATATTTCCATGCTTATACACATAGCGGTGTACATATTTCCATGTTTATAGAAACAGCGGTGTAGGTATTTCCATGTTTATACAGATAGCGGTGCAGATATTTCCATGTTTACACAGATGCCTATGCAGATATTTCCATATTTATACAGAGGGCTGTGTAGATATTTCTATGTTTATACAGATGGCAGTGTAGATATTTCCATTTTCCTACACATGACTGTGTAGGTATTTCCATCTTTATACAGATGGCTTTGTAGATATTTCCATGTTTACAGAGATAGCGGTGCAGATATTTCCATGTTTATACAGATAGCGCTGTATATATTTCCATGTTTATACAGATCGTGGTGTAGATATTTCCGTGTTTATACACAGGGCGGAGTAGGTACTTCCATCTTTATGGAGATGGCAGTGTAGATATTTTCATGTTTATAGAGATGGCGGTGTAGATATTTCCATATTTATAGAGATAGCGGTGTAGATATTTCCATCTTTCTACAGATGGCAGTGTAGATAATTCCATGTTTATACAGATGGCCGTGTAGATATTTCCATATTTATACAGATGTCTGTGTAGATATTTCCATGTGTATACAGATGGTATTGTAGGTATTTCCATGTTTATACAGATGGTGGTGTAGATATTTCCATGTTTATTCAGATGACTGTGTAGATATTTCCATGTTTTTACAGATGGCTGTGTAGATATTTCAATGTTTATAGAGATGGCGCTGTAGATACTTCCATGTTTAAACAGATAACGGTGGAGATATTTCCATGTTTATACAGACAGCAGTGGAGATATTTCCATGTTTATACACATAGCGGTGTACATATTTCCATGTTTATAGAGACAGCGGTGCAGGTATTTCCATGTTTATACAGATAGCGGTGCAGATATTTCCATGTTTACACAGATGCCTATGCAGATATTTCCATATTTATACAGAGGGATGTGTAGATATTTCTATGTTTATACAGATGGCAGTGTAGATATTTCCATGTTCCTACACATGACTGTGTAGATATTTCCATCTTTATACAGATGGCTTTGTAGATATTTCCATGTTTATAGAGATAGCGGTACAGATATTTCCATGTTTATACAGATAGCGCTGTATTTATTTCCATGTTTATACAGATCGTGGTGTAGATATTTCCGTGTTTGTACACATGGCGGAGTAGATACTTCCATCTTTATGGAGATGGCAGTGTAGATATTTTCATGTTTATAGAGATGGCGGTGTAGATATTTCCATATTTATAGAGATAGCGGTGTAGATATTTCCATCTTTCTACAGATGGCAGTGTAGATAATTCCATGTTTATACAGATGGCCGTGTAGATATTTCCATATTTATACAGATGTCTGTGTAGATATTTCCATGTGTATACAGATGGTATTGTAGGTATTTCCATGTTTATACAGATGGTGGTGTAGATATTTCCATGTCTATTCAGATGACTGTGTAGATATTTCCATGTTTTTACAGATGGCAGTGTAGATTTTTCAATGTTTATAGAGATGGCGCTGTAGATATTTCCATGTTTATACTGATAACGGTGGAGATATTTCCATGTTTATACAGATAGCGGTGTAGATATTTCCATGTTTATAGAGATAGCGGTGTAGGTATTTCCATGTTTATAGACATAGCGGTGTAGATATTTCCATGTTTATATAGATGGCGTTGTAGATATTTCCATGGTTATACCGATAGCGGTGTTGGTATTTCCACGTTTATACAGATAGCGATGTAGATATTTCCATGTTGATACAGCTCGCGGTGCAGATATTTATATCTTTACACAGATGGCATTGTACATATTTCCTTATTCACACAGATGCCGGTGTAGATGTTTCCATGTTTATACAGATGGCAAAGTAGTAAGTTCCATGTTTATGGAGATCGCAGTGTAGATATTTTCATGTTTATAGAGATGGCGGTGTAGATATTTCCATGTTTATAGAGATAGCAGTGTAGACATTTACATGTTTATACAGATGGATGTGTAGATATTTGCATGTGTATACAGATGGCATTGTAGATATTTCCATGTTTATACAGATGACTGTATTGGTATTTCCATGTTTTTACAGATGGCAGTGCAGATATTTCCATGTTTATAGAGATAGCGATGTAGATATTTCCATATTTGTACGGATGGCGGTGTTGATATTTCCATCTATACACACATGGCCGTGTAGATATTTCAATGTTTATACAGATGGCGGCATAGATATTTCCATGGACATGCAGATGGCGGTGTAGATATTTCCATGTTTACACAGATGGTGGTGTAGATATTTCCGTGTTTATACACATGGCGGAGTAGATACTTCCATCTTTATGGAGATGGCAGTGTAGATATTTCCATATTTATAGAGATAGCGGTGTACATATTTCCATCTTTCTACAGATGGCAGTGTAGATATTTCCATGTTTATACAGATGGCCATGTAGATATTTCCATATTTATATAGATGTCTGTGTAGATATTTCCATGTGTATACAGATGTTATTGTAGGTATTTCCATGTATATACAGATGGTGGTGTAGATATTTCCATGTTTATTCAGATGACTGTGTAGATATTTCCATGTTTTTACAGATGGCAGTGTAGATATTTCAATGTTTATAGAGATGGCGCTGTAGATATTTCCATGTTTAAACAGATAACGGTGGAGATATTTCCATGTTTATACAGACAGCAGTGGAGATATTTCCATGTTTATACACATAGCGGTGTACATATTTCCATGTTTATAGAGACAGCGGTGTAGGTATTTCCATGTTTATACAGATAGCGGTGCAGATATTTCCATGTTTACACAGATGCCTATGCAGATATTTCCATATTTATACAGAGGGATGTGTAGATATTTCTATGTTTATACAGATGGCAGTGTAGATATTTCCATGTGCCTACACATGACTGTGTAGGTATTTCCATCTTTATACAGATGGCTTTGTAGATATTTCCATGTTTATAGAGATAGCGGTGCAGATATTTGCATGTTTATACAGATAGCGCTGTATTTATTTCCATGTTTATACAGATCGTGGTGTAGATATTTCCGTGTTTGTTCACAGGGCGGAGTAGATACTTCCATCTTTATGGAGATGGCAGTGTAGATATTTTCATGTTTATAGAGATGGCGGTGTAGATATTTCCATATTTATAGAGATAGCGGTGTAGATATTTCCATCTTTCTACAGATGGCAGTGTAGATAATTCCATGTTTATACAGATGGCCGTGTAGATATTTCCATATTTATACAGATGTCTGTGTAGATATTTCCATGTGTATACAGATGGTATTGTAGGTATTTACATGTTTATACAGATGGTGGTGTAGATATTTCCATGTCTATTCAGATGACTGTGTAGATATTTCCATGTTTTTACAGATGGCAGTGTAGATTTTTCAATGTTTATAGAGATGGCGCTGTAGATATTTCCATGTTTATACTGATAACGGTGGAGATATTTCCATGTTTATACAGATAGCGGTGTAGATATTTCCATGTTTATAGAGATAGCGGTGTAGGTATTTCCATGTTTATAGACATAGCGGTGTTGATATTTCCATGTTTATATAGATGGCGTTGTAGATATTTCCATGGTTATACCGATAGCGGTGTTGGTATTTCCACGTTTATACAGATAGCGATGTAGATATTTCCATGTTGATACAGCTCGCGGTGCAGATATTTATATCTTTATACAGATGGCATTGTACATATTTCCTTATTCACACAGATGCCGGTGTAGATGTTTCCATGTTTATACAGATGGCGAAGTAGTTAGTTCCATGTTTATGGAGATGGCAGTGTAGATATTTTCATGTTTATAGAGATGGCGGTGTAGATATTTCCATGTTTATAGAGATAGCAGTGTAGTTATTTACATGTTTATACAGATGGCTGTGTAGATATTCGCATGTGTATACAGATGGCATTGTAGATATTTCCATGTTTATACAGATGACTGTATAGGTATTTCCATGTTTTTACAGATGGCAGTGCAGATATTTCCATGTTTATAGAGATAGCGATGTAGATATTTCCATGTTTGTACGGATGGCGGTGTTGATATTTCCATCTATACACAGATGGCCGTGTAGATATTTCCATGTTTATACAGATGGCGGCATAGATATTTCCATGGACATGCAGATGGCGGTGTAGATATTTCCATGTTTATACAGAGAGCGGTGTAGTTATTTCCATGTTTACACAGATGGTGGTGTAGATATTTCCGTGTTTATACACATGGCGGAGTAGATACTTCCATCTTTATGGAGATGGCAGTGTAGATATTTTCATGTTTATAGAGATGGCGGTGTAGATATTTCCATATTTATAGAGATAGCGGTGTACATATTTCCATCTTTCTACAGATGGCAGTGTAGATATTTCCATGTTTATACAGATGGCCATGTAGATATTTCCATATTTATACAGATGTCCCTTGTAGATATTTCCATGTGTATACAGATGTTATTGTAGGTATTTCCATGTATATACAGATGGTGGTGTAGATATTTCCATGTTTATTCAGATGACTGTGTAGATATTTCCATGTTTTTACACATGGCAGTGTAGATATTTCAATGTTTATAGAGATGGCGCTGTAGATATTTCCATGTTTAAACAGATAACGGTGGAGATATTTCCATGTTTATACAGACAGCAGTGGAGATATTTCCATGTTTATACACATAGCGGTGTACATATTTCCATGTTTATAGAGACAGCGGTGTAGGTATTTCCATGTTTATACAGATAGCGGTGCAGATATTTCCATGTTTACACAGATGCCTATGCAGATATTTCCATATTTATACAGAGGGCTGTGTAGATATTTCTATGTTTATACAGAGTGCAGTGTAGATATTTCCATGTTCCTACACATGACTGTGTAGGTATTTTCATCTTTATACAGATGGCTTTGTAGATATTTCCATGTTTATACAGATAGCGGTGCAGATATTTCCATGTTTATACAGATAGCGCTGTATATATTTCCATGTTTATACAGATCGTGGTGTAGATATTTCCGTGTTTATACACAGGGCGGAGTAGATACTTCCATCTTTATGGAGATGGCAGTGTAGATATTTTCATGTTTATTGAGATGGCGGTGTAGATATTTCCATATTTATAGAGATAGCGGTGTAGATATTTCCATCTTTCTACAGATGGCAGTGTAGATAATTCCATGTTTATACAGATGGCCGTGTAGATATTTCCATATTTATACAGATGTCTGTGTAGATATTACCATGTGTATACAGATGGTATTGTAGGTATTTCCATGTTTATACAGATGGTGCTGTAGATATTTCCATGTTTATTCAGATGACTGTGTAGATATTTCCATGTTTTTACAGATGGCAGTGTAGATTTTTCAATGTTTATAGAGATGGCGCTGTAGATATTTCCATGTTTATACAGATAACGGTGGAGATATTTCCATGTTTATACAGATAGCGGTGTAGATATTTCCATGTTTATAGAGATAGCGGTGTAGGTATTTCCATGTTTATAGACATAGCGGTGTAGATATTTCCATGTTTATATAGATGGCGTTGTAGATATTTCCATGTTTATACCGATAGCGGTGTTGGTAATTCGACGTTTATACAGATAGCGATGTAGATATTTCCATGTTGATACAGCTCGCGGTGCACATATTTATATCTTTATACAGATGGCATTGTACATATTTCCTTATTCACACAGATGCCGGTGTAGATGTTTCCATGTTTATACAGATGGCGAAGTAGTAAGTTCCATGTTTATGGAGATGGCAGTGTAGATATTTTCATGTTTATAGAGATGGCGGTGTGGATATTTCCATGTTTATAGAGATAGCAGTGTAGATATTTACATGTTTATACAGATGGCTGTGTAGATATTTGCATGTGTATACAGATGGCATTGTAGATATTTCCATGTTTATACAGATGACTGTATTGGTATTTCCATGTTTTTACAGATGGCAGTGCAGATATTTCCATATTTATAGAGATAGCGATGTAGATATTTCCATATTTGTACGGATGGCGGTGTTGATATTTTCATCTATACACAGATGGCCATGTAGATATTTCCATGTTTATACAGATGGCGGCATAGATATTTCCATGGACATGCAGATGGCGGTGTAGATATTTCCATGTTTATACAGAGAGCGGTGTAGTTATTTCCATGTTTACACAGATGGTGGTGTAGATATTTCCGTGTTTATACACATGGCGGAGTAGATACTTCCATCTTTATGGAGATGGCAGTGTAGATATTTCCATATTTATAGAGATAGCTGTGTACATATTTCCATCTTTCTACAGATGGCAGTGTAGATATTTCCATGTTTATACAGATGGCCATTTAGATATTTCCATATTTATACAGATGTCTGTGTAGATATTTCCATGTGTATACAGATGGTATTGTAGGTATTTCCATGTATATACAGATGGTGGTGTAGATATTTCCATGTTTATTCAGATAACTGTGTAGATATTTCCATGTTTTTACAGATGGCAGTGTAGATATTTCAATGTTTATAGAGATGGCGCTGTAGATATTTCCATGTTTAAACAGATAACGGTGGAGATATTTCCATGTTTATACAGACAGCAGTGGAGATATTTCCATGTTTATACACATAGCGGTGTACATATTTCCATGTTTATAGAGACAGCAGTGTAGGTATTTCCATGTTTATACAGATAGCGGTGCAGATATTTCCATGTTTACACAGATGCCTATGCAGATATTTCCATATTTATACAGAGGGCTGTGTAGATATTTCTATGTTTATACAGATGGCAGTGTAGATATTTCCATGTTCCTACACATGACTGTGTAGGTATTTCCATCTTTATACAGATGGCTTTGTAGATATTTCCATGTTTATAGAGATAGCGGTGCAGATATTTCCATGTTTATACAGATAGCGCTGTATATATTTCCATGTTTATACAGATCGTGGTGTAGATATTTCCGTGTTTATACACAGGGCGGAGTAGGTACTTCCATCTTTATGGAGATGGCAGTGTAGATATTTTCATGTTTATAGAGATGGCGGTGTAGATATTTCCATATTTATAGAGATAGCGGTGTAGATATTTCCATCTTTCTACAGATGGCAGTGTAGATAATTCCATGTTTATACAGATGGCCGTGTAGATATTTCCATATTTATACAGATGTCTGTGTATATATTTCCATGTGTATACAGATGGTATTGTAGGTATTTCCATGTTTATACAGATGGTGGTGTAGATATTTCCATGTTTATTCAGATTACTGTGTAGATATTTCCATGTTTTTACAGATGGCAGTGTAGATTTTTCAATGTTTATAGAGACGGCGCTGTAGATATTTCCATGTTTATACAGATAACGGTGGAGATATTTCCATGTTTATACAGTTAGCGGTGTAGATATTTCCATGTTTATACAGATAGCGATGTAGATATTTCCATGTTTAAAGAGATAGCGGTGTAGGTATTTCCATGTTTATAGACATAACGGTGTAGATATTTCCATGTTTATATAGATGGCATTGTAGATATTTCCATGTTTATACCGATAGCGTTGTTGGTATTTCTAAGTTTATACAGATAGCGATGTAGATATTTCCATGTTTATACAGCTCGCGGTGCAGATATTTATATCGTTATACAGATGGCATTGTACATATTTCCTTATTCACACAGATGCCGGTGTCGATGTTTCCATGTTTATACAGATGGCGAAGTAGTTAGTTCCGTGTTTATGGAGATGGCAGTGTAGATATTTTCATGTTTATAGAGATGGCGGTGTAGATATTTGCATGTTTATAGAGATAGCAGTGTAGATATTTACATGTTTATACAGATGGCTGTATAGGTATTTCCATGTTTTTACAGATGGAAGTGCAGATATTTCCATGTTTATAGAGATAGCGATGTAGATATTTCCATGTTTGTATGGATGGCGGTGTTGATATTTCCATCTACACACAGGTGGCCGTGTAGATATTTCCATGTTTATACAGATGGTGGCATAGATATTTCCATGGACATGCAGATGGCGGTGTAGATATTTCCATGTTTATACAGAGAGCGGTGTAGTTATTTCCATGTTTACACAGATGGTGGTGTAGATATTTCCGTGTTTATACACATGGCGGAGTAGATACTTCCATCTTTATGGAGATGGCAGTGTAGATATTTTCATGTTTATAGAGATGGCGGTGTAGATATTTCCATATTTATAGAGATAGCGGTGTACATATTTCCATCTTTCTACAGATGGCAGTGTAGATATTTCCATGTTTATACAGATGGCCATGTAGATATTTCCATATTTATACAGATGTCTGTGTAGATATTTCCATGTGTATACAGATGGTATTGTAGGTATTTCCATGTATATACAGATGGCAGTGTAGATATTTCAATGTTTATAGAGATGGCGCTGTAGATATATCCATGTTTAAACAGATAACGGTGGAGATATTTCCATGTTTATACAGACAGCAGTGGAGATATTTCCATGTTTATACACATAGCGGTGTACATATTTCCATGTTTATAGAGACAGCGGTGTAGATATTTCCATGTTTATACAGATAGCGGTGCAGATATTTCCATGTTTACACAGATGCCTATGCAGATATTTCCATATTTATACAGAGGGCTGTGTAGATAATTCTATGTTTATACAGATGGCAGTGTAGATATTTCCATGTTCCTACACATGACTGTGTAGGTATTTCCATCTTTATACAGATGGCTTTGTTGATATTTCCATGTTTATAGAGATAGCGGTGCAGATATTTCCATGTTTATACAGATAGCGCTGTATATATTTCCATGTTTATACAGATCGTGGTGTAGATATTTCCATGTTTATACACAGGGCGGAGTAGGTACTTCCATCTTTAAGGAGATGGCAGTGTAGATATTTTCATGTTTATAGAGATGGCGGTGTAGATATTTCCATATTTATAGAGATAGCGGTGTAGATATTTCCATCTTTCTACAGATGGCAGTGTAGATAATTCCATGTTTATACAGATGGCCGTGTAGATATTTCCATATTTATACAGATGTCTGTGTAGATATTTCCATGTGTATACAGATGGTATTGTAGGTATTTCCATGTTTATACAGATGGTGGTGTAGATATTTCCATGTTTATACAGATGGTGGTGTAGATATTTCCATGTTTATTCAGATGACTGTGTAGATATTTCCATGTTTTTACAGATGGCAGTGTAGATTTTTCAATGTTTATAGAGATGGCGCTGTAGATATTTCCATGTTTATACAGATAACGGTGGAGATATTTCATGTTTATACAGATAGCGGTGTAGATATTTCCATGTTTATAGAGATAGCGGTGTAGGTATTTCCATGTTTATAGACATAGCGGTGTAGATATTTCCATGTTTATATAGATGGCGTTGTAGATATTTCCATGTTTATACCGATAGCGGTGTTGCTATTTCCACGTTTATACAGATAGCGATGTAGATATTTCCATGTTGATACAGCTCGCGGTGCAGATATATATATCTTTATACAGATGGCATTGTACACATTTCCTTATTCACACAGATGCCGGTGTAGATGTTTCCATGTTTATACAGACGGCGAAGTAGTTAGTTCCATGTTTATGGAGACGGCAGTGTAGATATTTTAATGTTTATAGATATGGCGGTGTAGATATTTCCATGTTTATAGAGATAGCAGTGTAGATATTTACATGTTTATACAGATGGCTGTGTAGATATTTGCATGTGTATACAGATGTCATTGTAGATATTTCCATGTTTATACAGATGACTGTATAGGTATTTCCATGTTTTTACAGATGGCAGTGCAGATATTTCCATGTTTATAGAGATAGCGATGTAGATATATCCATGTTTGTATGGATGGCGGTGTTGATATTTCCATCTATACACAGATGGCCGTGTAGATATTTCCATGTTTATACAGATGGCGTCATAGATATTTCCATGGACATGCAGATGGCAGTGTAGATATTTCCATGTTTATACAGAGAGCGGTGTAGTTATTTCCATGTTTACACAGATGGTGGTGTAGATATTTCCGTGTTTATATACATGGCGGAGTAGATACTTCCATCTTTATGGAGATGGCAGTGTAGATATTTTCATGTTTATAGAGATGGCGGTGTAGATATTTCCATATTTATAGAGATAGCGGTGTAGATATTTCCATCTTTCTACAGATGGCAGTGTAGATATTTCCATGTTTATACAGATGGCCATGTAGATATTTCCATATTTATACAGATGTCTGTGTAGATATTTCCATGTGTATACAGATGGTATTGTAGGTATTTCCATGTATATACAGATGGTGGTGTAGATATTTCCATGTTTATTCAGATGACTGTGTAGATATTTCCATGTTTTTACAGATGGCAGTGTAGATATTTCAATGTTTATAGAGATGGCGCTGTAGATATTTCCATGTTTAAACAGATAACGGTGGAGATATTTCCATGTTTATACAGACAGCAGTGGAGATATTTCCATGTTTATACACATAGCGGTGTACATATTTCCATGTTTATAGAGACAGCGGTGTAGGTATTTCCATGTTTATACAGATAGCGGTGCAGATATTTCCATGTTTACACAGATGCCTATGCAGATATTTCCATATTTATACAGAGGGCTGTGTAGATATTTCTATGTTTATACAGATGGCAGTGTAGATATTTCCATGTTCCTACACATGACTGTGTAGGTATTTCCATCTTTATACAGATGGCTTTGTAGATATTTCCATGTTTATACAGATAGCGGTGCAGATATTTCCATGTTTATACAGATAGCGCTGTATATATTTCCATGTTTATACGGATCGTGGTGTAGATATTTCCGTGTTTATACACAGGGCGGAGTAGGTACTTCCATCTTTATGGAGATGGCAGTGTAGATATTTTCATGTTTATAGAGATGGCGGTGTAGATATTTCCATATTATAGAGATAGCGGTGTAGATATTTCCATCTTTCTACAGATGGCAGTGTAGATAATTCCATGTTTATACAGATGGCCGTGTAGATATTTCCATATTTATACAGATGTCTGTGTAGATATTTCCATGTGTATACAGATGGTATTGTAGGTATTTCCATGTTTATACAGATGGTGGTGTAGATATTTCCATGTTTATTCAGATGACTGTGTAGATATTTCCATGTTTTTACAGATGGCAGTGTAGATTTTTCAATGTTTATAGAGATGGCGCTGTAGATATTTCCATGTTTAAACAGATAACGGTGGAGATATTTCCATGTTTATACAGATAGCAGTGTAGATATTTCCATGTTTATAGAGATAGCGGTGTAGTTATTTCCATGTTTATAGACATAGCGGTGTAGATATTTCCATGTTTATATAGATGGCGTTGTAGACATTTCCATGTTTATACCGATAGCGGTGTTGGTATTTCCACGTTTATACAGATAGCGATGTAAATATTTCCATGTTTATAGAGATAGAAGTGTAGATATTTACATGTTTCTACAGATGGCTGTGTAGATATTTGCATATGTATACAGATGTCATTGTAGATATTTCCATGTTCATACAGATGACTGTATAGGTATTTCCATGTTTTTACAGATGGCAGTGCAGATATTTCCATGTTTATAGAGATAGCGATGTAGATATTTCCATGTTTGTACGGATGGCGGTGTTGATATTTCCATCTATACACAGATGGCCGTGTAGATATTTCCATGTTTATACAGATGGCGGCATAGATATTTCCATGGACATGCAGATGGCGGTGTAGATATTTCCATGTTTATACAGAGAGCATTGTAGTTATTTCCATGTTTACAGAGATGGTGGTGTAGATATTTCCGTGTTTATACACATGGCGGAGTAGATACTTCCATCTTTATGGAGATGGCAGTGTAGATATTTTCATGTTTATAGAGATGGCGATGTAGATATTTCCATATTTATAGAGATAGCGGTGTACATATTTCCATCTTTCTACAGATGGCAGTGTAGATATTTCCATGTTTATACAGATGGCCATGTAGATATTTCCATATTTATACAGATGTCTGTGTAGATATTTCCATGTGTATACAGATGGTATTGTAGGTATTTCCATGTATATACAGATGGTGGTGTAGATATTTCCATGTTTATTCAGATGACTGTGTAGATATTTCCATGTTTTTACAGATGGCAGTGAAGATATTTCAATGTTTATAGAGATGGCGCTGTAGATATTTCCATGTTTAAACAGATAACGGTGGAGCTATTTCCATGTTTATACAGACAGCAGTGGAGATATTTCCATGCTTATACACATAGCGGTGTACATATTTCCATGTTTATAGAAACAGCGGTGTAGGTATTTCCATGTTTATACAGATAGCGGTGCAGATATTTCCATGTTTACACAGATGCCTATGCAGATATTTCCATATTTATACAGAGGGCTGTGTAGATATTTCTATGTTTATACAGATGGCAGTGTAGATATTTCCATTTTCCTACACATGACTGTGTAGGTATTTCCATCTTTATACAGATGGCTTTGTAGATATTTCCATGTTTACAGAGATAGCGGTGCAGATATTTCCATGTTTATACAGATAGCGCTGTATATATTTCCATGTTTATACAGATCGTGGTGTAGATATTTCCGTGTTTATACACAGGGCGGAGTAGGTACTTCCATCTTTATGGAGATGGCAGTGTAGATATTTTCATGTTTATAGAGATGGCGGTGTAGATATTTCCATATTTATAGAGATAGCGGTGTAGATATTTCCATCTTTCTACAGATGGCAGTGTAGATAATTCCATGTTTATACAGATGGCCGTGTAGATATTTCCATATTTATACAGATGTCTGTGTAGATATTTCCATGTGTATACAGATGGTATTGTAGGTATTTCCATGTTTATACAGATGGTGGTGTAGATATTTCCATGTTTATTCAGATGACTGTGTAGATATTTCCATGTTTTTACAGATGGCTGTGTAGATATTTCAATGTTTATAGAGATGGCGCTGTAGATACTTCCATGTTTAAACAGATAACGGTGGAGATATTTCCATGTTTATACAGACAGCAGTGGAGATATTTCCATGTTTATACACACAGCGGTGTACATATTTCCATGTTTATAGAGACAGCGGTGCAGGTATTTCCATGTTTATACAGATAGCGGTGCAGATATTTCCATGTTTACACAGATGCCTATGCAGATATTTCCATATTTATACAGAGGGCTGTGTAGATATTTCTATGTTTATACAGATGGCAGTGTAGATATTTCCATGTTCCTACACATGACTGTGTAGATATTTCCATCTTTATACAGATGGCTTTGTAGATATTTCCATGTTTATAGAGATAGCGGTACAGATATTTCCATGTTTATACAGATAGCGCTGTATTTATTTCCATGTTTATACAGATCGTGGTGTAGATATTTCCGTGTTTGTACACATGGCGGAGTAGATACTTCCATCTTTATGGAGATGGCAGTGTAGATATTTTCATGTTTATAGAGATGGCGGTGTAGATATTTCCATATTTATAGAGATAGCGGTGTAGATATTTCCATCTTTCTACAGATGGCAGTGTAGATAATTCCATGTTTATACAGATGGCCGTGTAGATATTTCCATATTTATACAGATGTCTGTGTAGATATTTCCATGTGTATACAGATGGTATTGTAGGTATTTCCATGTTTATACAGATGGTGGTGTAGATATTTCCATGTCTATTCAGATGACTGTGTAGATATTTCCATGTTTTTACAGATGGCAGTGTAGATTTTTCAATGTTTATAGAGATGGCGCTGTAGATATTTCCATGTTTATACTGATAACGGTGGAGATATTTCCATGTTTATACAGATAGCGGTGTAGATATTTCCATGTTTATAGAGATAGCGGTGTAGGTATTTCCATGTTTATAGACATAGCGGTGTAGATATTTCCATGTTTATATAGATGGCGTTGTAGATATTTCCATGGTTATACCGATAGCGGTGTTGGTATTTCCACGTTTATACAGATAGCGATGTAGATATTTCCATGTTGATACAGCTCGCGGTGCAGATATTTATATCTTTACACAGATGGCATTGTACATATTTCCTTATTCACACAGATGCCGGTGTAGATGTTTCCATGTTTATACAGATGGCAAAGTAGTAAGTTCCATGTTTATGGAGATCGCAGTGTAGATATTTTCATGTTTATAGAGATGGCGGTGTAGATATTTCCATGTTTATAGAGATAGCAGTGTAGACATTTACATGTTTATACAGATGGATGTGTAGATATTTGCATGTGTATACAGATGGCATTGTAGATATTTCCATGTTTATACAGATGACTGTATTGGTATTTCCATGTTTTTACAGATGGCAGTGCAGATATTTCCATGTTTATAGAGATAGCGATGTAGATATTTCCATATTTGTACGGATGGCGGTGTTGATATTTCCATCTATACACACATGGCCGTGTAGATATTTCCATGTTTATACAGATGGCGGCATAGATATTTCCATGGACATGCAGATGGCGGTGTAGATATTTCCATGTTTACACAGATGGTGGTGTAGATATTTCCGTGTTTATACACATGGCGGAGTAGATACTTCCATCTTTATGGAGATGGCAGTGTAGATATTTCCATATTTATAGAGATAGCGGTGTACATATTTCCATCTTTCTACAGATGGCAGTGTAGATATTTCCATGTTTATACAGATGGCCATGTAGATATTTCCATATTTATATAGATGTCTGTGTAGATATTTCCATGTGTATACAGATGTTATTGTAGGTATTTCCATGTATATACAGATGGTGGTGTAGATATTTCCATGTTTATTCAGATGACTGTGTAGATATTTCCATGTTTTTACAGATGGCAGTGTAGATATTTCAATGTTTATAGAGATGGCGCTGTAGATATTTCCATGTTTAAACAGATAACGGTGGAGATATTTCCATGTTTATACAGACAGCAGTGGAGATATTTCCATGTTTATACACATAGCGGTGTACATATTTCCATGTTTATAGAGACAGCGGTGTAGGTATTTCCATGTTTATACAGATAGCGGTGCAGATATTTCCATGTTTACACAGATGCCTATGCAGATATTTCCATATTTATACAGAGGGATGTGTAGATATTTCTATGTTTATACAGATGGCAGTGTAGATATTTCCATGTGCCTACACATGACTGTGTAGGTATTTCCATCTTTATACAGATGGCTTTGTAGATATTTCCATGTTTATAGAGATAGCGGTGCAGATATTTGCATGTTTATACAGATAGCGCTGTATTTATTTCCATGTTTATACAGATCGTGGTGTAGATATTTCCGTGTTTGTACACAGGGCGGAGTAGATACTTCCATCTTTATGGAGATGGCAGTGTAGATATTTTCATGTTTATAGAGATGGCGGTGTAGATATTTCCATATTTATAGAGATAGCGGTGTAGATATTTCCATCTTTCTACAGATGGCAGTGTAGATAATTCCATGTTTATACAGATGGCCGTGTAGATATTTCCATATTTATACAGATGTCTGTGTAGATATTTCCATGTGTATACAGATGGTATTGTAGGTATTTACATGTTTATACAGATGGTGGTGTAGATATTTCCATGTCTATTCAGATGACTGTGTAGATATTTCCATGTTTTTACAGATGGCAGTGTAGATTTTTCAATGTTTATAGAGATGGCGCTGTAGATATTTCCATGTTTATACTGATAACGGTGGAGATATTTCCATGTTTATACAGATAGCGGTGTAGATATTTCCATGTTTATAGAGATAGCGGTGTAGGTATTTCCATGTTTATAGACATAGCGGTGTTGATATTTCCATGTTTATATAGATGGCGTTGTAGATATTTCCATGGTTATACCGATAGCGGTGTTGGTATTTCCACGTTTATACAGATAGCGATGTAGATATTTCCATGTTGATACAGCTCGCGGTGCAGATATTTATATCTTTATACAGATGGCATTGTACATATTTCCTTATTCACACAGATGCCGGTGTAGATGTTTCCATGTTTATACAGATGGCGAAGTAGTTAGTTCCATGTTTATGGAGATGGCAGTGTAGATATTTTCATGTTTATAGAGATGGCGGTGTAGATATTTCCATGTTTATAGAGATAGCAGTGTAGTTATTTACATGTTTATACAGATGGCTGTGTAGATATTCGCATGTGTATACAGATGGCATTGTAGATATTTCCATGTTTATACAGATGACTGTATAGGTATTTCCATGTTTTTACAGATGGCAGTGCAGATATTTCCATGTTTATAGAGATAGCGATGTAGATATTTCCATGTTTGTACGGATGGCGGTGTTGATATTTCCATCTATACACAGATGGCCGTGTAGATATTTCCATGTTTATACAGATGGCGGCATAGATATTTCCATGGACATGCAGATGGCGGTGTAGATATTTCCATGTTTATACAGAGAGCGGTGTAGTTATTTCCATGTTTACACAGATGGTGGTGTAGATATTTCCGTGTTTATACACATGGCGGAGTAGATACTTCCATCTTTATGGAGATGGCAGTGTAGATATTTTCATGTTTATAGAGATGGCGGTGTAGATATTTCCATATTTATAGAGATAGCGGTGTACATATTTCCATCTTTCTACAGATGGCAGTGTAGATATTTCCATGTTTATACAGATGGCCATGTAGATATTTCCATATTTATACAGATGTCCCTTGTAGATATTTCCATGTGTATACAGATGTTATTGTAGGTATTTCCATGTATATACAGATGGTGGTGTAGATATTTCCATGTTTATTCAGATGACTGTGTAGATATTTCCATGTTTTTACACATGGCAGTGTAGATATTTCAATGTTTATAGAGATGGCGCTGTAGATATTTCCATGTTTAAACAGATAACGGTGGAGATATTTCCATGTTTATACAGACAGCAGTGGAGATATTTCCATGTTTATACACATAGCGGTGTACATATTTCCATGTTTATAGAGACAGCGGTGTAGGTATTTCCATGTTTATACAGATAGCGGTGCAGATATTTCCATGTTTACACAGATGCCTATGCAGATATTTCCATATTTATACAGAGGGCTGTGTAGATATTTCTATGTTTATACAGAGTGCAGTGTAGATATTTCCATGTTCCTACACATGACTGTGTAGGTATTTTCATCTTTATACAGATGGCTTTGTAGATATTTCCATGTTTATACAGATAGCGGTGCAGATATTTCCATGTTTATACAGATAGCGCTGTATATATTTCCATGTTTATACAGATCGTGGTGTAGATATTTCCGTGTTTATACACAGGGCGGAGTAGATACTTCCATCTTTATGGAGATGGCAGTGTAGATATTTTCATGTTTATTGAGATGGCGGTGTAGATATTTCCATATTTATAGAGATAGCGGTGTAGATATTTCCATCTTTCTACAGATGGCAGTGTAGATAATTCCATGTTTATACAGATGGCCGTGTAGATATTTCCATATTTATACAGATGTCTGTGTAGATATTACCATGTGTATACAGATGGTATTGTAGGTATTTCCATGTTTATACAGATGGTGCTGTAGATATTTCCATGTTTATTCAGATGACTGTGTAGATATTTCCATGTTTTTACAGATGGCAGTGTAGATTTTTCAATGTTTATAGAGATGGCGCTGTAGATATTTCCATGTTTATACAGATAACGGTGGAGATATTTCCATGTTTATACAGATAGCGGTGTAGATATTTCCATGTTTATAGAGATAGCGGTGTAGGTATTTCCATGTTTATAGACATAGCGGTGTAGATATTTCCATGTTTATATAGATGGCGTTGTAGATATTTCCATGTTTATACCGATAGCGGTGTTGGTAATTCGACGTTTATACAGATAGCGATGTAGATATTTCCATGTTGATACAGCTCGCGGTGCACATATTTATATCTTTATACAGATGGCATTGTACATATTTCCTTATTCACACAGATGCCGGTGTAGATGTTTCCATGTTTATACAGATGGCGAAGTAGTAAGTTCCATGTTTATGGAGATGGCAGTGTAGATATTTTCATGTTTATAGAGATGGCGGTGTGGATATTTCCATGTTTATAGAGATAGCAGTGTAGATATTTACATGTTTATACAGATGGCTGTGTAGATATTTGCATGTGTATACAGATGGCATTGTAGATATTTCCATGTTTATACAGATGACTGTATTGGTATTTCCATGTTTTTACAGATGGCAGTGCAGATATTTCCATATTTATAGAGATAGCGATGTAGATATTTCCATATTTGTACGGATGGCGGTGTTGATATTTTCATCTATACACAGATGGCCATGTAGATATTTCCATGTTTATACAGATGGCGGCATAGATATTTCCATGGACATGCAGATGGCGGTGTAGATATTTCCATGTTTATACAGAGAGCGGTGTAGTTATTTCCATGTTTACACAGATGGTGGTGTAGATATTTCCGTGTTTATACACATGGCGGAGTAGATACTTCCATCTTTATGGAGATGGCAGTGTAGATATTTCCATATTTATAGAGATAGCTGTGTACATATTTCCATCTTTCTACAGATGGCAGTGTAGATATTTCCATGTTTATACAGATGGCCATTTAGATATTTCCATATTTATACAGATGTCTGTGTAGATATTTCCATGTGTATACAGATGGTATTGTAGGTATTTCCATGTATATACAGATGGTGGTGTAGATATTTCCATGTTTATTCAGATAACTGTGTAGATATTTCCATGTTTTTACAGATGGCAGTGTAGATATTTCAATGTTTATAGAGATGGCGCTGTAGATATTTCCATGTTTAAACAGATAACGGTGGAGATATTTCCATGTTTATACAGACAGCAGTGGAGATATTTCCATGTTTATACACATAGCGGTGTACATATTTCCATGTTTATAGAGACAGCAGTGTAGGTATTTCCATGTTTATACAGATAGCGGTGCAGATATTTCCATGTTTACACAGATGCCTATGCAGATATTTCCATATTTATACAGAGGGCTGTGTAGATATTTCTATGTTTATACAGATGGCAGTGTAGATATTTCCATGTTCCTACACATGACTGTGTAGGTATTTCCATCTTTATACAGATGGCTTTGTAGATATTTCCATGTTTATAGAGATAGCGGTGCAGATATTTCCATGTTTATACAGATAGCGATGTATATATTTCCATGTTTATACAGATCGTGGTGTAGATATTTCCGTGTTTATACACAGGGCGGAGTAGGTACTTCCATCTTTATGGAGATGGCAGTGTAGATATTTTCATGTTTATAGAGATGGCGGTGTAGATATTTCCATATTTATAGAGATAGCGGTGTAGATATTTCCATCTTTCTACAGATGGCAGTGTAGATAATTCCATGTTTATACAGATGGCCGTGTAGATATTTCCATATTTATACAGATGTCTGTGTATATATTTCCATGTGTATACAGATGGTATTGTAGGTATTTCCATGTTTATACAGATGGTGGTGTAGATATTTCCATGTTTATTCAGATTACTGTGTAGATATTTCCATGTTTTTACAGATGGCAGTGTAGATTTTTCAATGTTTATAGAGACGGCGCTGTAGATATTTCCATGTTTATACAGATAACGGTGGAGATATTTCCATGTTTATACAGTTAGCGGTGTAGATATTTCCATGTTTATACAGATAGCGATGTAGATATTTCCATGTTTAAAGAGATAGCGGTGTAGGTATTTCCATGTTTATAGACATAACGGTGTAGATATTTCCATGTTTATATAGATGGCATTGTAGATATTTCCATGTTTATACCGATAGCGTTGTTGGTATTTCTAAGTTTATACAGATAGCGATGTAGATATTTCCATGTTTATACAGCTCGCGGTGCAGATATTTATATCGTTATACAGATGGCATTGTACATATTTCCTTATTCACACAGATGCCGGTGTCGATGTTTCCATGTTTATACAGATGGCGAAGTAGTTAGTTCCGTGTTTATGGAGATGGCAGTGTAGATATTTTCATGTTTATAGAGATGGCGGTGTAGATATTTGCATGTTTATAGAGATAGCAGTGTAGATATTTACATGTTTATACAGATGGCTGTATAGGTATTTCCATGTTTTTACAGATGGAAGTGCAGATATTTCCATGTTTATAGAGATAGCGATGTAGATATTTCCATGTTTGTATGGATGGCGGTGTTGATATTTCCATCTACACACAGGTGGCCGTGTAGATATTTCCATGTTTATACAGATGGTGGCATAGATATTTCCATGGACATGCAGATGGCGGTGTAGATATTTCCATGTTTATACAGAGAGCGGTGTAGTTATTTCCATGTTTACACAGATGGTGGTGTAGATATTTCCGTGTTTATACACATGGCGGAGTAGATACTTCCATCTTTATGGAGATGGCAGTGTAGATATTTTCATGTTTATAGAGATGGCGGTGTAGATATTTCCATATTTATAGAGATAGCGGTGTACATATTTCCATCTTTCTACAGATGGCAGTGTAGATATTTCCATGTTTATACAGATGGCCATGTAGATATTTCCATATTTATACAGATGTCTGTGTAGATATTTCCATGTGTATACAGATGGTATTGTAGGTATTTCCATGTATATACAGATGGTGGTGTAGATATTTCCATGTTTATTCAGATGACTGTGTAGATCTTTCCATGTTTTTACAGATGGCAGTGTAGATATTTCAATGTTTATAGAGATGGCGCTGTAGATATTTCCATGTTTAAACAGATAACGGTGGAGATATTTCCATGTTTATGCAGACAGCAGTGGAGATATTTCCATGTTTATACACATAGCGGTGTACATATTTCCATGTTTATAGAGACAGCGGTGTAGGTATTTCCATGTTTATACAGATAGCGGTGCAGATATTTCCATGTTTACACAGATGCCTATGAAGATATTTCCATATTTATACAGAGGGCTGTGTAGATATTTCTATGTTTATACAGATGGCAGTGTAGATATTTCCATGTTCCTACACATGACTGTGTAGGTATTTCCATCTTTATACAGATGGCTTTGTAGATATTTCCATGTTTATAGAGATAGCGGTGCAGATATTTCCATGTTTATACAGATAGCACTGTATATATTTCCATGTTTATACAGATCGTGGTGTAGATATTTCCGTGTTTATACACAGGGCGGAGTAGGTACTTCCATCTTTATGGAGATGGCAGTGTAGATATTTTCATGTTTATAGAGATGGCGGTGTAGATATTTCCATATTTATAGACATAGCGGTGTAGATATTTCCATCTTTCTACAGATGGCAGTGTAGATAATTCCATGTTTATACAGATGGCCGTGTAGATATTTCCATATTTATACAGACGTCTGTGTAGATATTTCCATGTGTATACAGATGGCATTGTAGGTATTTCCATGTTTATACAGATGGTGGTGTAGATATTTCCATGTTTATTCAGATGACTGTGTAGATATTTCCATGTTTTTACAGATGGCAGTGTAGATTTTTCAATGTTTATAGAGATGGCGCTGTAGATATTTCCATGTTTATACAGATAACGGTGGAGATATTTCCATGTTTATACAGATAGCGGTGTAGATATTTCCATGTTTATACAGATAACGGTGGAGATATTTCCATGTTTATACAGATAGCGGTGTAGATATTTCCATGTTTATAGAGATAGCGGTGTAGGTATTTCCATGTTTATAGACATAACGGTGTAGATATTTCCATGTTTATATAGATGGCATTGTAGATATTTCCATGTTTATACCGATAGCGGTGTTGGTATTTCTATGTTTATACAGATAGCGATGTAGATATTTCCATGTTTATACAGCTCGCGGTGCAGATATTTATATCTTTATACAGATGGCATTGTACATAAATCCTTATTCACACAGAGGCCGGTGTCGGTGTTTCCATGTTTATACAGATGGCGAAGTAGTTAGTTCCGTGTTTATGGAGATGGCAGTGTAGATATTTTCATGTTTATAGAGATGGCGGTGTAGATATTTGCATGTTTATAGAGATAGCAGTGTAGATATTTACATGTTTATACAGATGGCTGTATAGGTATTTCCATGTTTTTACAGATGGAAGTGCAGATATTTCCATGTATATAGAGATAGCGATGTAGATATTTCCATGTTTGTACGGATGGCGGTGTTGATATTTCCATCTATACACAGATGGTCGTGTAGATATTTCCATGTTTATACAGATGGCGGCATAGATATTTCCATGGACATGCAGATGGCGGTGTAGATATTTCCCTGTTTATACAGAGAGCGGTGTAGTTATTTCCATGTTTACACAGATGGTGGTGTAGATATTTCCGTGTTTATACACATGGCGGAGTAGATACTTCCATCTTTATGGAGATGGCAGTGTAGATACTTTCATGTTTATAGAGATGGCGGTTTAGATATTTCCATATTTATAGAGATAGCCGTGTACATATTTCCATCTTTCTACAAATGGCAGTGTAGATATTTCCATGTTTATACAGATGGCCATGTAGATATTTCCATATTTATACAGATGTCTGTGTAGATATTTCCATGTGTATACAGATGTTATTGTAGGTATTTCCATGTATATACAGATGGTGGTGTAGATATTTCCATGTTTATTCAGATGACTGTGTAGATATTTCCATGTTTTTACAGATGGCAGTGTAGATATTTCAATGTTTATAGAGATGGCGCTGTAGATATTTCCATGTTTAAACAGATAACGGTGGAGATATTTCCATGTTTATACAGACAGCAGTGGAGATATTTCCATGTTTATACCCATAGCGGTGTACATATTTCCATGTTTATAGAGACAGCGGTGTAGGTATTTCCATGTTTATACAGATAGCGGTGCAGATATTTCCATGTTTACACAGATGCCTATGCAGATATTTCCATATTTATACAGAGGGCTGTGTAGATATTTCTATGTTTATACAGATGGCAGTGTAGATATTTCCATGTTCCTACACATGACTGTGTAGGTATTTCCATCTTTATACAGATGGCTTTGTAGATATTTCCATGTTTACAGAGATAGCGGTGCAGATATTTCCATGTTTATAGAGATAGCGCTGTATATATTTCCATGTTTATACAGATCGTGGTGTAGATATTTCCGTGTTTATACACAGGGCGGAGTAGGTACTTCCATCTTTATGGAGATGGCAGTGTAGATATTTTCATGTTTATAGATATGGCGGTGTAGATATTTCCATATTTATAGAGATAGCGGTGTAGATATTTCCATCTTTCTACAGATGGCAGTGTAGATAATTCCATGTTTATACAGATGGCCGTGTAGATATTTCCATATTTATACAGATGTCTGTGTAGATATTTCCATGTGTATACAGATGGTATTGTAGGTATTTCCATGTTTATACAGATGGTGGTGTAGATATTTCCATGTTTATTCAGATGACTGTGTAGATATTTCCATGTTTTTACAGATGGCAGTGTAGATATTTCAATGTTTATAGAGATGGCGCTGTAGATACTTCCATGTTTAAACAGATAACGGTGGAGATATTTCCATGTTTATACAGACAGCAGTGGAGATATTTCCATGTTTATACACATAGCGGTGTACATATTTCCATGTTTATAGAGACTGCGGTGCAGGTATTTCCATGTTTATACAGATAGCGGTGCAGATATTTCCATGTTTACACAGATGCCTATGCAGATATTTCCATATTTATACAGAGGGCTGTGTAGATATTTCTATGTTTATACAGATGGCAGTGTAGATATTTCCATGTTCCTACACATGACTGTGTAGATATTTCCATCTTTATACAGATGGCTTTGTAGATATTTCCATGTTTATAGAGATAGCGGTGCAGATATTTCCATGTTTATACAGATAGCGCTGTATTTATTTCCATGTTTATACAGATCGTGGTGTAGATATTTCCGTGTTTGTACACAGGGCGGAGTAGATACTTCCATCTTTATGGAGATGGCAGTGTAGATATTTTCATGTTTATAGAGATGGCGGTGTAGATATTTCCATATTTATAGAGATAGCGGTGTAGATATTTCCATCTTTCTACAAATGGCAGTGTAGATAATTCCATGTTTATACAGATGGCCGTGTAGATATTTCCATATTTATACAGATGTCTGTGTAGATATTTCCATGTGTATACAGATGTTATTGTAGGTATTTCCATGTTTATACAGATGATGGTGTAGATATTTCCATGTCTATTCAGATGACTGTGTAGATATTTCCATGTTTTTACAGATGGCAGGGTAGATTTTTCAATGTTTATAGGGATGGCGCTGTAGATATTTCCATGTTTATAAAGATAACGGTGGAGATATTTCCATGTTTATACAGATAGCGGTGTAGGTATTTCCATGTTTATAGACATAGCGGTGTAGATATTTCCATGTTTATATAGATGGCGTTGTAGATATTTCCATGGTTATACCGATAGCGGTGTTGGTATTTCCACGTTTATACAGATAGCGATGTAGATATTTCCATGTTGATACAGCTCGCGGTGCAGATATTTATATCTTTATACAGATGGCATTGTACATATTTCCTTATTCACACAGATGCCGGTGTAGATGTTTCCATGTTTATACAGATGGCGAAGTAGTTAGTTCCATGTTTATGGAGATGCCAGTGTAGATATTTTCATGTTTATAGAGATGGCGGTGTAGATATTTCCATGTTTATAGAGATAGCAGTGTAGATATTTACATGTTTATACAGATGGCTGTGTAGATATTTGCATGTGTATACAGATGGCATTGTAGATATTTCCATGTTTATACAGATGACTGTATAGGTATTTCCATGTTTTTACAGATGGCAGTGCAGATATTTCCATGTTTATAGAGATAGCGATGTAGATATTTCCATGTTTGTACGGATGGCGGTGTTGATATTTCCATCTATACACAGATGGCCGTGTAGATATTTCCATGTTTATACAGATGGCGGCATAGATATTTCCATGGACATGCAGATGGCGGTGTAGATATTTCCATGTTTATACAGAGAGCGGTGTAGTTATTTCCATGTTTACACAGATGGTGGTGTAGATATTTCCGTGTTTATACACATGGCGGAGTAGATACTTCCATCTTTATGGAGATGGCAGTGTAGATATTTTCATGTTTATAGAGATGGCGGTGTAGATATTTCCATATTTATAGAGATAGCGGTGTACATATTTCCATCTTTCTACAGATGGCAGTGTAGATATTTCCATGTTTATACAGATGGCCATGTAGATATTTCCATATTTATACAGATGTCCCTTGTAGATATTTCCATGTGTATACAGATGTTATTGTAGGTATTTCCATGTATATACAGATGGTGGTGTAGATATTTCCATGTTTATTCAGATGACTGTGTAGATATTTCCATGTTTTTACAGATAGCAGTGTAGATATTTCAATGTTTATAGAGATGGCGCTGTAGATATTTCCATGTTTAAACAGATAACGGTGGAGATATTTCCATGTTTATGCAGACAGCAGTGGAGATATTTCCATGTTTATACACATAGCGGTGTACATATTTCCATGTTTATAGAGACAGCGGTGTAGGTATTTCCATGTTTATACAGATAGCGGTGCACATATTTCCATGTTTACACAGATGCCTATGAAGATATTTCCATATTTATACAGAGGGCTGTGTAGATGTTTCTATGTTTATACAGATGGCAGTGTAGATATTTCCATGTTCCTACACATGACTGTGTAGGTATTTCCATCTTTATACAGATGGCTTTGTAGATATTTCCATGTTTATAGAGATAGCGGTGCAGATATTTCCATGTTTATACAGATAGCACTGTATATATTTCCATGTTTATACAGATCGTGGTGTAGATATTTCCGTGTTTATACACAGGGCGGAGTAGGTACTTCCATCTTTATGGAGATGGCAGTGTAGATATTTTCATGTTTATAGAGATGGCGGTGTAGATATTTCCATATTTATAGAGATAGCGGTGTAGATATTTCCATCTTTCTACAGATGGCAGTGTAGATAATTCCATGTTTATACAGATGGCCGTGTAGATATTTCCATATTTATACAGATGTCTGTGTAGATATTTCCATGTGTATACAGATGGCATTGTAGGTATTTCCATGTTTATACAGATGGTGGTGTAGATATTTCCATGTTTATTCAGATGACTGTGTGGATATTTCCATGTTTTTACAGATGGCAGTGTAGATTTTTCAATGTTTATAGAGATGGCGCTGTAGATATTTCCATGTTTATACAGATAACGGTGGAGATATTTCCATGTTTATAGAGATAGCGGTGTAGGTATTTCCATGTTTATACAGATAACGGTGTAGATATTTCCATGTTTATATAGATGGCATTGTAGGTATTTCCATGTTTATACCGATAGCGGTGTTGGTATTTCTATGTTTATACAGATAGCGATGTAGATATTTCCATGTTTATACAGCTCGCGGTGCAGATATTTATATCTTTATACAGATGGCATTGTACATAATTCCTTATTCACACAGAGGCCGGTGTCGGTGTTTCCATGTTTATACAGATGGCGAAGTAGTTAGTTCCGTGTTTATGGAGATGGCAGTGTAGATATTTTCATGTTTATAGAGATGGCGGTGTAGATATTTGCATGTTTATAGAGATAGCAGTGTAGATATTTACATGTTTATACAGATGACTGTATAGGTATTTCCATGTTTTTACAGATGGAAGTGCAGATATTTCCATGTTTATAGAGATAGCGATGTAGATATTTCCATGTTTGTACGGATGGCGGTGTTGATATTTCCATCTATACACAGATGGTCGTGTAGATATTTCCATGTTTGTACAGATGGCGGCATAGATATTTCCATGGACGTGCAGATGGCGGTGTAGATATTTCCATGTTTATACAGAGAGCGGTGTAGTTATTTCCATGTTTACACAGATGGTGGTGTAGATATTTCCGTGTTTATACACATGGCGGTGTAGATACTTCCATCTTTATGGAGATGGCAGTGTAGATATTTTCATGTTTATAGAGATGGCGGTGTAGATATTTCCATATTTATAGAGATAGCCGTGTACATATTTCCATCTTTCTACAGATGGCAGTGTAGATATTTCCATGTTTATACAGATGGCCATGTAGATATTTCCATATTTATACAGATGTCTGTGTAGATATTTCCATGTGTATACAGATGTTATTGTAGGTATTTCCATGTATATACAGATGGTGGTGTAGATATTTCCATGTTTATTCAGATGACTGTGTAGATATTTCCATGTTTTTACAGATGGCAGTGTAGATATTTCAATGTTTATAGAGATGGCGCTGTAGATATTTCCATGTTTAAACAGATAACGGTGGAGATATTTCCATGTTTATGCAGACAGCAGTGGAGGTATTTCCATGCTTATACACATAGCGGTGTACATATTTCCATGTTTATAGAGACAGCGGTGTAGGTATTTCCATGTTTATACAGATAGCGGTGCAGATATTTCCATGTTTACACAGATGCCTATGAAGATATTTCCATATTTATACAGAGGGCTGTGTAGATATTTCTATGTTTATACAGATGGCAGTGTAGATATTTCCATGTTCCTACACATGACTGTGTAGGTATTTCCATCTTTATACAGATGGCTTTGTAGATATTTCCATGTTTATAGAGATAGCGGTGCAGATATTTCCATGTTTATACAGATAGCACTGTATATATTTCCATGTTTATACAGATCGTGGTGTAGATATTTCCGTGTTTATACACAGGGCGGAGTAGGTACTTCCATCTTTATGGAGATGGCAGTGTAGATATTTTCATGTTTATAGAGATGGCGGTGTAGATATTTCCATATTTATAGACATAGCGGTGTAGATATTTCCATCTTTCTACAGATGGCAGTGTAGATAATTCCATGTTTATACAGATGGCCGTGTAGATATTTCCACATTTATACAGATGTCTGTGTAGATATTTCCATGTGTATACAGATGGCATTGTAGGTATTTCCATGTTTATACAGATGGTGGTGTAGATATTTCCATGTTTATTCAGATGACTGTGTAGATATTTCCATGTTTTTACAGATGGCAGTGTAGATTTTTCAATGTTTATAGAGATGGCGCTGTAGATATTTCCATGTTTATACAGATAACGGTGGAGATATTTCCATGTTTATACAGATAGCGGTGTAGATATTTCCATGTTTATACAGATAACGGTGGAGATATTTCCATGTTTATACAGATAGCGGTGTAGATATTTCCATGTTTATAGAGATAGCGGTGTAGGTATTTCCATGTTTATAGACATAACGGTGTAGATATTTCCATGTTTATATAGATGGCATTGTAGATATTTCCATGTTTATACCGATAGCGGTGTTGGTATTTCTATGTTTATACAGATAGCGATGTAGATATTTCCATGTTTATACAGCTCGCGGTGCAGATATTTATATCTTTATACAGATGGCATTGTACATAAATCCTTATTCACACAGAGGCCGGTGTCGGTGTTTCCATGTTTATACAGATGGCGAAGTAGTTAGTTCCGTGTTTATGGAGATGGCAGTGTAGATATTTTCATGTTTATAGAGATGGCGGTGTAGATATTTGCATGTTTATAGAGATAGCAGTGTAGATATTTACATGTTTATACAGATGGCTGTATAGGTATTTCCATGTTTTTACAGATGGAAGTGCAGATATTTCCATGTATATAGAGATAGCGATGTAGATATTTCCATGTTTGTACGGATGGCGGTGTTGATATTTCCATCTATACACAGATGGTCGTGTAGATATTTCCATGTTTATACAGATGGCGGCATAGATATTTCCATGGACATGCAGATGGCGGTGTAGATATTTCCCTGTTTATACAGAGAGCGGTGTAGTTATTTCCATGTTTACACAGATGGTGGTGTAGATATTTCCGTGTTTATACACATGGCGGAGTAGATACTTCCATCTTTATGGAGATGGCAGTGTAGATATTTTCATGTTTATAGAGATGGCGGTTTAGATATTTCCATATTTATAGAGATAGCCGTGTACATATTTCCATCTTTCTACAAATGGCAGTGTAGATATTTCCATGTTTATACAGATGGCCATGTAGATATTTCCATATTTATACAGATGTCTGTGTAGATATTTCCATGTGTATACAGATGTTATTGTAGGTATTTCCATGTATATACAGATGGTGGTGTAGATATTTCCATGTTTATTCAGATGACTGTGTAGATATTTCCATGTTTTTACAGATGGCAGTGTAGATATTTCAATGTTTATAGAGATGGCGCTGTAGATATTTCCATGTTTAAACAGATAACGGTGGAGATATTTCCATGTTTATACAGACAGCAGTGGAGATATTTCCATGTTTATACCCATAGCGGTGTACATATTTCCATGTTTATAGAGACAGCGGTGTAGGTATTTCCATGTTTATACAGATAGCGGTGGAGATATTTCCATGTTTACACAGATGCCTATGCAGATATTTCCATATTTATACAGAGGGCTGTGTAGATATTTCTATGTTTATACAGATGGCAGTGTAGATATTTCCATGTTCCTACACATGACTGTGTAGGTATTTCCATCTTTATACAGATGGCTTTGTAGATATTTCCATGTTTACAGAGATAGCGGTGCAGATATTTCCATGTTTATAGAGATAGCGCTGTATATATTTCCATGTTTATACAGATCGTGGTGTAGATATTTCCGTGTTTATACACAGGGCGGAGTAGGTACTTCCATCTTTATGGAGATGGCAGTGTAGATATTTTCATGTTTATAGATATGGCGGTGTAGATATTTCCATATTTATAGAGATAGCGGTGTAGATATTTCCATCTTTCTACAGATGGCAGTGTAGATAATTCCATGTTTATACAGATGGCCGTGTAGATATTTCCATATTTATACAGATGTCTGTGTAGATATTTCCATGTGTATACAGATGGTATTGTAGGTATTTCCATGTTTATACAGATGGTGGTGTAGATATTTCCATGTTTATTCAGATGACTGTGTAGATATTTCCATGTTTTTACAGATGGCAGTGTAGATATTTCAATGTTTATAGAGATGGCGCTGTAGATACTTCCATGTTTAAACAGATAACGGTGGAGATATTTCCATGTTTATACAGACAGCAGTGGAGATATTTCCATGTTTATACACATAGCGGTGTACATATTTCCATGTTTATAGAGACTGCGGTGCAGGTATTTCCATGTTTATACAGATAGCGGTGCAGATATTTCCATGTTTACACAGATGCCTATGCAGATATTTCCATATTTATACAGAGGGCTTTGTAGATATTTCTATGTTTATACAGATGGCAGTGTAGATATTTCCATGTTCCTACACATGACTGTGTAGATATTTCCATCTTTATACAGATGGCTTTGTAGATATTTCCATGTTTATAGAGATAGCGGTGCAGATATTTCCATGTTTATACAGATAGCGCTGTATTTATTTCCATGTTTATACAGATCGTGGTGTAGATATTTCCGTGTTTGTACACAGGGCGGAGTAGATACTTCCATCTTTATGGAGACGGCAGTGTAGATATTTTCATGTTTATTGAGATGGCGGTGTAGATATTTCCATATTTATAGAGATAGCGGTGTACATATTTCCATCTTTCTACAAATGGCAGTGTAGATAATTCCATGTTTATACAGATGGCCGTGTAGATATTTCCATATTTATACAGATGTCTGTGTAGATATTTCCATGTGTATACAGATGTTATTGTAGGTATTTCCATGTTTATACAGATGATGGTGTAGATATTTCCATGTCTATTCAGATGACTGTGTAGATATTTCCATGTTTTTACAGATGGCAGGGTAGATTTTTCAATGTTTATAGGGATGGCGCTGTAGATATTTCCATGTTTATAAAGATAACGGTGGAGATATTTCCATGTTTATACAGATAGCGGTGTAGATATTTCCATGTTTATAGAGATAGCGGTGTAGGTATTTCCATGTTTATAGACATAGCGGTGTAGATATTTCCATGTTCATATAGATGGCATTGTAGATATTTCCATGGTTATACCGATAGCGGTGTTTGTATTTCCACGTTTATACAGATAGCGATGTAGATATTTCCATGTTGATACAGCTCGCGGTGCAGATATTTATATCTTTATACAGATGGCATTGTACATATTTCCTTATTCACACAGATGCCGGTGTAGATGTTTCCATGTTTATACAGATGGCGAAGTAGTTAGTTCCATGTTTATGGAGATGCCAGTGTAGATATTTTCATGTTTATAGAGATGGCGGTGTAGATATTTCCATGTTTATAGAGATAGCGGTGTAGATATTTACATGTTTATACAGATGGCTGTGTAGATATTTGCATGTGTATACAGATGGCATTGTAGATATTTCCATGTTTATACAGATGACTGTATAGGTATTTCCATGTTTTTACAGATGGCAGTGCAGATATTTCCATGTTTATAGAGATAGCGATGTAGATATTTCCATGTTTGTACGGATGGCGGTGTTGATATTTCCATCTATACACAGATGGCCGTGTAGATATTTCCATGTTTATACAGATGGCGGCATAGATATTTCCATGGACATGCAGATGGCGGTGTAGATATTTCCATGTTTATACAGAGAGCGGTGTAGTTATTTCCATGTTTACACAGATGGTGGTGTAGATATTTCCGTGTTTATACACATGGCGGAGTAGATACTTCCATCCTTATGGAGATGGCAGTGTAGATATTTTCATGTTTATAGAGATGGCGGTGTAGATATTTCCATATTTATAGAGATAGTGGTGTACATATTTCCATCTTTCTACAGATGGCAGTGTAGATATTTCCATGTTTATACAGATGGCCATGTAGATATTTCCATATTTATACAGATGTCTGTGTAGATATTTCCATGTGTATACAGATGTTATTGTAGGTATTTCCATATATATACAGATGGTGGTGTAGATATTTCCATGTTGATTCAGATGACTGTGTAGATATTTCCATGTTTTTACAGATGGCAGTGTAGATATTTCAATGTTTATAGAGATGGCGCTGTAGATATTTCCATGTTTAAACAGATAACGGTGGAGATATTTCCATGTTTATACAGACAGCAGTACAGATATTTCCATGTTTATACATATAGCGGTGTACATATTTCCATGTTTATAGAGACAGCGGTGTAGGTATTTCCATGTTTATACAGATAGCGGTGCAGATATTTCCATGTTTACACAGATGCCTATGCAGATATTTCCATATTTATACAGAGGGCTGTGTAGATATTGCTATGTTTATACAGATGGCTGTGTAGATATTTCCATGTTCCTACACATGACTGTGTAGGTATTTCCATCTTTATACAGATGGCTTTGTAGATATTTCCATGTTTATAGAGATAGCGGTGCAGATATTTCCATGTTTATACAGATAGCGCTGTATTTATTTCCATGTTTATACAGATCGTGGTGTAGATATTTCCGTGTTTGTACAGAGGGCGGTGTAGATACTTCCATCTTTATGGAGATGGCAGTGTAGATATTTTCATGTTTATAGAGATGGCGGTGTAGATATTTCCATATTTATAGAGATAGCGGTGTAGATATTTCCATCTTTCTACAAATGGCAGTGTAGATAATTCCATGTTTATACAGATGGCCGTGTAGATATTTCCATATTTATACAGATGTCTGTGTAGATATTTCCATGTGTATACAGATGTTATTGTAGGTATTTCCATGTTTATACAGATGATGGTGTAGATATTTCCATGTCTATTCAGATGACTGTGTAGATATTTCCATGTTTTTACAGATGGCAGGGTAGATTTTTCAATGTTTATAGGGATGGCGCTGTAGATATTTCCATGTTTATAAAGATAACGGTGGAGATATTTCCATGTTTATACAGATAGCGGTGTAGATATTTCCATGTTTATAGAGATAGCGGTGTAGGTATTTCCATGTTTATAGACATAGCGGTGTAGATATTTCCATGTTCATATAGATGGCATTGTAGATATTTCCATGGTTATACCGATAGCGGTGTTTGTATTTCCACGTTTATACAGATAGCGATGTAGATATTTCCATGTTGATACAGCTCGCGGTGCAGATATTTATATCTTTATACAGATGGCATTGTACATATTTCCTTATTCACACAGATGCCGGTGTAGATGTTTCCATGTTTATACAGATGGCGAAGTAGTTAGTTCCATGTTTATGGAGATGCCAGTGTAGATATTTTCATGTTTATAGAGATGGCGGTGTAGATATTTCCATGTTTATAGAGATAGCGGTGTAGATATTTACATGTTTATACAGATGGCTGTGTAGATATTTGCATGTGTATACAGATGGCATTGTAGATATTTCCATGTTTATACAGATGACTGTATAGGTATTTCCATGTTTTTACAGATGGCAGTGCAGATATTTCCATGTTTATAGAGATAGCGATGTAGATATTTCCATGTTTGTACGGATGGCGGTGTTGATATTTCCATCTATACACAGATGGCCGTGTAGATATTTCCATGTTTATACAGATGGCGGCATAGATATTTCCATGGACATGCAGATGGCGGTGTAGATATTTCCATGTTTATACAGAGAGCGGTGTAGTTATTTCCATGTTTACACAGATGCTGGTGTAGATATTTCCGTGTTTATACACATGGCGGAGTAGATACTTCCATCCTTATGGAGATGGCAGTGTAGATATTTTCATGTTTATAGAGATGGCGGTGTAGATATTTCCATATTTATAGAGATAGTGGTGTACATATTTCCATCTTTCTACAGATGGCAGTGTAGATATTTCCATGTTTATACAGATGGCCATGTAGATATTTCCATATTTATACAGATGTCTGTGTAGATATTTCCATGTGTATACAGATGTTATTGTAGGTATTTCCATATATATACAGATGGTGGTGTAGATATTTCCATGTTGATTCAGATGACTGTGTAGATATTTCCATGTTTTTACAGATGGCAGTGTAGATATTTCAATGTTTATAGAGATGGCGCTGTAGATATTTCCATGTTTAAACAGATAACGGTGGAGATATTTCCATGTTTATACAGACAGCAGTACAGATATTTCCATGTTTATACACATAGCGGTGTACATATTTCCATGTTTATAGAGACAGCGGTGTAGGTATTTCCATGTTTATACAGATAGCGGTGCAGATATTTCCATGTTTACACAGATGCCTATGCAGATATTTCCATATTTATACAGAGGGCTGTGTAGATATTGCTATGTTTATACAGATGGCTGTGTAGATATTTCCATGTTCCTACACATGACTGTGTAGGTATTTCCATCTTTATACAGATGGCTTTGTAGATATTTCCATGTTTATAGAGATAGCGGTGCAGATATTTCCATGTTTATACAGATAGCGCTGTATTTATTTCCATGTTTATACAGATCGTGGTGTAGATATTTCCGTGTTTGTACACAGGGCGGTGTAGATACTTCCATCTTTATGGAGATGGCAGTGTAGATATTTTCATGTTTATAGAGATGGCGGTGTAGATATTTCCATATTTATAGAGATAGCGGTGTAGATATTTCCATCTTTCTACAGATGGCAGTGTAGATAATTCCATGTTTATACAGATGGCCGTGTAGATATTTACATATTTATACAGATGTCTGTGTATATATTTCCATGTGTATACAGATGGTATTGTAGGTATTTCCATGTTTATACAGATGGTGGTGTAGATATTTCCATGTCTATTCAGATGACTGTGTAGATATTTCCATGTTTTTACAGATGGCAGTGTAGATTTTTCAATGTTTATAGAGATGGCGCTGTAGATATTTCCATGTTTATACTGATAACGGTGGAGATATTTCCATGTTTATACAGATAGCGGTGTAGATATTTCCATGTTTATAGAGATAGCGGTGTAGGTATTTCCATGTTTATAGACATAGCGGTGTAGATATTTCCATGTTTATATAGATGGCGTTGTAGATATTTCCATGGTTATACCGATAGCGGTGTTGGTATTTCCACGTTTATACAGATAGCGATGTAGATATTTCCATGTTGATACAGCTCGCGGTGCAGATATTTATATCTTTATACAGATGGCATTGTACATATTTCCTTATTCACACAGATGCCGGTGTAGATGTTTCCATGTTTATACAGATGGCGAAGTAGTTAGTTCCATGTTTATGGAGATGGCAGTGTAGATATTTTCATGTTTATAGAGATGGCGGTGTAGATATTTCCATGTTTATAGAGATAGCAGTGTAGATATTTACATGTTTATACAGATGGCTGTGTAGATATTTGCATGTGTATACAGATGGCATTGTAGATATTTCCATGTTTATACAGATGACTGTATAGGTATTTCCATGTTTTTACAGATGGCAGTGCAGATATTTCCATGTTTATAGAGATAGCGATGTAGATATTTCCATGTTTGTACAGATGGCGGTGTTGATATTTCCATCTATACACAGATGGCCGTGTAGATATTTCCATGTTTATACAGATGGCGGCATAGATATTTCCATGGACATGCAGATGGCGGTGTAGATATTTCCATGTTTATACAGAGAGCGGTGTAGTTATTTCCATGTTTACACAGATGGTGGTGTAGATATTTCCGTGTTTATACACATGGCGGAGTAGATACTTCCATCTTTATGGAGATGGCAGTGTAGATATTTTCATGTTTATAGAGATGGCGGTGTAGATATTTCCATATTTATAGAGATAGCGGTGTACATATTTCCATCTTTCTACAGATGGCAGTGTAGATATTTCCATGTTTATACAGATGGCCATGTAGATATTTCCATATTTATACAGATGTCCCTTGTAGATATTTCCATGTGTATACAGATGTTATTGTAGGTATTTCCATGTATATACAGATGGTGGTGTAGATATTTCCATGTTTATTCAGATGACTGTGTAGATATTTCCATGTTTTTACAGATAGCAGTGTAGATATTTCAATGTTTATAGAGATGGCGCTGTAGATATTTCCATGTTTAAACAGATAACGGTGGAGATATTTCCATGTTTATGCAGACAGCAGTGGAGATATTTCCATGTTTATACACATAGCGGTGTACATATTTCCATGTTTATAGAGACAGCGGTGTAGGTATTTCCATGTTTATAGCGATAGCGGTGCAGATATTTCCATGTTTACACAGATGCCTATGAAGATATTTCCATATTTATACAGAGGGCTGTGTAGATATTTCTATGTTTATACAGATGGCAGTGTAGATATTTCCATGTTCCTACACATGACTGTGTAGGTATTTCCATCTTTATACAGATGGCTTTGTAGATATTTCCATGTTTATAGAGATAGCGGTGCAGATATTTCCATGTTTATACAGATAGCACTGTATATATTTCCATGTTTATACAGATCGTGGTGTAGATATTTCCGTGTTTATACACAGGGCGGAGTAGGTACTTCCATCTTTATGGAGATGGCAGTGTAGATATTTTCATGTTTATAGAGATGGCGGTGTAGATATTTCCATATTTATAGAGATAGCGGTGTAGATATTTCCATCTTTCTACAGATGGCAGTGTAGATAATTCCATGTTTATACAGATGGCCGTGTAGATATTTCCATATTTATACAGATGTCTCTGTAGATATTTCCATGTGTATACAGATGGCATTGTAGGTATTTCCATGTTTATACAGATGGTGGTGTAGATATTTCCATGTTTATTCAGATGACTGTGTGGATATTTCCATGTTTTTACAGATGGCAGTGTAGATTTTTCAATGTTTATAGAGATGGCGCTGTAGATATTTCCATGTTTATACAGATAACGGTGGAGATATTTCCATGTTTATACAGATAGCGGTGTAGATATTTCCATGTTTATACAGATAACGGTGGAGATATTTCCATGTTTATGCAGATAGCGGTGTAGATATTTCCATGTTTATAGAGATAGCGGTGTAGGTATTTCCATGTTTATAGACATAACGGTGTAGATATTTCCATGTTTATATAGATGGCATTGTAGATATTTCCATGTTTATACCGATAGCGGTGTTGGTATTTCTATGTTTATACAGATAGCGATGTAGATATTTCCATGTTTATACAGCTCGCGGTGCAGATATTTATATCTTTATACAGATGGCATTGTACATAATTCCTTATTCACACAGAGGCCGGTGTCGGTGTTTCCATGTTTATACAGATGGCGAAGTAGTTAGTTCCGTGTTTATGGAGATGGCAGTGTAGATATTTTCATGTTTATAGAGATGGCGGTGTAGATATTTGCATGTTTATAGAGATAGCAGTGTAGATATTTACATGTTTATACAGATGACTGTATAGGTATTTCCATGTTTTTACAGATGGAAGTGCAGATATTTCCATGTTTATAGAGATAGCGATGTAGATATTTCCATGTTTGTACGGATGGCGGTGTTGATATTTCCATCTATACACAGATGGTCGTGTAGATATTTCCATGTTTGTACAGATGGCGGCATAGATATTTCCATGGACGTGCAGATGGCGGTGTAGATATTTCCATGTTTATACAGAGAGCGGTGTAGTTATTTCCATGTTTACACAGATGGTGGTGTAGATATTTCCGTGTTTATACACATGGCGGAGTAGATACTTCCATCTTTATGGAGATGGCAGTGTAGATATTTTCATGTTTATAGAGATGGCGGTGTAGATATTTCCATATTTATAGAGATAGCCGTGTACATATATCCATCTTTCTACAGATGGCAGTGTAGATATTTCCATGTTTATACAGATGGCCATGTAGATATTTCCATATTTATACAGATGTCTGTGTAGATATTTCCATGTGTATACAGATGTTATTGTAGGTATTTCCATGTATATACAGATGGTGGTGTAGATATTTCCATGTTTATTCAGATGACTGTGTAGATATTTCCATGTTTTTACAGATGGCAGTGTAGATATTTCAATGTTTATAGAGATGGCGCTGTAGATATTTCCATGTTTAAACAGATAACGGTGGAGATATTTCCATGTTTATGCAGACAGCAGTGGAGATATTTCCATGTTTATACACATAGCGGTGTACATATTTCCATGTTTATAGAGACAGCGGTGTAGGTATTTCCATGTTTATACAGATAGCGGTGCAGATATTTCCATGTTTACACAGATGCCTATTAAGATATTTCCATATTTATACAGAGGGCTGTGTAGATATTTCTATGTTTATACAGATGGCAGTGTAGATATTTCCATGTTCCTACACATGACTGTGTAGGTATTTCCATCTTTATACAGATGGCTTTGTAGATATTTCCATGTTTATAGAGATAGCGGTGCAGATATTTCCATGTTTATACAGATAGCACTGTATATATTTCCATGTTTATACAGATCGTGGTGTAGATATTTCCGTGTTTATACACAGGGCGGAGTAGGTACTTCCATCTTTATGGAGATGGCAGTGTAGATATTTTCATGTTTATAGAGATGGCGGTGTAGATATTTCCATATTTATAGAGATAGCGGTGTAGATATTTCCATCTTTCTACAGATGGCAGTGTAGATAATTCCATGTTTATACAGATGGCCGTGTAGATATTTCCATATTTATACAGATGTCTGTGTAGATATTTCCATGTGTATACAGATGGCATTGTAGGTATTTCCATGTTTATACAGATGGTGGTGTAGATATTTCCATGTTTATTCAGATGACTGTGTAGATATTTCCATGTTTTTACAGATGGCAGTGTAGATTTTTCAATGTTTATAGAGATGGCGCTGTAGATATTTCCATGTTTATACAGATAATGGTGGAGATATTTCCATGTTTATACAGATAGCGGTGTAGATATTTCCATGTTTATACAGATAACGGTGGAGATATTTCCATGTTTATACAGATAGCGGTGTAGATATTTCCATGTTTATAGAGATAGCGGTGTAGGTATTTCCATGTTTATAGACATAACGGTGTAGATATTTCCATGTTTATATAGATGGCATTGTAGATATTTCCATGTTTATACCGATAGCGGTGTTGGTATTTCTATGTTTATACAGATAGCGATGTAGATATTTCCATGTTTATACAGCTCGCGGTGCAGATATTTATATCTTTATACAGATGGCATTGTACATAATTCCTTATTCACACAGAGGCCGGTGTCGGTGTTTCCATGTTTATACAGATGGCGAAGTAGTTAGTTCCGTGTTTATGGAGATGGCAGTGTAGATATTTTCATGTTTATAGAGATGGCGGTGTAGATATTTGCATGTTTATAGAGATAGCAGTGTAGATATTTACATGTTTATACAGATGGCTGTATAGGTATTTCCATGTTTTTACAGATGGAAGTGCAGATATTTCCATGTTTATAGGGATAGCGATGTATATATTTCCATGTTTGTACGGATGGCGGTGTTGATATTTCCATCTATACACAGATGGTCGTGTAGATATTTCCATGTTTATACAGATGGCGGCATAGATATTTCCATGGACATGCAGATGGCGGTGTAGATATTTCCATGTTTATACAGAGAGCGGTGTAGTTATTTCCATGTTTACACAGATGGTGGTGTAGATATTTCCGTGTTTATACACATGGCGGAGTAGATACTTCCATCTTTATGGAGATGGCAGTGTAGATATTTTCATGTTTATAGAGATGGCGGTGTAGATATTTCCATATTTATAGAGATAGCCGTGTACATATTTCCATCTTTCTACAGATGGCAGTGTAGATATTTCCATGTTTATACAGATGGCCATGTAGATATTTCCATATTTATACAGATGTCTGTGTAGATATTTCCATGTGTATACAGATGTTATTGTAGGTATTTCCATGTATATACAGATGGTGGTGTAGATATTTCCATGTTTATTCAGATGACTGTGTAGATTTTCCATGTTTTTACAGATGGCAGTGTAGATATTTCAATGTTTATAGAGATGGCGCTGTAGATATTTCCATGTTTAAACAGATAACGGTGGAGATATTTCCATGTTTATACAGACAGCAGTGGAGATATTTCCATGTTTATACCCATAGCGGTGTACATATTTCCATGTTTATAGAGACAGCGGTGTAGGTATTTCCATGTTTATACAGATAGCGGTGCAGATATTTCCATGTTTACACAGATGCCTATGCAGATATTTCCATATTTATACAGAGGGCTGTGTAGATATTTCTATGTTTATACAGATGGCAGTGTAGATATTTCCATGTTCCTACACATGACTGTGTAGGTATTTCCATCTTTATACAGATGGCTTTGTAGATATATCCATGTTTACAGAGATAGCGGTGCAGATATTTCCATGTTTATACAGATAGCGCTGTATATATTTCCATGTTTATACAGATCGTGGTGTAGATATTTCCGTGTTTATACACAAGGCGGAGTAGGTACTTCCATCTTTATGGAGATGGCAGTGTAGATATTTTCATGTTTATAGATATGGCGGTGTACATATTTCCATATTTATAGAGATAGCGGTGTAGATATTTCCATATTTATAGAGATAGCGGTGTAGATATTTCCATCTTTCTACAGATGGCAGTGTAGATAATTCCATGTTTATACAGATGGCCGTGTAGATATTTCCATATTTATACAGATGTCGGTGTAGATATTTCCATGTGTATACAGATGGTATTGTAGGTATTTCCATGTTTATACAGATGGTGCTGTAGATATTTCCATGTTTATTCAGATGACTGTGTAGATATTTCCATGTTTTTACAGATGGCAATGTAGATTTTTCAATGTTTATAGAGATGGCGCTGTAGATATTTCCATGTTTATACAGATAACGGTGGAGATATTTCCATGTTCATACAGATAGCGGTGTAGATATTTCCATGTTTATAGAGATAGCGGTGTAGGTATTTCCATGTTTATAGACATAGCGGTGTAGATATTTCCATGTTTATATAGATGGCGTTGTAGATATTTCCATGTTTATACCGATAGCGGTGTTGGTAATTCCACGTTTATACAGATAGCGATGTAGATATTTCCATGTTGATACAGCTCGCGGTGCAGATATTTATATCTTTATACAGATGGCATTGTACATATTTCCTTATTCACACAGATGCCGGTGTAGATGTTTCCATGTTTATACAGATGGCAAAGTAGTAAGTTCCATGTTTATGGAGATCGCAGTGTAGATATTTTCATGTTTATAGAGATGGCGGTGTAGATATTTCCATGTTTATAGAGATAGCAGTGTAGATATTTACATGTTTATACAGATGGCTGTGTAGATATTTGCATGTGTATACAGATGGCATTGTAGATATTTCCATGTTTATACAGATGACTGTATTGGTATTTCCATGTTTTTACAGATGGCAGTGCAGATATTTCCATGTTTATAGAGATAGCGATGTAGATATTTCCATATTTGTACGGATGGCGGTGTTGATATTTCCATCTATACACACATGGCCGTGTAGATATTTCCATGTTTATACAGAGAGCGGTGTAGTTATTTCCATGTTTGCACAGATGGTGGTGTAGATATTTCCGTGTTTATACACATGGCGGAGTAGATACTTCCATCTTTATGGAGATGGCAGTGTAGATATTTCCATATTTATAGAGATAGCGGTGTACATATTTCCATCTTTCTACAGATGGCAGTGTAGATATTTCCATGTTTATACAGATGGCCATGTAGATATTTCCATATTTATATAGATGTCTGTGTAGATATTTCCATGTGTATACAGATGTTATTGTAGGTATTTCCATGTATATACAGATGGTGGTGTAGATATTTCCATGTTTATTCAGATGACTGTGTAGATATTTCCATGTTTTTACAGATGGCAGTGTAGATATTTCAATGTTTATAGAGATGGCGCTGTAGATATTTCCATGTTTAAACAGATAACGGTGGAGATATTTCCATGTTTATACAGACAGCAGTGGAGATATTTCCATGTTTATACACATAGCGGTGTACATATTTCCATGTTTATAGAGACAGCGGTGTAGGTATTTCCATGTTTATACAGATAGCGGTGCAGATATTTCCATGTTTACACAGATGCCTATGCAGATATTTCCATATTTATACAGAGGGCTGTGTAGATATTTCTATGTTTATACAGATGGCAGTGTAGATATTTCCATGTTCCTACACATGACTGTGTAGGTATTTCCATCTTTATACAGATGGCTTTGTAGATATTTCCATGTTTATAGAGATAGCGGTGCAGATATTTCCATGTTTATACAGATAGCGCTGTATTTATTTCCATGTTTATACAGATCGTGGTGTAGATATTTCCGTGTTTGTACACAGGGCGGAGTAGATACTTCCATCTTTATGGAGATGGCAGTGTAGATATTTTCATGTTTATAGAGATGGCGGTGTAGATATTTCCATATTTATAGAGATAGCGGTGTAGATATTTCCATCTTTCTACAGATGGCAGTGTAGATAATTCCATGTTTATACAGATGGCCGTGTAGATATTTCCATATTTATACAGATGTCTGTGTAGATATTTCCATGTGTATACAGATGGTATTGTAGGTATTTCCATGTTTATACAGATGGTGGTGTAGATATTTCCATGTCTATTCAGATGACTGTGTAGATATTTCCATGTTTTTACAGATGGCAGTGTAGATTTTTCAATGTTTATAGAGATGGCGCTGTAGATATTTCCATGTTTATACTGATAACGGTGGAGATATTTCCATGTTTATACAGATAGCGGTGTAGATATTTCCATGTTTATAGAGATAGCGGTGTAGGTATTTCCATGTTTATAGACATAGCGGTGTAGATATTTCCATGTTTATATAGATGGCGTTGTAGATATTTCCATGGTTATACCGATAGCGGTGTTGGTATTTCCACGTTTATACAGATAGCGATGTAGATATTTCCATGTTGATACAGCTCGCGGTGCAGCTATTTATATCTTTATACAGATGGCATTGTACATATTTCCTTATTCACACAGATGCCGGTGTAGATGTTTCCATGTTTATACAGATGGCGAAGTAGTTAGTTCCATGTTTATGGAGATGGCAGTGTAGATATTTTCATGTTCATAGAGATGGCGGTGTAGTTATTTCCATGTTTATAGAGATAGCAGTGTAGATATTTACATGTTTATACAGATGGCTGTGTAGATATTTGCATGTGTATACAGATGGCATTGTAGATATTTCCATGTTTATACAGATGACTGTATAGGTATTTCCATGTTTTCACAGATGGCAGTGCAGATATTTCCATGTTTATAGAGATAGCGATGTAGATATTTCCATGTTTGTACGGATGGCGGTGTTGATATTTCCATCTATACACAGATGGCCGTGTAGATATTTCCATGTTTATACAGATGGCGGCATAGATATTTCCATGGACATGCAGATGGCCGTGTAGATATTTCCATGTTTATACAGAGAGCGGTGTAGTTATTTCCATGTTTACACAGATGGTGGTGTAGATATTTCCGTGTTTATACACATGGCGGAGTAGATACTTCCATCTTTATGGAGATGGCAGTGTAGATATTTTCATGTTTATAGAGATGGCGGTGTAGATATTTCCATATTTATAGAGATAGCGGTGTACATATTTCCATCTTTCTACAGATGGCATTATAGATATTTCAATGTTTATACAGATGGCCATGTAGATATTTCCATATTTATACAGATGTCTGTGTAGATATTTCCATGTGTATACAGATGGTATTGTAGGTATTTCCATGTATATACAGATGGTGGTGTAGATATTTCCATGTTTATTCAGATGACTGTGTAGATATTTCCATGTTTTTATAGATGGCAGTGTAGATATTTCAATGTTTATAGAGATGGCGCTGTAGATATTTCCATGTTTAAACAGATAACGGTGGAGATATTTCCATGTTTATACAGACAGCAGTGGAGATATTTCCATGTTTATACACATAGCGGTGTACATATTTCCATGTTTACAGAGACAGCGGTGTAGGTATTTCCATGTTTTTACAGATAGCGGTGCAGATATTTCCATGTTTACACAGATGCCTATGCAGATATTTCCATATTTATAGAGGGCTGTGTTGATATTTCTATGTTTATACAGATGGCAGTGTAGATATTTCCATGTTCCTACACATGACTGTGTAGGTATTTCCATCTTTATACAGATGGCTTTGTAGATATTTCCATGTTTACAGAGATAGCGGTGCAGATATTTCCATGTTTATACAGATAGCGCTGTATATATTTCCATGTTTATACAGATGGTGGTGTAGATATTTCCGTGTTTATACACAGGGCGGAGTAGGTACTTCCATCTTTATGGAGATGGCAGTGTAGATATTTTCATGTTTATAGAGATGGCGGTGTAGATATTTCCATACTTATAGAGATAGCGGTGTAGATATTTCCATCTTTCTACAGATGGCAGTGTAGATAATTCCATGTTTATACAGATGGCCGTGTAGATATTTCCATATTTATACAGATGTCTGTGTAGATATTTCCATGTGTATACAGATGGTATTGTAGGTATTTCCATGTTTATACAGATGGTGGTGTAGATATTTCCATGTTTATTCAGATGACTGTGTAGATATTTCCATGTTTTTACAGATGGCAGTGTAGATATTTCAATGTTTATAGAGATGGCGCTGTAGATATTTCCATGTTTAAACAGATAACGGTGGAGATATTTCCATGTTTATACAGACAGCAGTGGAGATATTTCCATGTTTATACACATAGCGGTGTACATATTTCCATGTTTATAGAGACAGCGGTGTAGGTATTTCCATGTTTATACAGATAGCGGTGCAGATATTTCCATGTTTACACAGATGCCTATGCAGATATTTCCATATTTATACAGAGGGCTGTGTAGATATTTCTATGTTTATACAGATGGCAGTGTAGATAGTTCCATGTTCCTACACATGACTGTGTAGGTATTTCCATCTTTATACAGATGGCTTTGTAGATATTTCCATGTTTATAGAGATAGCGGTGCAGATATTTCCATGTTTATACAGATAGCGCTGGATTTATTTCCATGTTTATACAGATCGTGGTGTAGATATTTCCGTGTTTATACACAGGGCGGAGTAGATACTTCCATCTTTATGGAGATGGCAGTGTAGATATTTTCATGTTTATAGAGATGGCGGTGTAGATATTTCCATATTTATAGGGGTAGCGGTGTAGATATTTCCATCTTTCTACAGATGGCAGTGTAGATAATTCCATGTTTATACAGATGGCCGTGTAGATATTTCCATATTTATACAGATGTCTGTGTAGATATTTCCATGTGTATACAGATGGTATTGTAGGTATTTCCATGTTTATACAGATGGTGGTGTAGATATTTCCATGTTTATTCAGATGACTGTGTAGATATTTCCATGTTTTTACAGATGGCAGTGTAGATTCTTCAATGTTTATAGAGATGGCGCTGTAGATATTTCCATGTTTATACAGATAACGGTGGAGATATTTCCATGTTTATACAGATAGCGGTGTAGATATTTCCATGTTTATAGAGATAGCGGTGTAGGTATTTCCATGTTTATAGACATAGCAGTGTAGATATTTCCATGTTTATATAGATGGCGTTGTAGATATTTCCATGGTTATACCGATAGCGGTGTTGGTATTTCCACGTTTATACAGATAGCGATGTAGATATTTCCATGTTTATACAGCTCACGGTGCAGATATTTATATCTTTATACAGATGGCATTGTACATATTTCCTTATTCACACAGATGCCGGTGTAGATGTTTCCATGTTTATACAGATGGCGAAGTAGTTAGTTCCATGTTTATGGAGATGGCAGTGTAGATATTTTCATGTTCATAGAGATGGCGGTGTAGATATTTCCATGTTTATAGAGATAGCAGTGTAGATATTTACATGTTTATACAGATGGCTGTGTAGATATTTGCATGTGTATACAGATGGCATTGTAGATATTTCCATGTTTATACAGATGACTGTATAGGTATTTCCATGTTTTTACAGATGGCAGTGCAGATATTTCCATGTTTATAGAGATAGCGATGTAGATATTTCCATGTTTGTACGGATGGCGGTGTTGATATTTCCATCTATACACAGATGGCCGTGTAGATATTTCCATGTTTATACAGATGGCGGCATAGATATTTCCATGGACATGCAGATGGCGGTGTAGATATTTCCATGTTTATACAGAGAGCGGTGTAGTTATTTCCATGTTTACACAGATGGTGGTGTAGATATTTCCGTGTTTATACACATGGCAGAGTAGATACTTCCATCTTTATGGAGATGGCAGTGTAGATATTTTCATGTTTATAGAGATGGCGGTGTAGATATTTCCATATTTATAGAGATAGCGGTGTACATATTTCCATCTTTCTACAGATGGCAGTGTAGATATTTCCATGTTTATACAGATGGCCATGTAGATATTTCCATATTTATACAGATGTCTGTGTAGATATTTCCATGTGTATACAGATGGTATTGTAGGTATTTCCATGTATATACAGATGGTGGTGTAGATATTTCCATGTTTATTCAGATGACTGTGTAGATATTTCCATGTTTTTACAGATGGCAGTGTAGATATTTCAATGTTTATAGAGATGGCGCTGTAGATATTTCCATGTTTAAACAGATAACGGTGGAGATATTTCCATGTTTATACAGACAGCAGTGGAGATATTTCCATGTTTATACACATAGCGGTGTACATATTTCCATGTTTATAGAGACAGCGGTGTAGGTATTTCCATGTTTATACAGATAGCGGTGCAGATATTTCCATGTTTACACAGATGCCTATGAAGATATTTCCATATTTATACAGAGGGCTGTGTAGATATTTCTATGTTTATACAGATGGCAGTGTAGATATTTCCATGTTCCTACACATGACTGTGTAGGTATTTCCATCTTTATACAGATGGCTTTGTAGATATTTCCATGTTTACAGAGATAGCGGTGCAGATATTTCCATGTTTATACAGATAGCGCTGCATATATTTCCATGTTTATACAGATCGTGGTGTAGATATTTCCATGTTTATACACAGGGCGGAGTAGGTACTTCCATCTTTATGGAGATGGCAGTGTAGATATTTTCATGTTTATAGAGATGGCGGTGTAGATATTTCCATATTTATAGAGATAGCGGTGTAGATATTTCCATCTTTCTACAGATGGCAGTGTAGATAATTCCATGTTTATACAGATGGCCGTGTAGATATTTCCATATTTATACAGATGTCTGTGTAGATATTTCCATGTGTATACAGATGGTATTGTAGTTATTTCCATGTTTATACAGATGGTGGTGTAGATATTTCCATGTTTATTCAGATGACTGTGTAGATATTTCCATGTTTTTACAGATGGCAGTGTAGATTTTTCAATGTTTATAGAGATGGCGCTGTAGATATTTCCATGTTTATACAGATAACGGTGGAGATATTTCCATGTTTATACAGATAGCGGTGTAGATATTTCCATGTTTATAGAGATAGCGGTGTAGCTATTTCCATGTTTATAGACATAGCAGTGTAGATATTTCCATGTTTATATAGATGGCGTTGTAGATATTTCCATGGTTATACCGATAGCGGTGTTGGTATTTCCACGTTTATACAGATAGCGATGTAGATATTTCCATGTTTATACAGCTCACGGTGCAGATATTTATATCTTTATACAGATGGCATTGTACATATTTCCTTATTCACACAGATGCCGGTGTAGATGTTTCCATGTTTATACAGATGGCGAAGTAGTTAGTTCCATGTTTATGGAGATGGCAGTGTAGATATTTTCATGTTCATAGAGATGGCGGTGTAGATATTTCCATGTTTATAGAGATAGCAGTGTAGATATTTACATGTTTATACAGATGGCTGTGTAGATATTTGCATGTGTATACAGATGGCATTGTAGATATTTCCATGTTTATACAGATGACTGTATAGGTATTTCCATGTTTTTACAGATGGCAGTGCAGATATTTCCATGTTTATAGAGATAGCGATGTAGATATTTCCATGTTTGTACGGATGGCGGTGTTGATATTTCCATCTATACACAGATGGCCGTGTAGATATTTCCATGTTTATACAGATGGCGGCATAGATATTTCCATGGACATGCAGATGGCGGTGTAGATATTTCCATGTTTATACAGAGAGCGGTGTAGTTATTTCCATGTTTACACAGATGGTGGTGTAGATATTTCCGTGTTTATACACATGGCAGAGTAGATACTTCCATCTTTATGGAGATGGCAGTGTAGATATTTTCATGTTTATAGAGATGGCGGTGTAGATATTTCCATATTTATAGAGATAGCGGTGTACATATTTCCATCTTTCTACAGATGGCAGTGTAGATATTTCCATGTTTATACAGATGGCCATGTAGATATTTCCATATTTATACAGATGTCTGTGTAGATATTTCCATGTGTATACAGATGGTATTGTAGGTATTTCCATGTATATACAGATGGTGGTGTAGATATTTCCATGTTTATTCAGATGACTGTGTAGATATTTCCATGTTTTTACAGATGGCAGTGTAGATATTTCAATGTTTATAGAGATGGCGCTGTAGATATTTCCATGTTTAAACAGATAACGGTGGAGATATTTCCATGTTTATACAGACAGCAGTGGAGATATTTCCATGTTTATACACATAGCGGTGTACATATTTCCATGTTTATAGAGACAGCGGTGTAGGTATTTCCATGTTTATACAGATAGCGGTGCAGATATTTCCATGTTTACACAGATGCCTATGAAGATATTTCCATATTTATACAGAGGGCTGTGTAGATATTTCTATGTTTATACAGATGGCAGTGTAGATATTTCCATGTTCCTACACATGACTGTGTAGGTATTTCCATCTTTATACAGATGGCTTTGTAGATATTTCCATGTTTACAGAGATAGCGGTGCAGATATTTCCATGTTTATACAGATAGCGCTGCATATATTTCCATGTTTATACAGATCGTGGTGTAGATATTTCCATGTTTATACACAGGGCGGAGTAGGTACTTCCATCTTTATGGAGATGGCAGTGTAGATATTTTCATGTTTATAGAGATGGCGGTGTAGATATTTCCATATTTATAGAGATAGCGGTGTAGATATTTCCATCTTTCTACAGATGGCAGTGTAGATAATTCCATGTTTATACAGATGGCCGTGTAGATATTTCCATATTTATACAGATGTCTGTGTAGATATTTCCATGTGTATACAGATGGTATTGTAGTTATTTCCATGTTTATACAGATGGTGGTGTAGATATTTCCATGTTTATTCAGATGACTGTGTAGATATTTCCATGTTTTTACAGATGGCAGTGTAGATTTTTCAATGTTTATAGAGATGGCGCTGTAGATATTTCCATGTTTATACAGATAACGGTGGAGATATTTCCATGTTTATACAGATAGCGGTGTAGATATTTCCATGTTTACACAGATAACGGTGGAGATATTTCCATGTTTATACAGATAGCGGTGTAGATATTTCCATGTTTATAGAGGTAGCGGTGTAGGTATTTCCATGTTTATAGACATAACGCTGTAGATATTTCCATGTTTATATAGATGGCATTGTAGATATTTCCATGTTTATACCGATAGCGGTGTTGGTATTTCTACGTTTATACAGATAGCGATGTAGATATTTCCATGTTTATACAGCTCGCGGTGCAGATATTTATATCTTTATACAGATGGCATTGTACATATTTCCTTATTCACACAGATGCCGGTGTCGATGTTCCCATGTTTATACAGATGGCGAAGTAGTTAGTTCCGTGTTCATGGAGATGGCAGTGTAGATATTTTCATGTTTATAGAGATGGAGGTGTAGATATTTGCATGTTTATAGAGATAGCAGTGTAGATATTTACATGTTTATACAGATGGCTGTATAGGTATTTCCATGTTTTTACAGATGGAAGTGCAGATATTTCCATGTTTATAGAGATAGCGATGTACATATTTCCATGTTTGTACGGATGGCGGTGTTGATATTTCCATCTATACACAGATGGCCGTGTAGATATTTCCATGTTTATACAGATGGCGGCATAGATATTTCCATGGACATGCAGATGGCGGTGTAGATATTTCCATGTTTATACAGAGAGCGGTGTAGTTATTTCCATGTTTACACAGATGGTGGTGTAGATATTTCCGTGTTTATACACATGGCGGAGTAGATACTTCCATCTTTATGGAGATGGCAGTGTAGATATTTTCATGTTTATAGAGATGGCGGTGTAGATATTTCCATATTTATAGAGATAGCGGTGTACATATTTCCATCTTTCTACAGATGGCAGTGTAGATATTTCCATGTTTATACAGATGGCCATGTAGATATTTCCATATTTATACAGATGTCTGTGTAGATATTTCCATGTGTATACAGATGGTATTGTAGGTATTTCCATGTATATACAGATGGTGGTGTAGATATTTACATGTTTATTCAGATGACTGTGTAGATATTTCCATGTTTTTACAGATGGCAGTGTAGATATTTCAATGTTTATAGAGATGGCGCTGTAGATATTTCCATGTTTAAACAGATAACGGTGGAGATATTTCCATGTTTATACAGACAGCAGTGGAGATATTTCCATGTTTATACACATAGCGGTGTACATATTTCCATGTTTATAGAGACAGCGGTGTAGGTATTTCCATGTTTACACAGATAGCGGTGCAGATATTTCCATGTTTACACAGATGCCTATGCAGATATTTCCATATTTATACAGAGGGCTGTGTAGATATTTCTATGTTTATACAGATGGCAGTGTAGATATTTCCATTTTCCTACACATGACTGTGTAGGTATTTCCATCTTTATACAGATGGCTTTGTAGATATTTCCATGTTTATAGAGATAGTGGTGCAGATATTTCCATGTTTATACAGATAGCGCTGTATATATTTCCATGTTTATACAGATCGTGGTGTAGATATTTACGTGTTTATACACAGGGCGGAGTAGGTACTTCCATCTTTATGGAGATGGCAGTGTAGATATTTTCATGTTTATAGAGATGGCGGTGTAGATATTTCCATATTTATAGAGATAGCGGTGTAGATATTTCCATCTTTCTACAGATGGCAGTGTAGATAATTCCATGTTTATACAGATGGCCGTGTAGATATTTCCATATTTATACAGATGTCTGTGTAGATATTTCCATGTGTATACAGATGGTATTGTAGGTATTTCCATGTTTATACAGATGGTGGTGTAGATATTTCCATGTTTATTCAGATGACTGTGTAGATATTTCCATGTTTTTACAGATGGCAGTGTAGATTTTTCAATGTTTATAGAGATGGCGCTGTAGATATTTCCATGTTTATACAGATAACGGTGGAGATATTTCCATGTTTATACAGATAGCGGTGTAGATATTTCCATGTTTACACAGATAACGGTGGAGATATTTCCATGTTTATACAGATAGCGGTGTAGATATTTCCATGTTTATAGAGGTAGCGGTGTAGGTATTTCCATGTTTATAGACATAACGCTGTAGATATTTCCATGTTTTTATAGATGGCATTGTAGACATTTCCATGTTTATACCGATAGCGGTGTTGGTATTTCTACGTTTATACAGATAGCGATGTAGATATTTCCATGTTGATACAGCTCGCGGTGCAGATATTTATATCTTTATACAGATGGCATTGTACATATTTCCTTATTCACACAGATGCCGGTGTCGATGTTCCCATGTTTATACAGATGGCGAAGTAGTTAGTTCCGTGTTCATGGAGATGGCAGTGTAGATATTTTCATGTTTATAGAGATGGAGGTGTAGATATTTGCATGTTTATAGAGATAGCAGTGTAGATATTTACATGTTTATACAGATGGCTGTATAGGTATTTCCATGTTTTTACAGATGGAAGTGCAGATATTTCCATGTTTATAGAGATAGCGATGTACATATTTCCATGTTTGTACGGATGGCGGTGTTGATATTTCCATCTATACACAGATGGCCGTGTAGATATTTCCATGTTTATACAGATGGCGGCATAGATATTTCCATGGACATGCAGATGGCGGTGTAGATATTTCCATGTTTATACAGAGAGCGGTGTAGTTATTTCCATGTTTACACAGATGGTGGTGTAGATATTTCCGTGTTTATACACATGGCGGAGTAGATACTTCCATCTTTATGGAGATGGCAGTGTAGATATTTTCATGTTTATAGAGATGGCGGTGTAGATATTTCCATATTTATAGAGATAGCGGTGTACATATTTCCATCTTTCTACAGATGGTAGTGTAGATATTTCCATGTTTATACAGATGGCCATGTAGATATTTCCATATTTATACAGATGTCTGTGTAGATATTTCCATGTGTATACAGATGGTATTGTAGGTATTTCCATGTATATACAGATGGTGGTGTAGATATTTACATGTTTATTCAGATGACTGTGTAGATATTTCCATGTTTTTACAGATGGCAGTGTAGATATTTCAATGTTTATAGAGATGGCGCTGTAGATATTTCCATGTTTAAACAGATAACGGTGGAGATATTTCCATGTTTATACAGACAGCAGTGGAGATATTTCCATGTTTATACACATAGCGGTGTACATATTTCCATGTTTATAGAGACAGCGGTGTAGGTATTTCCATGTTTACACAGATAGCGGTGCAGATATTTCCATGTTTACACAGATGCCTATGCAGATATTTCCATATTTATACAGAGGGCTGTGTAGATATTTCTATGTTTATACAGATGGCAGTGTAGATATTTCCATTTTCCTACACATGACTGTGTAGGTATTTCCATCTTTATACAGATGGCTTTGTAGATATTTCCATGTTTATAGAGATAGTGGTGCAGATATTTCCATGTTTATACAGATAGCGCTGTATATATTTCCATGTTTATACAGATCGTGGTGTAGATATTTACGTGTTTATACACAGGGCGGAGTAGGTACTTCCATCTTTATGGAGATGGCAGTGTAGATATTTTCATGTTTATAGAGATGGCGGTGTAGATATTTCCATATTTATAGAGATAGCGGTGTAGATATTTCCATCTTTCTACAGATGGCAGTGTAGATAATTCCATGTTTATACAGATGGCCGTGTAGATATTTCCATATTTATACAGATGTCTGTGTAGATATTTCCATGTGTATACAGATGGTATTGTAGGTATTTCCATGTTTATACAGATGGTGGTGTAGATATTTCCATGTTTATTCAGATGACTGTGTAGATATTTCCATGTTTTTACAGATGGCAGTGTAGATTTTTCAATGTTTATAGAGATGGCGCTGTAGATATTTCCATGTTTATACAGATAACGGTGGAGATATTTCCATGTTTATACAGATAGCGGTGTAGATATTTCCATGTTTACACAGATAACGGTGGAGATATTTCCATGTTTATACAGATAGCGGTGTAGATATTTCCATGTTTATAGAGGTAGCGGTGTAGGTATTTCCATGTTTATAGACATAACGCTGTAGATATTTCCATGTTTTTATAGATGGCATTGTAGACATTTCCATGTTTATACCGATAGCGGTGTTGGTATTTCTACGTTTATACAGATAGCGATGTAGATATTTCCATGTTGATACAGCTCGCGGTGCAGATATTTATATCTTTATACAGATGGCATTGTACATATTTCCTTATTCACACAGATGCCGGTGTCGATGTTCCCATGTTTATACAGATGGCGAAGTAGTTAGTTCCGTGTTCATGGAGATGGCAGTGTAGATATTTTCATGTTTATAGAGATGGAGGTGTAGATATTTGCATGTTTATAGAGATAGCAGTGTAGATATTTACATGTTTATACAGATGGCTGTATAGGTATTTCCATGTTTTTACAGATGGAACTGCAGATATTTCCATGTTTATAGAGATAGCGATGTACATATTTCCATGTTTGTACGGATGGCGGTGTTGATATTTCCATCTATACACAGATGGCCGTGTAGATATTTCCATGTTTATACAGATGGCGGCATAGATATTTCCATGGACATGCAGATGGCGGTGTAGATATTTCCATGTTTATACAGAGAGCGGTGTAGTTATTTCCATGTTTACACAGATGGTGGTGTAGATATTTCCGTGTTTATACACATGGCGGAGTAGATACTTCCATCTTTATGGAGATGGCAGTGTAGATATTTTCATGTTTATAGAGATGGCGGTGTAGATATTTCCATATTTATAGAGATAGCGGTGTACATATTTCCATCTTTCTACAGATGGTAGTGTAGATATTTCCATGTTTATACAGATGGCCATGTAGATATTTCCATATTTATACAGATGTCTGTGTAGATATTTCCATGTGTATACAGATGGTATTGTAGGTATTTCCATGTATATACAGATGGTGGTGTAGATATTTACATGTTTATTCAGATGACTGTGTAGATATTTCCATGTTTTTACAGATGGCAGTGTAGATATTTCAATGTTTATAGAGATGGCGCTGTAGATATTTCCATGTTTAAACAGATAACGGTGGAGATATTTCCATGTTTATACAGACAGCAGTGGAGATATTTCCATGTTTATACACATAGCGGTGTACATATTTCCATGTTTATAGAGACAGCGGTGTAGGTATTTCCATGTTTACACAGATAGCGGTGCAGATATTTCCATGTTTACACAGATGCCTATGCAGATATTTCCATATTTATACAGAGGGCTGTGTAGATATTTCTATGTTTATACAGATGGCAGTGTAGATATTTCCATGTTCCTACACATGACTGTGTAGGTATTTCCATCTTTATACAGATGGCTTTGTAGATATTTCCATGTTTATAGAGATAGTGGTGCAGATATTTCCATGTTTATACAGATAGCGCTGTATATATTTCCATGTTTATACAGATCGTGGTGTAGATATTTACGTGTTTATACACAGGGCGGAGTAGGTACTTCCATCTTTATGGAGATGGCAGTGTAGATATTTTCATGTTTATAGAGATGGCGGTGTAGATATTTCCATATTTATAGAGATAGCGGTGTAGATATTTCCATCTTTCTACAGATGGCAGTGTAGATAATTCCATGTTTATACAGATGGCCGTGTAGATATTTCCATATTTATACAGATGTCTGTGTAGATATTTCCATGTGTATACAGATGGTATTGTAGGTATTTCCATGTTTATACAGATGGTGGTGTAGATATTTCCATGTTTATTCAGATGACTGTGTAGATATTTCCATGTTTTTACAGATGGCAGTGTAGATTTTTCAATGTTTATAGAGATGGCGCTGTAGATATTTCCATGTTTATACAGATAACGGTGGAGATATTTCCATGTTTATACAGATAGCGGTGTAGATATTTCCATGTTTACACAGATAACGGTGGAGATATTTCCATGTTTATACAGATAGCGGTGTAGATATTTCCATGTTTATAGAGGTAGCGGTGTAGGTATTTCCATGTTTATAGACATAACGCTGTAGATATTTCCATGTTTTTATAGATGGCATTGTAGACATTTCCATGTTTATACCGATAGCGGTGTTGGTATTTCTACGTTTATACAGATAGCGATGTAGATATTTCCATGTTGATACAGCTCGCGGTGCAGATATTTATATCTTTATACAGATGGCATTGTACATATTTCCTTATTCACACAGATGCCGGTGTCGATGTTCCCATGTTTATACAGATGGCGAAGTAGTTAGTTCCGTGTTCATGGAGATGGCAGTGTAGATATTTTCATGTTTATAGAGATGGAGGTGTAGATATTTGCATGTTTATAGAGATAGCAGTGTAGATATTTACATGTTTATACAGATGGCTGTATAGGTATTTCCATGTTTTTACAGATGGAACTGCAGATATTTCCATGTTTATAGAGATAGCGATGTACATATTTCCATGTTTGTACGGATGGCGGTGTTGATATTTCCATCTATACACAGATGGCCGTGTAGATATTTCCATGTTTATACAGATGGCGGCATAGATATTTCCATGGACATGCAGATGGCGGTGTAGATATTTCCATGTTTATACAGAGAGCGGTGTAGTTATTTCCATGTTTACACAGATGGTGGTGTAGATATTTCCGTGTTTATACACATGGCGGAGTAGATACTTCCATCTTTATGGAGATGGCAGTGTAGATATTTTCATGTTTATAGAGATGGCGGTGTAGATATTTCCATATTTATAGAGATAGCGGTGTACATATTTCCATCTTTCTACAGATGGTAGTGTAGATATTTCCATGTTTATACAGATGGCCATGTAGATATTTCCATATTTATACAGATGTCTGTGTAGATATTTCCATGTGTATACAGATGGTATTGTAGGTATTTCCATGTATATACAGATGGTGGTGTAGATATTTACATGTTTATTCAGATGACTGTGTAGATATTTCCATGTTTTTACAGATGGCAGTGTAGATATTTCAATGTTTATAGAGATGGCGCTGTAGATATTTCCATGTTTAAACAGATAACGGTGGAGATATTTCCATGTTTATACAGACAGCAGTGGAGATATTTCCATGTTTATACACATAGCGGTGTACATATTTCCATGTTTATAGAGACAGCGGTGTAGGTATTTCCATGTTTACACAGATAGCGGTGCAGATATTTCCATGTTTACACAGATGCCTATGCAGATATTTCCATATTTATACAGAGGGCTGTGTAGATATTTCTATGTTTATACAGATGGCAGTGTAGATATTTCCATGTTCCTACACATGACTGTGTAGGTATTTCCATCTTTATACAGATGGCTTTGTAGATATTTCCATGTTTATAGAGATAGTGGTGCAGATATTTCCATGTTTATACAGATAGCGCTGTATATATTTCCATGTTTATACAGATCGTGGTGTAGATATTTACGTGTTTATACACAGGGCGGAGTAGGTACTTCCATCTTTATGGAGATGGCAGTGTAGATATTTTCATGTTTATAGAGATGGCGGTGTAGATATTTCCATATTTATAGAGATAGCGGTGTAGATATTTCCATCTTTCTACAGATGGCAGTGTAGATAATTCCATGTTTATACAGATGGCCGTGTAGATATTTCCATATTTATACAGATGTCTGTGTAGATATTTCCATGTGTATACAGATGGTATTGTAGGTATTTCCATGTTTATACAGATGGTGGTGTAGATATTTCCATGTTTATTCAGATGACTGTGTAGATATTTCCATGTTTTTACAGATGGCAGTGTAGATTTTTCAATGTTTATAGAGATGGCGCTGTAGATATTTCCATGTTTATACAGATAACGGTGGAGATATTTCCATGTTTATACAGATAGCGGTGTAGATATTTCCATGTTTACACAGATAACGGTGGAGATATTTCCATGTTTATACAGATAGCGGTGTAGATATTTCCATGTTTATAGAGGTAGCGGTGTAGGTATTTCCATGTTTATAGACATAACGCTGTAGATATTTCCATGTTTTTATAGATGGCATTGTAGACATTTCCATGTTTATACCGATAGCGGTGTTGGTATTTCTACGTTTATACAGATAGCGATGTAGATATTTCCATGTTGATACAGCTCGCGGTGCAGATATTTATATCTTTATACAGATGGCATTGTACATATTTCCTTATTCACACAGATGCCGGTGTCGATGTTCCCATGTTTATACAGATGGCGAAGTAGTTAGTTCCGTGTTTATGGAGATGGCAGTGTAGATATTTTCATGTTTATAGAGATGGCGGTGTAGATATTTGCATGTTTATAGAGATAGCAGTGTAGATATTTCCATGTTTATACAGATGGCGGTGTAGTTATTTCCATGTTTACACAGATGGTGGTGTAGATATTTCCGTGTTTATACACATGGCGGAGTAGATACTTCCATGTTTATGGAGATGGCAGTGTAGATATTTTCATGTTTATAGAGATGGTGGTGTAGATATTTCCATATTTATAGAGATAGCGGTGTACATATTTCCATCTTTCTACAGATGGCAGTGTAGATATTTCCATGTTTATACAGATGGCCATGTAGATATTTCCATATTTATACACATGTCTGTGTAGATATTTCCATGTGTATACAGATGGTATTGTAGGTATTTCCATGTTTATACAGATGGTGGTGCAGGTATTTCCATGTTTATTCAGATGACTGTGTAGATATTTCCATGTTTTTACAGATGGCAGTGTAGATATTTCAATGTTTATAGAGATGGTGCTGTAGATATTTCCATGTTTAAACAGATAACGGTGGAGATATTTCCATGTTTATACAGACAGCAGTGGAGATATTTCCATGTTTATACACATAGCGGTGTACATATTTCCATGTTTATAGAGACAGCGGTGTAGGTATTTCCATGTTTATACAGATAGCGGTGCAGATATTTCCATGTTTACACAGATGCCTATGCAGATATTTCCATATTTATACAGAGGGCTGTGTAGATATTTCTATGTTTATACAGATGGCAGTGTAGATATTTCCATGTTCCTACACATGACTGTGTAGGTATTTCCATCTTTATACAGATGGTTTTGTAGATATTTCCATGTTTATAGAGATAGCGGTGCAGATATTTCCATGTTTATACAGATAGCGCTGTATATATTTCCATGTTTATACAGATTTTGGTGTAGATATTTCCGTGTTTATACACAGGGCGCAGTAGATACTTCCATCTTTATGGAGATGGCAGTGTAGATATTTTCATGTTTATAGAGATGGCGATGTAGATATTTCCATATTTATAGAGATAGCGGTGTAGATATTTCCATCTTTCTACAGATGGCTGTGTAGATAATTCCATGTTTATACAGATGGCCGTGTAGATATTTCCATATTTATACAGATGTCTGTGTAGATATTTCCATGTGTATACAGATGGTATTGTAGGTATTTCCATGTTTATACAGATGGTGGTGTAGATATTTCCATGTTTATTCAGATGACTGTGTAGATATTTCCATGTTTTTACAGATGGCAGTGTAGATTTTTCAATGTTTATAGAGATGGCGCTGTAGATATTTCCATGTTTATACAGATAACGGTGGAGATATTTCCATGTTTATACCGATAGCGGTGTAGATATTTCCATGTTTATAGAGATAGCGGTGTAGGTATTTCCATGTTTATAGACATTGCGGTGTAGATATTTCCATGTTTATATAGATGGCGTTGTAGACATTTCCATGTTTATACCAATAGCGGTGTTGGTATTTCCACGTTTATACAGATAGCGATGTAAATTTCTCCATGTTTATACAGCTCGTGGTGCAGATATTTATATCTTTATACAGATGGCATTGTACATATTTCCTTATTCACACAGAAGCCGGTGTAGACGTTTCCATGTTTATACAGATGGCGAATTAGTTAGTTCCATGTTTATGGAGATGGCAGTGTAGATATTTTCATGTTTATGGAGATGGCGGTGTAGATATTTCCATGTTTATAGAGATAGCAGTGTAGATATTTACATGTTTCTACAGATGGCTGTGTAGATATTTGCATGTGTATACAGATGGCATTGTAGATATTTCCATGTTTATACAGATGACTGTATAGGTATTTCCATGTTTTTACAGATGGCAGTGCAGATATTTCCATGTTTATAGAGATAGCGATGTAGATATTTCCATGTTTGTACGGATGGCGGTGTTGATATTTCCATCTATACACAGATGGCCGTGTAGATATTTCCATGTTTATACAGATGGCGGCATAGATATTTCCATGGACATGCAGATGGCGGTGTAGATATTTCCATGTTTATACAGATAGCGGTGTAGTTATTTCCATGTTTACACAGATGGTGGTGTAGATATTTCCGTGTTTATACACATGGCGGAGTAGATACTTCCATCTTTATGGAGATGGCAGTGTAGATATTTTCATGTTTATAGAGATGGCGGTGTAGATATTTCCATATTTATAGAGATAGCGGTGTACATATTTCCATCTTTCTACAGATGGCAGTGTAGATATTTCCATGTTTATACAGATGGCCATGTAGATATTTCCATATTTATACAGATGTCTGTGTAGATATTTCCATGTGTATACAGATGGTATTGTAGGTATTTCCATGTATATACAGATGGTGGTGTAGATATTTCCATGTTTATTCAGATGACTGTGTAGATATTTCCATGTTTTTACAGATGGCAGTGTAGATATTTCAATGTTTATAGAGATGGCGCTGTAGATATTTCCATGTTTAAACAGATAACGGTGGAGATATTTCCATGTTTATACAGACAGCAGTGGAGATATTTCCATGTTTATACACATAGCGGTGTACATATTTCCATGTTTATAGAGACAGCGGTGTAGGTATTTCCATGTTTATACAGATAGCGGTGCAGATATTTCCATGTTTACACAGATGCCTATGCAGATATTTCCATATTTATACAGAGGGCTGTGTAGATATTTCTATGTTTATACTGATGGCAGTGTAGATATATCCATGTTCCTACACATGACTGTGTAGGTATTTCCATCTTTATACAGATGGCTTTGTAGATATATCCATGTTTATAGAGATAGCGGTGCAGATATTTCCATGTTTATGCAGATAGCGCTGTATATATTTCCATGTTTATACAGATCGTGGTGTAGATATCTCCGTGTTTATACACAGGGCGGAGTAGATACTTCCATCTTTATGGAGATGGCAGTGTAGATATTTTCATGTTTATAGAGATGGCAATGTAGATATTTCCAAATTTATAGAGATAGCGGTGTAGATATTTCCATCTTTCTACAGATGGCAGTGTAGATAATTCCATGTTTATACAGATGGCCGTGTAGATATTTCCATATTTATACAGATGTCTGTGTAGATATTTCCATGTGTATACAGATGGTATTGTAGGTATTTCCATGTTTATACAGATGGTGGTGTAGATATTTCCATGTTTATTCAGATGACTGTGTAGATATTTCCATGTTTTTACAAATGGCAGTGTAGATTTTTCAATGTTTATAGAGATGGCGCTGTAGATATTTCCATGTTTATACAGATAAAGGTGGAGATATTTCCATGTTTATACAGATAGCGGTGGAGATATTTCCATGTTTATAGAGATAGCGGTGTAGGTATTTCCATGTTTATAGACATAGCGGTGTAGATATTTCCATGTTTATATAGATGGCGTTGTAGATATTTCCATGTTTATACCGATAGCTGTGTTCGTATTTCCACGTTTATACAGATAGCGATGTAGATATTTCCATGTTTATACAGCTCGTGGTGCAGATATTTATATCTTTATACAGATGGCATTGTACATATTTCCTTATTCACACAGATGCCGGTGTAGATGTTTCCATGTTTATACAGATGGCGAAGTAGTTAGTTGCATGTTTATGGAGATGGCAGTGTAGGTATTTTCATGTTTATAGAGATGGCGGTGTAGATATTTCCATGTTTATAGAGATAGCAGTGTAGATATTTACATGTTTATACAGATGGCTTTGTAGATATTTCCATGTGTATACAGATGGCATTGTAGATATTTCCATGTTTATACAGATGACTGTATAGGTATTTCCTTGTTTTTACAGATGGCAGTGCAGATATTTCCATGTTTATAGAGATAGCGATGTAGATATTTCCATGTTTGTACGGATGGCGGTGTTGATATTTCCATCTATACACAGATGGCCGTGTAGATATTTCCATGTTTATACAGATGGCGGCATAGATATTTCCATGGACATGCAGATGGCGGTGTAGATATTTCCATGTTTATACAGATAGCGGTGTAGTTATTTCCATGTTTACACAGATGGTGGTGTAGATATTTCCGTGTTTATACACATGGCGGAGTAGATACTTCCATCTTTATGGAGATGGCAGTGTAGATATTTTCATGTTTATAGAGATGGCGGTGTAGGTATTTCCATATTTATAGAGATAGCGGTGTACATATTTCCATCTTTCTACAGATGGCAGTGTAGATATTTCCATGTTTATACAGATGGCCATGTAGATATTTCCATATTTATACAGATGTCTGTGTAGATATTTCCATGTGTATACAGATGGTATTGTAGGTATTTCCATGTATATACAGATGGTGGTGTAGATATTTCCATGTTTATTCAGATGACTGTGTAGATATTTCCATGTTTTTACAGATGGCAGTGTAGATATTTCAATGTTTATAGAGATGGCGCTGTAGATATTTCCATGTTTAAACAGATAACGGTGGAGATATTTCCATGTTTATACAGACAGCAGTGGAGATACTTCCATGTTTATACACATAGCGGTGTACATATTTCCATGTTTATAGAGACAGCGGTGTAGTTATTTCCATGTTTATACAGATAGCGGTGCAGATATTTCCATGTTTACACAGATGCCTATGCAGATATTTCCATATTTATACAGAGGGCTGTGTAGATATTTCTATGTTTATACTGATGGCAGTGTAGATATATCCATGTTCCTACACATGACTGTGTAGGTATTTCCATCTTTACAGATGGCTTTGTAGATATATCCATGTTTATAGAGATAGCGGTGCAGATATTTCCATGTTTATACAGATAGCGCTGTATATATTTTCATGTTTATACAGATCGTGGTGTAGATATTTCCGTGTTTATACACAGGGCGGAATAGATACTTCCATCTTTATGGAGATGGCAGTGTAGATATTTTCATGTTTATAGAGATGGCGGTGTAGATATTTCCATATTTAAAGAGATAGCGGTGTAGATATTTCCATCTTTCTACAGTTGGCAGTGTAGATAATTCCATGTTTATACAGATGGCCGTGTAGATATTTCCATATTTATACAGATGTCTGTGTAGATATTTCCATGTGTATACAGATGGTATTGTAGGTATTTCCATGTTTATACAGATGGTGGTGTAGATATTTCCATGTTTATTCAGATGACTGTGTAGATATTTCCATGTTTTTACAGATGGCAGTGTAGATTTTTCAATGTTTATAGAGATGGCGCTGTAGATATTTCCATGTTTATACAGATAACGGTGGAGATATTTCCATGTTTATAGAGATAGCGGTGTAGATATTTCCATGTTTATAGAGATAGCGGTGTAGGTATTTCCATGTTTATAGACATAGCGGTGTAGATATTTCCATGTTTATATAGATGACGTTGTAGACATTTCCATGTTTATACCGATAGCGGTGTTGGTATTTCCACGTTTATACAGATAGCGATGTAAATTTTTCCATGTTTATACAGCTCGTGGTGCAGATATTTATATCTTTATACAGATGGCATTGTACATATTTCCTTCTTCACACAGATGCCGGTGTAGACGTTTCCATGTTTATACAGATGGCGAAGTAGTTAGTTCCATGTTTTGGAGATGGCAGTGTAGATATTTTCATGTTTATGGAGATGGCGGTGTAGATATTTCCATGTTTATAGAGATAGCAGTGTAGATATTTACATGTTTCTACAGATGGCTGTGTAGATATTTGCATGTGTATACAGATGGCATTGTAGATATTTCCATGTTTATACAGATGACTGTATAGGTATTTCCATGTTTTTACAGGTGGCAGTGCAGATATTTCCATGTTTATAGAGATAGCGATGTAGATATTTCCATGTCTGTACGGATGGCGGTGTTGATATTTCCATCTATACACAGATGGCCGTGTAGATATTTCCATGTTTATACAGATGGCGGCATAGATATTTCCATGGACATGCAGATGGCGGTGTAGATATTTCCATGTTTATACAGATAGCGGTGTAGTTATTTCCATGTTTACACAGATGGTGGTGTAGATATTTCCGTGTTTATACACATGGCGGAGTAGATACTTCCATCTTTATGGAGATGGCAGTTTAGATATTTTCATGTTTATAGAGATGGCGGTGTAGATATTTCCATATTTATAGAGATAGCGGTGTACATATTTCCATCTTTCTACAGATGGCAGTGTAGATATTTCCATGTTTATACAGATGGCCATGTAGATATTTCCATATTTATACAGATGTCTGTGTAGATATTTCCATGTGTATACAGATGGTATTGTAGGTATTTCCATGTATATACAGATGGTGGTGTAGATATTTCCATGTTTATTCAGATGACTGTGTAGATATTTCCATGTTTTTACAGATGGCAGTGTAGATATTTCAATGTTTATAGAGATGGCGCTGTAGATATTTCCATGTTTAAACAGATAACGGTGGAGATATTTCCATGTTTATACAGACAGCAGTGGAGATATTTCCATGTTTATACACATAGCGGTGTACATATTTCCATGTTTATAGAGACAGCGGTGTAGGTATTTCCATGTTTATACAGATAGCGGTGCAGACATTTCCATGTTTACACAGATGCTTATGCAGATATTTCCATATTTATACAGAGGGCTGTGTAGATATTTCTATGTTTATACTGATGGCAGTGTAGATATATCCATGTTCCTACACATGACTGTGTAGGTATTTCCATCTTTATACAGATGGCTTTGTAGTTATATCCATGTTTATAGAGATAGCGGTGCAGATATTTCCATGTTTATACAGATAGCGCTGTATATATTTCCATGTTTATACAGATCGTGGTGTAGATATTTCCGTGTTTATACACAGGGCGGAGTAGATACTTCCATCTTTATGGAGATGGCAGTGTAGATATTTTCATGTTTATAGAGATGGCGATGTAGATATTTCCATATTTATAGAGATAGCGGTGTAGATATTTCCATCTTTCTACAGATGGCAGTGTAGATAATTCCATGTTTATACAGATGGCCGTGTAGATATTTCCATATTTATACAGATGTCTGTGTAGATATTTCCATGTGTATACAGATGGTATTGTAGGTATTTCCATGTTTATACAGATGGTGGTGTAGATATTTCCATGTTTATTCAGATGACTGTGTAGATATTTCCATGTTTTTACAGATGGCAGTGTAGATTTTTCAATGTTTATAGAGATGGCGCTGTAGATATTTCCATGTTTATACAGATAACGGTGGAGATATTTCCATGTTTATACAGATAGCGGTGTAGATATTTCCATGTTTATAGAGATAGCGGTGAAGGTATTTCCATGTTTATAGACATAGCGGTGTAGATATTTCCATGTTTATATAGATGGCGTTGTAGATATTTCCATGTTTATACCGATAGCTGTGTTGGTATTTCCACGTTTATACAGATAGCGATGTAGATATTTCCATGTTTATACAGCTCGCGGTGCAGATATTTATATCTTTATACAGATGGCATTGTACATATTTCCTTATTCACACAGATGCCGGTGTAGATGTTTCCATGTTTATACAGATGGCGAAGTAGTTAGTTCCATGTTTATGGAGATGGCAGTGTAGGTATTTTCATGTTTATAGAGATGGCGGTTTAGATATTTCCATGTTTATAGAGATAGCAGTGTAGATATTTACATGTTTCTACAGATGGCTGTGTAGATATTTCCATGTGTATACAGATGGCATTGTAGATATTTCCATGTTTATACAGATGACTGTATAGGTATTTCCTTGTTTTTACAGATGGCAGTGCAGATATTTCCATGTTTATAGAGATAGCGATGTAGATATTTCCATGTTTGTACGGATGGCGGTGTTGATAGTTCCATCTATACACAGATGGCCGTGTAGATATTTCCATGTTTATACAGATGGCGGCATAGATATTTCCATGGACATGCAGATGGCGGTGTAGATATTTCCATGTTTATACAGATAGCGGTGTAGTTATTTCCATGTTTATAGAGATAGCGGTGTAGGTATTTCCATGTTTATAGACATAGCGGTGTAGATATTTCCATGTTTATATAGATGGCGTTGTAGACATTTCCATGTTTATACCGATAGCGGTGTTGGTATTTCCACGTTTATACAGATAGCGATGTAAATTTTTCCATGTTTATACAGCTCGTGGTGCAGATATTTATATCTTTATACAGATGGCATTGTACATATTTCCTTATTCACACAGATGCCGGTGTAGACGTTTCCATGTTTATACAGATGGCGAAGTAGTTAGTTCCATGTTTATGGAGATGGCAGTGTAGATATTTTCATGTTTATGGAGATGGCGGTGTAGATATTTCCATGTTTATAGAGATAGCAGTGTAGATATTTACATGTTTCTACAGATGGCTGTGTAGATATTTGCATGTGTATACAGATGGCATTGTAGATATTTCCATGTTTATACAGATGACTGTATAGGTATTTCCATGTTTTTACAGATGGCAGTGCAGATATTTCCATGTTTATGGAGATAGCGATGTAGATATTTCCATGTTTGTACGGATGGCGGTGTTGATATTTCCATCTATACACAGATGGCCGTGTAGATATTTCCATGTTTATACAGATGGCGGCATAGATATTTCCATGGACATGCAGATGGCGGTGTAGATATTTCCATGTTTATACAGATAGCGGTGTAGTTATTTCCATGTTTACACAGATGGTGGTGTAGATATTTCCGTGTTTATACACATGGCGGAGTAGATACTTCCATCTTTATGGAGATGGCAGTTTAGATATTTTCATGTTTATAGAGATGGCGGTGTAGATATTTCCATATTTATAGAGATAGCGGTGTACATATTTCCATCTTTCTACAGATGGCAGTGTAGATATTTCCATGTTTATACAGATGGCCATGTAGATATTTCCATATTTATACAGATGTCTGTGTAGATATTTCCATGTGTATACAGATGGTATTGTAGGTATTTCCATGTTTATACAGATGGTGGTGTAGATATTTCCATGTTTATTCAGATGACTGTGTAGATATTTCCATGTTTTTACAGATGGCAGTGTAGATTTTTCAATGTTTATAGAGATGGCGCTGTAGATATTTCCATGTTTATACACATAACGGTGGAGATATTTCCATGTTTATACAGATAGCGGTGGAGATATTTCCATGTTTATAGAGATAGCGGTGTAGGTATTTCCATGTTTATAGACATAGCGGTGTAGATATTTCCATGTTTAGATAGATGGCGTTGTAGATATTTCCATGTTTATACCGATAGCTGTGTTGGTATTTCCACGTTTATACAGATAGCGATGTAGATATTTCCATGTTTATACAGCTCGCGGTGCAGATATTTATATCTTTATACAGATGGCATTGTACATATTTCCTTATTCACACAGATGCCGGTGTAGATGTTTCCATGTTTATACAGATGGCGAAGTAGTTAGTTGCATGTTTATGGAGATGGCAGTGTAGGTATTTTCATGTTTATAGAGATGGCGGTGTAGATATTTCCATGTTTATAGAGATAGCAGTGTAGATATTTACATGTTTATACAGATAACGGTGGAGATATTTCCATGTGTATACAGATGGCATTGTAGATATTTCCATGTTTATACAGATGACTGTATAGGTATTTCCTTGTTTTTACAGATGGCAGTGCAGATATTTCCATGTTTATAGAGATAGCGATGTAGATATTTCCATGTTTGTACGGATGGCGGTGTTGATATTTCCATCTATACACAGATGGCCGTGTAGATATTTCCATGTTTATACAGATGGCGGCATAGATATTTCCATGGACATGCAGATGGCGGTGTAGATATTTCCATGTTTATACAGATAGCGGTGTAGTTATTTCCATGTTTACACAGATGGTGGTGTAGATATTTCCGTGTTTATACACATGGCGGAGTAGATACTTCCATCTTTATGGAGATGGCAGTTTAGATATTTTCATGTTTATAGAGATGGCGGTGTAGATATTTCCATATTTATAGAGATAGCGGTGTACATATTTCCATCTTTCTACAGATGGCAGTGTAGATATTTCCATGTTTATACAGATGGCCATGTAGATATTTCCATATTTATACAGATGTCTGTGTAGATATTTCCATGTGTATACAGATGGTATTGTAGGTATTTCCATGTATATACAGATGGTGGTGTAGATATTTCCATGTTTATTCAGATGACTGTGTAGATATTTCCATGTTTTTACAGATGGCAGTGTAGATATTTCAATGTTTATAGAGATGGCGCTGTAGATATTTCCATGTTTAAACAGATAACGGTGGAGATATTTCCATGTTTATACAGACAGCAGTGGAGATACTTCCATGTTTATACACATAGCGGTGTACATATTTCCATGTTTATAGAGACAGCGGTGTAGTTATTTCCATGTTTATACAGATAGCGGTGCAGATATTTCCATGTTTACACAGATGCCTATGCAGATATTTCCATATTTATACAGAGGGCTGTGTAGATATTTCTATGTTTATACTGATGGCAGTGTAGATATATCCATGTTCCTACACATGACTGTGTAGGTATTTCCATCTTTACAGATGGCTTTGTAGATATATCCATGTTTATAGAGATAGCGGTGCAGATATTTCCATGTTTATACAGATAGCGCTGTATATATTTTCATGTTTATACAGATCGTGGTGTAGATATTTCCGTGTTTATACACAGGGCGGAATAGATACTTCCATCTTTATGGAGATGGCAGTGTAGATATTTTCATGTTTATAGAGATGGCGGTGTAGATATTTCCATATTTAAAGAGATAGCGGTGTAGATATTTCCATCTTTCTACAGTTGGCAGTGTAGATAATTCCATGTTTATACAGATGGCCGTGTAGATATTTCCATATATATACAGATGTCTGTGTAGATATTTCCATGTGTATACAGATGGTATTGTAGGTATTTCCATGTTTATACAGATGGTGGTGTAGATATTTCCATGTTTATTCAGATGACTGTGTAGATATTTCCATGTTTTTACAGATGGCAGTGTAGATTTTTCAATGTTTATAGAGATGGCGCTGTAGATATTTCCATGTTTATACAGATAACGGTGGAGATATTTCCATGTTTATAGAGATAGCGGTGTAGATATTTCCATGTTTATAGAGATAGCGGTGTAGGTATTTCCATGTTTATAGACATAGCGGTGTAGATATTTCCATGTTTATATAGATGACGTTGTAGACATTTCCATGTTTATACCGATAGCGGTGTTGGTATTTCCACGTTTATACAGATAGCGATGTAAATTTTTCCATGTTTATACAGCTCGTGGTGCAGATATTTATATCTTTATACAGATGGCATTGTACATATTTCCTTCTTCACACAGATGCCGGTGTAGACGTTTCCATGTTTATACAGATGGCGAAGTAGTTAGTTCCATGTTTTGGAGATGGCAGTGTAGATATTTTCATGTTTATGGAGATGGCGGTGTAGATATTTCCATGTTTATAGAGATAGCAGTGTAGATATTTACATGTTTCTACAGATGGCTGTGTAGATATTTGCATGTGTATACAGATGGCATTGTAGATATTTCCATGTTTATACAGATGACTGTATAGGTATTTCCATGTTTTTACAGGTGGCAGTGCAGATATTTCCATGTTTATAGAGATAGCGATGTAGATATTTCCATGTCTGTACGGATGGCGGTGTTGATATTTCCATCTATACACAGATGGCCGTGTAGATATTTCCATGTTTATACAGATGGCGGCATAGATATTTCCATGGACATGCAGATGGCGGTGTAGATATTTCCATGTTTATACAGATAGCGGTGTAGTTATTTCCATGTTTACACAGATGGTGGTGTAGATATTTCCGTGTTTATACACATGGCGGAGTAGATACTTCCATCTTTATGGAGATGGCAGTTTAGATATTTTCATGTTTATAGAGATGGCGGTGTAGATATTTCCATATTTATAGAGATAGCGGTGTACATATTTCCATCTTTCTACAGATGGCAGTGTAGATATTTCCATGTTTATACAGATGGCCATGTAGTTATTTCCATATTTATACAGATGTCTGTGTAGATATTTCCATGTGTATACAGATGGTATTGTAGGTATTTCCATGTATATACAGATGGTGGTGTAGATATTTCCATGTTTATTCAGATGACTGTGTAGATATTTCCATGTTTTTACAGATGGCAGTGTAGATATTTCAATGTTTATAGAGATGGCGCTGTAGATATTTCCATGTTTAAACAGATAACGGTGGAGATATTTCCATGTTTATACAGACAGCAGTGGAGATATTTCCATGTTTATACACATAGCGGTGTACATATTTCCATGTTTATAGAGACAGCGGTGTAGGTATTTCCATGTTTATACAGATAGCGGTGCAGACATTTCCATGTTTACACAGATGCTTATGCAGATATTTCCATATTTATACAGAGGGCTGTGTAGATATTTCTATGTTTATACTGATGGCAGTGTAGATATATCCATGTTCCTACACATGACTGTGTAGGTATTTCCATCTTTATACAGATGGCTTTGTAGTTATATCCATGTTTATAGAGATAGCGGTGCAGATATTTCCATGTTTATACAGATAGCGCTGTATATATTTCCATGTTTATACAGATCGTGGTGTAGATATTTCCGTGTTTATACACAGGGCGGAGTAGATACTTCCATCTTTATGGAGATGGCAGTGTAGATATTTTCATGTTTATAGAGATGGCGATGTAGATATTTCCATATTTATAGAGATAGCGGTGTAGATATTTCCATCTTTCTACAGATGGCAGTGTAGATAATTCCATGTTTATACAGATGGCCGTGTAGATATTTCCATATTTATACAGATGTCTGTGTAGATATTTCCATGTGTATACAGATGGTATTGTAGGTATTTCCATGTTTATACAGATGGTGGTGTAGATATTTCCATGTTTATTCAGATGACTGTGTAGATATTTCCATGTTTTTACAGATGGCAGTGTAGATTTTTCAATGTTTATAGAGATGGCGCTGTAGATATTTCCATGTTTATACAGATAACGGTGGAGATATTTCCATGTTTATACAGATAGCGGTGTAGATATTTCCATGTTTATAGAGATAGCGGTGTAGGTATTTCCATGTTTATAGACATAGCGGTGTAGATATTTCCATGTTTATATAGATGGCGTTGTAGATATTTCCATGTTTATACCGATAGCTGTGTTGGTATTTCCACGTTTATACAGATAGCGATGTAGATATTTCCATGTTTATACAGCTCGCGGTGCAGATATTTATATCTTTATACAGATGGCATTGTACATATTTCCTTATTCACACAGATGCCGGTGTAGATGTTTCCATGTTTATACAGATGGCGAAGTAGTTAGTTCCATGTTTATGGAGATGGCAGTGTAGGTATTTTCATGTTTATAGAGATGGCGGTGTAGATATTTCCATGTTTATAGAGATAGCAGTGTAGATATTTACATGTTTCTACAGATGGCTGTGTAGATATTTCCATGTGTATACAGATGGCATTGTAGATATTTCCATGTTTATACAGATGACTGTATAGGTATTTCCTTGTTTTTACAGATGGCAGTGCAGATATTTCCATGTTTATAGAGATAGCGATGTAGATATTTCCATGTTTGTACGGATGGCGGTGTTGATAGTTCCATCTATACACAGATGGCCGTGTAGATATTTCCATGTTTATACAGATGGCGGCATAGATATTTCCATGGACATGCAGATGGCGGTGTAGATATTTCCATGTTTATACAGATAGCGGTGTAGTTATTTCCATGTTTACACAGATGGTGGTGTAGATATTTCCGTGTTTATACACATGGCGGAGTAGATACTTCCATCTTTATGGAGATGGCAGTGTAGATATTTTCATGTTTATAGAGATGGCGGTGTAGATATTTCCATATTTATAGAGATAGCGGTGTACATATTTCCATCTTTCTACAGATGGCAGTGTAGATATTTCCATGTTTATACAGATGGCCATGTAGATATTTCCATATTTATACAGATGTCTGTGTAGATATTTCCATGTGTATACAGATGGTATTGTAGGTATTTCCATGTATATACAGATGGTGGTGTAGATATTTCCATGTTTATTCAGATGACTGTGTAGATATTTCCATGTTTTTACAGATGGCAGTGTAGATATTTCAATGTTTATAGAGATGGCGCTGTAGATATTTCCATGTTTAAACAGATAACGGTGGAGATATTTCCATGTTTATACAGACAGCAGTGGAGATACTTCCATGTTTATACACATAGCGGTGTACATATTTCCATGTTTATAGAGACAGCGGTGTAGTTATTTCCATGTTTATACAGATAGCGGTGCAGATATTTCCATGTTTACACAGATGCCTATGCAGATATTTCCATATTTATACAGAGGGCTGTGTAGATATTTCTATGTTTATACTGATGGCAGTGTAGATATATCCATGTTCCTACACATGACTGTGTAGGTATTTCCATCTTTACAGATGGCTTTGTAGATATATCCATGTTTATAGAGATAGCGGTGCAGATATTTCCATGTTTATGCAGATAGCGCTGTATATATTTTCATGTTTATACAGATCGTGGTGTAGATATTTCCGTGTTTATACACAGGGCGGAATAGATACTTCCATCTTTATGGAGATGGCAGTGTAGATATTTTCATGTTTATAGAGATGGCGGTGTAGATATTTCCATATTTAAAGAGATAGCGGTGTAGATATTTCCATCTTTCTACAGTTGGCAGTGTAGATAATTCCATGTTTATACAGATGGCCGTGTAGATATTTCCATATTTATACAGATGTCTGTGTAGATATTTCCATGTGTATACAGATGGTATTGTAGGTATTTCCATGTTTATACAGATGGTGGTGTAGATATTTCCATGTTTATTCAGATGACTGTGTAGATATTTCCATGTTTTTACAGATGGCAGTGTAGATTTTTCAATGTTTATAGAGATGGCGCTGTAGATATTTCCATGTTTATACAGATAACGGTGGAGATATTTCCATGTTTATAGAGATAGCGGTGTAGATATTTCCATGTTTATAGAGATAGCGGTGTAGGTATTTCCATGTTTATAGACATAGCGGTGTAGATATTTCCATGTTTATATAGATGACGTTGTAGACATTTCCATGTTTATACCGATAGCGGTGTTGGTATTTCCACGTTTATACAGATAGCGATGTAAATTTTTCCATGTTTATACAGCTCGTGGTGCAGATATTTATATCTTTATACAGATGGCATTGTACATATTTCCTTCTTCACACAGATGCCGGTGTAGACGTTTCCATGTTTATACAGATGGCGAAGTAGTTAGTTCCATGTTTATGGAGATGGCAGTGTAGATATTTTCATGTTTATGGAGATGGCGGTGTAGATATTTCCATGTTTATAGAGATAGCAGTGTAGATATTTACATGTTTCTACAGATGGCTGTGTAGATATTTGCATGTGTATACAGATGGCATTGTAGATATTTCCATGTTTATACAGATGACTGTATAGGTATTTCCATGTTTTTACAGATGGCAGTGCAGATATTTCCATGTTTATAGAGATAGCGATGTAGATATTTCCATGTCTGTACGGATGGCGGTGTTGATATTTCCATCTATACACAGATGGCCGTGTAGATATTTCCATGTTTATACAGATGGCGGCATAGATATTTCCATGGACATGCAGATGGCGGTGTAGATATTTCCATGTTTATACAGATAGCGGTGTAGTTATTTCCATGTTTACACAGATGGTGGTGTAGATATTTCCGTGTTTATACACATGGCGGAGTAGATACTTCCATCTTTATGGAGATGGCAGTTTAGATATTTTCATGTTTATAGAGATGGCGGTGTAGATATTTCCATATTTATAGAGATAGCGGTGTACATATTTCCATCTTTCTACAGATGGCAGTGTAGATATTTCCATGTTTATACAGATGGCCATGTAGATATTTCCATATTTATACAGATGTCTGTGTAGATATTTCCATGTGTATACAGATGGTATTGTAGGTATTTCCATGTATATACAGATGGTGGTGTAGATATTTCCATGTTTATTCAGATGACTGTGTAGATATTTCCATGTTTTTACAGATGGCAGTGTAGATATTTCAATGTTTATAGAGATGGCGCTGTAGATATTTCCATGTTTAAACAGATAACGGTGGAGATATTTCCATGTTTATACAGACAGCAGTGGAGATATTTCCATGTTTATACACATAGCGGTGTACATATTTCCATGTTTATAGAGACAGCGGTGTAGGTATTTCCATGTTTATACAGATAGCGGTGCAGACATTTCCATGTTTACACAGATGCTTATGCAGATATTTCCATATTTATACAGAGGGCTGTGTAGATATTTCTATGTTTATACTGATGGCAGTTTAGATATATCCATGTTCCTACACATGACTGTGTAGGTATTTCCATCTTTATACAGATGGCTTTGTAGTTATATCCATGTTTATAGAGATAGCGGTGCAGATATTTCCATGTTTATACAGATAGCGCTGTATATATTTCCATGTTTATACAGATCGTGGTGTAGATATTTCCGTGGTTATACACAGGGCGGAGTAGATACTTCCATCTTTATGGAGATGGCAGTGTAGATATTTTCATGTTTATAGAGATGGCGATGTAGATATTTCCATATTTATAGAGATAGCGGTGTAGATATTTCCATCTTTCTACAGATGGCAGTGTAGATAATTCCATGTTTATACAGATGGCCGTGTAGATATTTCCATATTTATACAGATGTCTGTGTAGATATTTCCATGTGTATACAGATGGTATTGTAGGTATTTCCATGTTTATACAGATGGTGGTGTAGATATTTCCATGTTTATTCAGATGACTGTGTAGATATTTCCATGTTTTTACAAATGGCAGTGTAGATTTTTCAATGTTTATAGAGATGGCGCTGTAGATATTTCCATGTTTATACAGATAACGGTGGAGATATTTCCATGTTTATACAGATAGCGGTGTAGATATTTCCATGTTTATAGAGATAGCGGTGTAGGTATTTCCATGTTTATAGACATAGCGGTGTAGATATTTCCATGTTTATATAGATGGCGTTGTAGATATTTCCATGTTTATACCGATAGCTGTGTTGGTATTTCCACGTTTATACAGATAGCGATGTAGATATTTCCATGTTTATACAGCTCGCGGTGCAGATATTTATATCTTTATACAGATGGCATTGTACATATTTCCTTATTCACACAGATGCCGGTGTAGATGTTTCCATGTTTATACAGATGGCGAAGTAGTTAGTTCCATGTTTATGGAGATGGCAGTGTAGGTATTTTCATGTTTATAGAGATGGCGGTGTAGATATTTCCATGTTTATAGAGATAGCAGTGTAGATATTTACATGTTTCTACAGATGGCTGTGTAGATATTTCCATGTGTATACAGATGGCATTGTAGATATTTCCATGTTTATACAGATGACTGTATAGGTATTTCCTTGTTTTTACAGATGGCAGTGCAGATATTTCCATGTTTATAGAGATAGCGATGTAGATATTTCCATGTTTGTACGGATGGCGGTGTTGATAGTTCCATCTATACACAGATGGCCGTGTAGATATTTCCATGTTTATACAGATGGCGGCATAGATATTTCCATGGACATGCAGATGGCGGTGTAGATATTTCCATGTTTATACAGATAGCGGTGTAGTTATTTCCATGTTTACACAGATGGTGGTGTAGATATTTCCGTGTTTATACACATGGCGGAGTAGATACTTCCATCTTTATGGAGATGGCAGTGTAGATATTTTCATGTTTATAGAGATGGCGGTGTAGATATTTCCATATTTATAGAGATAGCGGTGTACATATTTCCATCTTTCTACAGATGGCAGTGTAGATATTTCCATGTTTATACAGATGGCCATGTAGATATTTCCATATTTATACAGATGTCTGTGTAGATATTTCCATGTGTATATAGATGGTATTGTAGGTATTTCCATGTATATACAGATGGTGGTGTAGATATTTCCATGTTTATTCAGATGACTGTGTAGATATTTCCATGTTTTTACAGATGGCAGTGTAGATATTTCAATGTTTATAGAGATGGCGCTGTAGATATTTCCATGTTTAAACAGATAACGGTGGAGATATTTCCATGTTTATACAGACAGCAGTGGAGATATTTCCATGTTTATACACATAGCGGTGTACATATTTCCATGTTTATAGAGACAGCGGTGTAGGTATTTCCATGTTTATACAGATAGCGGTGCAGATATTTCCATGTTTACACAGATGCCTATGCAGATATTTCCATATTTATACAGAGGGCTGTGTAGATATTTCTATGTTTATACTGATGGCAGTGTAGATATATCCATGTTCCTACACATGACTGTGTAGGTATTTCCATCTTTATACAGATGGCTTTGTAGATATATCCATGTTTATAGAGATAGCGGTGCAGATATTTCCATGTTTATACAGATAGCGCTGTATATATTTCCATGTTTATACAGATCGTGGTGTAGATATCTCCATGTTTATACACAGGGCGGAGTAGATACTTCCATCTTTATGGAGATGGCAGTGTAGATATTTTCATGTTTATAGAGATGGCAATGTAGATATTTCCAAATTTATAGAGATAGCGGTGTAGATATTTCCATCTTTCGACAGATGGCAGTGTAGATAATTCCATGTTTATACAGATGGCCGTGTAGATATTTCCATATTTATACAGATGTCTGTGTAGATATTTCCATGTGTATACAGATGGTATTGTAGGTATTTCCATGTTTATACAGATGGTGGTGTAGATATTTCCATGTTTATTCAGATGACTGTGTAGATATTTCCATGTTTTTACAGATGGCAGTGTAGATTTTTCAATGTTTATAGAGATGGCGCTGTAGATATTTCCATGTTTATACAGATAACGGTGGAGATATTTCCATGTTTATACAGATAGCGGTGTAGATATTTCCATGTTTATAGAGATAGCGGTGTAGGTATTTCCATGTTTATAGACATAGCGGTGTAGATATTTCCATGTTTAGATAGATGGCGTTGTAGATATTTCCATGTTTATACCGATAGCTGTGTTGGTATTTCCACGTTTATACAGATAGCGATGTAGATATTTCCATGTTTATACAGCTCGCGGTGCAGATATTTATATCTTTATACAGATGGCATTGTACATATTTCCTTATTCACACAGATGCCGGTGTAGATGTTTCCATGTTTATACAGATGGCGAAGTAGTTAGTTCCATGTTTATGGAGATGACAGTGTAGGTATTTTCATGTTTATAGAGATGGCGGTGTAGATATTTCCATGTTTATAGAGATAGCAGTGTAGATATTTACATGTTTCTACAGATGGCTGTGTAGATATTTCCATGTGTATACAGATGGCATTGTAGATATTTCCATGTTTATACAGATGACTGTATAGGTATTTCCTTGTTTTTACAGATGGCAGTGCTGATATTTCCATGTTTATAGAGATAGCGATGTAGATATTTCCATGTTTGTACGGATGGCGGTGTTGATATTTCCATCTACACACAGATGGCCGTGTAGATATTTCCATGTTTATACAGATGGCGGCATAGATATTTCCATGGACATGCAGATGGCGGTGTAGATATTTCCATGTTTATACAGATAGCGGTGTAGTTATTTCCATGTTTACACAGATGGTGGTGTAGATATTTCCGTGTTTATACACATGGCGGAGTAGATACTTCCATCTTTATGGAGATGGCAGTGTAGATATTTTCATGTTTATAGAGATGGCGGTGTAGGTATTTCCATATTTATAGAGATAGCGGTGTACATATTTCCATCTTTCTACAGATGGCAGTGTAGATATTTCCATGTTTATACAGATGGCCATGTAGATATTTCCATATTTATACAGATGTCTGTGTAGATATTTCCATGTGTATACAGATGGTATTGTAGGTATTTCCATGTATATACAGATGGTGGTGTAGATATTTCCATGTTTATTCAGATGACTGTGTAGATATTTCCATGTTTTTACAGATGGCAGTGTAGATATTTCAATGTTTATAGAGATGGCGCTGTAGATATTTCCATGTTTAAACAGATAACGGTGGAGATATTTCCATGTTTATACAGACAGCAGTGGAGATATTTCCATGTTTATACACATAGCGGTGTACATATTTCCATGTTTATAGAGACAGCGGTGTAGGTATTTCCATGTTTATACAGATAGCGGTGCAGATATTTCCATGTTTACACAGATGCCTATGCAGATATTTCCATATTTATACAGAGGGCTGTGTAGATATTTCTATGTTTATACTGATGGCAGTGTAGATATATCCATGTTCCTACACATGACTGTGTAGGTATTTCCATCTTTACAGATGGCTTTGTAGATAAATCCATGTTTATAGAGATAGCGGTGCGGATATTTCCATGTTTATACAGATAGCGCTGTATATATTTCCATGTTTATACAGATCGTGGTGTAGATATTTCCGTGTTTATACACAGGGCGGAGTAGATACTTCCATCTTTATGGAGATGGCAGTGTAGATATTTTCATGTTTATAGAGATGGCGGTGTAGATATTTCCATATTTAAAGAGATAGCGGTGTAGATATTTCCATCTTTCTACAGTTGGCAGTGTAGATAATTCCATGTTTATACAGATGTCCGTGTAGATATTTCCATATTTATACAGATGTCTGTGTAGATATTTCCATGTGTATACAGATGGTATTGTAGGTATTTCCATGTTTATACAGATGGTGGTGTAGATATTTCCATGTTTATTCAGATGACTGTGTAGATATTTCCATGTTTTTACAGATGGCAGTGTAGATTTTTCAATGTTTATAGAGATGGCGCTGTAGATATCTCCATGTTTATACAGATAACGGTGGAGATATTTCCATGTTTATAGAGATAGCGGTGTAGATATTTCCATGTTTATAGAGATAGCGGTGTAGGTATTTCCATGTTTATAGACATAGCGGTGTAGATATTTCCATGTTTATATAGATGGCGTTGTAGACATTTCCATGTTTATACCGATAGCGGTGTTGGTATTTCCACGTTTATACAGATAGCGATGTAAATTTTTCCATGTTTATACAGCTCGTGGTGCAGATATTTATATCTTTATACAGATGGCATTGTACATATTTCCTTATTCACACAGATGCCGGTGTAGACGTTTCCATGTTTATACAGATGGCGAAGTAGTTCCATGTTTATGGAGATGGCAGTGTAGATATTTTCATGTTTATGGAGATGGCGGTGTAGATATTTCCATGTTTATAGAGATAGCAGTGTAGATATTTACATGTTTCTACAGATGGCTGTGTAGATATTTGCATGTGTATACAGATGGCATTGTAGATATTTCCATGTTTATACAGATGACTGTATAGGTATTTCCATGTTTTTACAGATGGCAGTGCAGATATTTCCATGTTTATAGAGATAGCGATGTAGATATTTCCATGTTTGTACGGATGGCGGTGTTGATATTTCCATCTATACACAGATGGCCGTGTAGATATTTCCATGTTTATACAGATGGCGGCATAGATATTTCCATGGACATGCAGATGGCGGTGTAGATATTTCCATGTTTATACAGATAACGGTGGAGATATTTCCATGTTTATAGAGATAGCGGTGTAGATATTTCCATGTTTATAGAGATAGCGGTGTAGGTATTTCCATGTTTATAGACATAGCGGTGTAGATATTTCCATGTTTATATAGATGGCGTTGTAGACATTTCCATGTTTATACCGATAGCGGTGTTGGTATTTCCACGTTTATAGAGATAGCGATGTAAATTTTTCCATGTTTATACAGCTCGTGGTGCAGATATTTATATCTTTATACAGATGGCATTGTACATATTTCCTTATTCACACAGATGCTGGTGTAGACGTTTCCATGTTTATACAGATGGCGAAGTAGTTAGTTCCATGTTTATGGAGATGGCAGTGTAGATATTTTCATGTTTATGGAGATGGCGGTGTAGATATTTCCATGTTTATAGAGATAGCAGTGTAGATATTTACATGTTTCTACAGATGGCTGTGTAGATATTTGCATGTGTATACAGATGGCATTGTAGATATTTCCATGTTTATACAGATGACTGTATAGGTATTTCCATGTTTTTACAGATGGCAGTGCAGATATTTCCATGTTTATAGAGATAGCGATGTAGATATTTCCATGTTTGTACGGATGGCGGTGTTGATATTTCCATCTATACACAGATGGCCGTGTAGATATTTCCATGTTTATACAGATGGCGGCATAGATATTTCCATGGACATGCAGATGGCGGTGTAGATATTTCCATGTTTATACAGATAACGGTGGAGATATTTCCATGTTTATAGAGATAGCGGTGTAGATATTTCCATGTTTATAGAGATAGCGGTGTAGGTATTTCCATGTTTATAGACATAGCGGTGTAGATATTTCCATGTTTATATAGATGGCGTTGTAGACATTTCCATGTTTATACCGATAGCGGTGTTGGTATTTCCACGTTTATAGAGATAGCGATGTAAATTTTTCCATGTTTATACAGCTCGTGGTGCAGATATTTATATCTTTATACAGATGGCATTGTACATATTTCCTTATTCACACAGATGCTGGTGTAGACGTTTCCATGTTTATACAGGTGGCGAAGTAGTTAGTTCCATGTTTATGGAGATGGCAGTGTAGATATTTTCATGTTTATGGAGATGGCGGTGTAGATATTTCCATGTTTATAGAGATAGCAGTGTAGATATTTACATGTTTCTACAGATGGCTGTGTAGATATTTGCATGTGTATACAGATGGCATTGTAGATATTTCCATGTTTATACAGATGACTGTATAGGTATTTCCATGTTTTTACAGATGGCAGTGCAGATATTTCCATGTTTATAGAGATAGCGATGTAGATATTTCCATGTTTGTACGGATGGCGGTGTTGATATTTCCATCTATACACAGATGGCCGTGTAGATATTTCCATGTTTATACAGATGGCGGCATAGATATTTCCATGGACATGCAGATGGCGGTGTAGATATTTCCATGTTTATACAGATAGCGGTGTAGTTATTTCCATGTTTACACAGATGGTGGTGTAGATATTTCCGTGTTTATACACATGGCGGAGTAGATACTTCCATCTTTATGGAGATGGCAGTTTAGATATTTTCATGTTTATAGAGATGGCGGTGTAGATATTTCCATATTTATAGAGATAGCGGTGTACATATTTCCATCTTTCTACAGATGGCAGTGTAGATATTTCCATGTTTATACAGATGGCCATGTAGATATTTCCATATTTATACAGATGTCTGTGTAGATATTTCCATGTGTATACAGATGGTATTGTAGGTATTTCCATGTATATACAGATGGTGGTGTAGATATTTCCATGTTTATTCAGATGACTGTGTAGATATTTCCATGTTTTTACAGATGGCAGTGTAGATATTTCAATGTTTATAGAGATGGCGCTGTAGATATTTCCATGTTTAAACAGATAACGGTGGAGATATTTCCATGTTTATACAGACAGCAGTGGAGATATTTCCATGTTTATACACATAGCGGTGTACATATTTCCATGTTTATAGAGACAGCGGTGTAGGTATTTCCATGTTTATACAGATAGCGGTGCAGATATTTCCATGTTTACACAGATGCTTATGCAGATATTTCCATATTTATACAGAGGGCTGTGTAGATATTTCTATGTTTATACTGATGGCAGTGTAGATATATCCATGTTCCTACACATGACTGTGTAGGTATTTCCATCTTTATACAGATGGCTTTGTAGATATATCCATGTTTATAGAGATAGCGGTGCAGATATTTCCATGTTTATACAGATAGCGCTGTATATATTTCCATGTTTATACAGATCGTGGTGTAGATATTTCCGTGTTTATACACAGGGCGGAGTAGATACTTCCATCTTTATGGAGATGGCAGTGTAGATATTTTCATGTTTATAGAGATGGCGATGTAGATATTTCCATATTTATAGAGATAGCGGTGTAGATATTTCCATCTTTCTACAGATGGCAGTGTAGATAATTCCATGTTTATACAGATGGCCGTGTAGATATTTCCATATTTATACAGATGTCTGTGTAGATATTTCCATGTGTATACAGATGGTATTGTAGGTATTTCCATGTTTATACAGATGGTGGTGTAGATATTTCCATGTTTATTCAGATGACTGTGTAGATATTTCCATGTTTTTACAGATGGCAGTGTAGATTTTTCAATGTTTATAGAGATGGCGCTGTAGATATTTCCATGTTTATACAGATAACGGTGGAGATATTTCCATGTTTATACAGATAGCGGTGTAGATATTTCCATGTTTATAGAGATAGCGGTGTAGGTATTTCCATGTTTATAGACATAGCGGTGTAGATATTTCCATGTTTATATAGATGGCGTTGTAGATATTTCCATGTTTATACCGATAGCTGTGTTGGTATTTCCACGTTTATACAGATAGCGATGTAGATATTTCCATGTTTATACAGCTCGCGGTGCAGACATTTATATCTTTATACAGATGGCATTGTACATATTTCCTTATTCACACAGATGCCGGTGTAGATGTTTCCATGTTTATACAGATGGCGAAGTAGTTAGTTCCATGTTTATGGAGATGGCAGTGTAGGTATTTTCATGTTTATAGAGATGGCGGTGTAGATATTTCCATGTTTATAGAGATAGCAGTGTAGATATTTACATGTTTCTACAGATGGCTGTGTAGATATTTCCATGTGTATACAGATGGCATTGTAGATATTTCCATGTTTATACAGATGACTGTATAGGTATTTCCTTGTTTTTACAGATGGCAGTGCAGATATTTCCATGTTTATAGAGATAGCGATGTAGATATTTCCATGTTTGTACGGATGGCGGTGTTGATATTTCCATCTATACACAGATGGCCGTGTAGATATTTCCATGTTTATACAGATGGCGGCATAGATATTTCCATGGACATGCAGATGGCGGTGTAGATATTTCCATGTTTATACAGATAGCGGTGTAGTTATTTCCATGTTTACACAGATGGTGGTGTAGATATTTCCGTGTTTATACACATGGCGGAGTAGATACTTCCATCTTTATGGAGATGGCAGTGTAGATATTTTCATGTTTATAGAGATGGCGGTGTAGGTATTTCCATATTTATAGAGATAGCGGTGTACATATTTCCATCTTTCTACAGATGGCAGTGTAGATATTTCCATGTTTATACAGATGGCCATGTAGATATTTCCATATTTATACAGATGTCTGTGTAGATATTTCCATGTGTATACAGATGGTATTGTAGGTATTTCCATGTATATACAGATGGTGGTGTAGATATTTCCATGTTTATTCAGATGACTGTGTAGATATTTCCATGTTTTTACAGATGGCAGTGTAGATATTTCAATGTTTATAGAGATGGCGCTGTAGATATTTCCATGTTTAAACAGATAACGGTGGAGTTATTTCCATGTTTATACAGACAGCAGTGGAGATATTTCCATGTTTATACACATAGCGGTGTACATATTTCCATGTTTATAGAGACAGCGGTGTAGGTATTTCCATGTTTATACAGATAGCGGTGCAGATATTTCCATGTTTACACAGATGCCTATGCAGATATTTCCATATTTATACAGAGGGCTGTGTAGATATTTCTATGTTTATACTGATGGCAGTGTAGATATATCCATGTTCCTACACATGACTGTGTAGGTATTTCCATCTTTACAGATGGCTTTGTAGATATATCCATGTTTATAGAGATAGCGGTGCAGATATTTCCATGTTTATACAGATAGCGCTGTATATATTTCCATGTTTATACAGATCGTGGTGTAGATATTTCCAAGTTTATACACAGGGCGGAGTAGATACTTCCATCTTTATGGAGATGGCAGTGTAGATATTTTCATGTTTATAGAGATGGCGGTGTAGATATTTCCATATTTAAAGAGATAGCGGTGTAGATATTTCCATCTTTCTACAGTTGGCAGTGTAGATAATTCCATGTTTATACAGATGGCCGTGTAGATATTTCCATATTTATACAGATGTCTGTGTAGATATTTCCATGTGTATACAGATGGTATTGTAGGTATTTCCATGTTTATACAGATGGTGGTGTAGATATTTCCATGTTTATTCAGATGACTGTGTAGATATTTCCATGTTTTTACAGATGGCAGTGTAGATTTTTCAATGTTTATAGAGATGGCGCTGTAGATATTTCCATGTTTATACAGATAACGGTGGAGATATTTCCATGTTTATACAGATAGCGGTGTAGATATTTCCATGTTTATAGAGATAGCGGTGTAGGTATTTCCATGTTTATAGACATAGCGGTGTAGATATTTCCATGTTTAGATAGATGGCGTTGTAGATATTTCCATGTTTATACCGATAGCTGTGTTGGTATTTCCACGTTTATACAGATAGCGATGTAGATATTTCCATGTTTATACAGCTCGCGGTGCAGATATTTATATCTTTATACAGATGGCATTGTACATATTTCCTTATTCACACAGATGCCGGTGTAGATGTTTCCATGTTTATACAGATGGCGAAGTAGTTAGTTCCATGTTTATGGAGATGACAGTGTAGGTATTTTCATGTTTATAGAGATGGCGGTGTAGATATTTCCATGTTTATAGAGATAGCAGTGTAGATATTTACATGTTTCTACAGATGGCTGTGTAGATATTTCCATGTGTATACAGATGGCATTGTAGATATTTCCATGTTTATACAGATGACTGTATAGGTATTTCCTTGTTTTTACAGATGGCAGTGCTGATATTTCCATGTTTATAGAGATAGCGATGTAGATATTTCCATGTTTGTACGGATGGCGGTGTTGATATTTCCATCTATACACAGATGGCCGTGTAGATATTTCCATGTTTATACAGATGGCGGCATAGATATTTCCATGGACATGCAGATGGCGGTGTAGATATTTCCATGTTTATACAGATAGCGGTGTAGTTATTTCCATGTTTACACAGATGGTGGTGTAGATATTTCCGTGTTTATACACATGGCGGAGTAGATACTTCCATCTTTATGGAGATGGCAGTGTAGATATTTTCATGTTTATAGAGATGGCGGTGTAGGTATTTCCATATTTATAGAGATAGCGGTGTACATATTTCCATCTTTCTACAGATGGCAGTGTAGATATTTCCATGTTTATACAGATGGCCATGTAGATATTTCCATATTTATACAGATGTCTGTGTAGATATTTCCATGTGTATACAGATGGTATTGTAGGTATTTCCATGTATATACAGATGGTGGTGTAGATATTTCCATGTTTATTCAGATGACTGTGTAGATATTTCCATGTTTTTACAGATGGCAGTGTAGATATTTCAATGTTTATAGAGATGGCGCTGTAGATATTTCCATGTTTAAACAGATAACGGTGGAGATATTTCCATGTTTATACAGACAGCAGTGGAGATATTTCCATGTTTATACACATAGCGGTGTACATATTTCCATGTTTATAGAGACAGCGGTGTAGGTATTTCCATGTTTATACAGATAGCGGTGCAGATATTTCCATGTTTACACAGATGCCTATGCAGATATTTCCATATTTATACAGAGGGCTGTGTAGATATTTCTATGTTTATACTGATGGCAGTGTAGATATATCCATGTTCCTACACATGACTGTGTAGGTATTTCCATCTTTACAGATGGCTTTGTAGATAAATCCATGTTTATAGAGATAGCGGTGCAGATATTTCCATGTTTATACAGATAGCGCTGTATATATTTCCATGTTTATACAGATCGTGGTGTAGATATTTCCGTGTTTATACACAGGGCGGAGTAGATACTTCCATCTTTATGGAGATGGCAGTGTAGATATTTTCATGTTTATAGAGATGGCGGTGTAGATATTTCCATATTTAAAGAGATAGCGGTGTAGATATTTCCATCTTTCTACAGTTGGCAGTGTAGATAATTCCATGTTTATACAGATGTCCGTGTAGATATTTCCATATTTATACAGATGCATGTGTAGATATTTCCATGTGTATACAGATGGTATTGTAGGTATTTCCATGTTTATACAGATGGTGGTGTAGATATTTCCATGTTTATTCAGATGACTGTGTAGATATTTCCATGTTTTTACAGATGGCAGTGTAGATTTTTCAATGTTTATAGAGATGGCGCTGTAGATATTTCCATGTTTATACAGATAACGGTGGAGATATTTCCATGTTTATAGAGATAGCGTTGTAGATATTTCCATGTTTATAGAGATAGCGGTGTAGGTATTTCCATGTTTATAGACATAGCGGTGTAGATATTTCCATGTTTATATAGATGGCGTTGTAGACATTTCCATGTTTATACCGATAGCGGTGTTGGTATTTCCACGTTTATACAGATAGCGATGTAAATTTTTCCATGTTTATACAGCTCGTGGTGCAGATATTTATATCTTTATACAGATGGCATTGTACATATTTCCTTATTCACACAGATGCCGGTGTAGACGTTTCCATGTTTATACAGATGGCGAAGTAGTTAGTTCCATGTTTATGGAGATGGCAGTGTAGATATTTTCATGTTTATGGAGATGGCGGTGTAGATATTTCCATGTTTATAGAGATAGCAGTGTAGATATTTACATGTTTCTACAGATGGCTGTGTAGATATTTGCATGTGTATACAGATGGCATTGTAGATATTTCCATGTTTATACAGATGACTGTATAGGTATTTCCATGTTTTTACAGATGGCAGTGCAGATATTTCCATGTTTATAGAGATAGCGATGTAGATATTTCCATGTTTGTACGGATGGCGGTGTTGATATTTCCATCTATACACAGATGGCCGTGTAGATATTTCCATGTTTATACAGATGGCGGCATAGATATTTCCATGGACATGCAGATGGCGGTGTAGATATTTCCATGTTTATACAGATAGCGGTGTAGTTATTTCCGTGTTTACACAGATGGTGGTGTAGATATTTCCGTGTTTATACACATGGCGGAGTAGATACTTCCATCTTTATGGAGATGGCAGTGTAGATATTTTCATGTTTATAGAGATGGCGGTGTAGATATTTCCATATTTATAGAGATAGCGGTGTACATATTTCCATCTTTCTACAGATGGCAGTGTAGATATTTCCATGTTTATACAGATGGCCATGTAGATATTTCCATATTTATACAGATGTCTGTGTAGATATTTCCATGTGTATACAGATGGTATTGTAGGTATTTCCATGTATATACAGATGGTGGTGTAGATATTTCCATGTTTATTCAGATGACTGTGTAGATATTTCCATGTTTTTACAGATGGCAGTGTAGATATTTCAATGTTTATAGAGATGGCGCTGTAGATATTTCCATGTTTAAACAGATAACGGTGGAGATATTTCCATGTTTATACAGACAGCAGTGGAGATATTTCCATGTTTATACACATAGCGGTGTACATATTTCCATGTTTATAGAGACAGCGGTGTAGGTATTTCCATGTTTATACAGATAGCGGTGCAGATATTTCCATGTTTACACAGATGCCTATGCAGATATTTCCATATTTATACAGAGGGCTGTGTAGATATTTCTATGTTTATACTGATGGCAGTGTAGATATATCCATGTTCCTACACATGACTGTGTAGGTATTTCCATCTTTATACAGATGGCTTTGTAGATATATCCATGTTTATAGAGATAGCGGTGCAGATATTTCCATGTTTATACAGATAGCGCTGTATATATTTCCATGTTTATACAGATCGTGGTGTAGATATTTCCGTGTTTATACACAGGGCGGAGTAGATACTTCCATCTTTATGGAGATGGCAGTGTAGATATTTTCATGTTTATAGAGATGGCGATTTAGATATTTCCATATTTATAGAGATAGCGGTGTAGATATTTCCATCTTTCTACAGATGGCAGTGTAGATAATTCCATGTTTATACAGATGGCCGTGTAGATATTTCCATATTTATACAGATGTCTGTGTAGATATTTCCATGTGTATACAGATGGTATTGTAGGTATTTCCATGTTTATACAGATGGTGGTGTAGATATTTCCATGTTTATTCAGATGACTGTGTAGATATTTCCATGTTTTTACAGATGGCAGTGTAGATTTTTCAATGTTTATAGAGATGGCGCTGTAGATATTTCCATGTTTATACAGATAACGGTGGAGATATTTCCATGTTTATACAGATAGCGGTGTAGATATTTCCATGTTTATAGAGATAGCGGTGTAGGTATTTCCATGTTTATAGACATAGCGGTGTAGATATTTCCATGTTTATATAGATGGCGTTGTAGATATTTCCATGTTTATACCGATAGCGGTGTTGGTGTTTCTACGTTTATACAGATAGCGATGTAGATATTTCCATGTTTATACAGCTCGCGGTGCAGATATTTATATCTTTATACAGATGGCATTGTACATATTTCCTTATTCACACAGATGCCGGTGTAGATGTTTCCATGTTTATACAGATGGCGAAGTAGTTAGTTCCATGTTTATGGAGATGGCAGTGTAGATATTTTCATGTTTATAGAGATGGCGGTGTAGATATTTCCATGTTTATAGAGATAGCAGTGTAGATATTTACATGTTTATACAGATGTCTGTGTAGATATTTCCATGTGTATACAGATGGCATTGTAGATATTTCCATGTTTATACAGATGACTGTATAGGTATTTCCATGTTTTTACAGATGGCAGTGCAGATATTTCCATGTTTATAGAGATAGCGATGTAGATATTTCCATGTTTGTACGGATGGCGGTGTTGATATTTCCATCTATACACAGATGGCCGTGTAGATATTTCCATGTTTATACAGAGGGCGGCATAGATATTTCCATGGACATGCAGATGGCGGTGTAGATATTTCCATGTTTATACAGATAGCGGTGTAGTTATTTCCATGTTTACACAGATGGTGGTGTAGATATTTCCGTGTTTATACACATGGCGGAGTAGATACTTCCATCTTTATGGAGATGGCAGTGTAGATATTTTCATGTTTATAGAGATGGCGGTGTAGATATTTCCATATTTATAGAGATAGCGGTGTACATATTTCCATCTTTCTACAGATGGCAGTGTAGATATTTCCATGTTTGTACAGATGGCCATGTAGATATTTCCATATTTAAACAGATGTCTGTGTAGATATTTCCATGTGTATACAGATGGTATTGTAGGTATTTCCATGTATATACTGATGGTGGTGTAGATATTTCCATGTTATTCAGATGACTGTGTAGATATTTCCATGTTTTTACAGATGGCAGTGTAGATATTTCAATGTTTATAGAGATGGCGCTGTAGATATTTCCATGTTTAAACAGATAACGGTGGAGATATTTCCATGTTTATACAGACAGCAGTGGAGATATTTCCATGTTTATACACATAGCGGTGTACATATTTCCATGTTTATAGAGACAGCGGTGTAGGTATTTCCATGTTTATACAGATAGCGGTGCAGATATTTCCATGTTTACACAGATGCCTATGCAGATATTTCCATATTTATACAGAGGGCTGTGTAGATATTTCTATGTTTATACAGATGGCAGTGTGGATATTTCCATGTTCCTGCACATGACTGTGTAGGTATTTCCATCTTTATACAGATGGCTTTGTAGATATATCCATGTTTATAGAGATAGCGTTGCAGATATTTCAATGTTTATACAGATAGCGCTGTATATATATCCATGTTTATACAGATCGTGGTGTAGATATTTCCGTGTTTATACACTGGGCGGAGTAGATACTTCCATCTTTATGGAGATGGCAGTGTAGATATTTTCATGTTTATAGAGATGGCGGTGTAGATATTTCCATATTTATAGAGATAGCGGTGTAGATATTTCCATCTTTCTACAGATGGCAGTGTAGATAATTCCATGTTTATACAGATGGCCGTGTAGATATTTCCATATTTATACAGATGTCTGTGTAGATATTTCCATGTGTATACAGATGGTATTGTAGGTATTTCCATGTTTATACAGATGGTGGTGTAGATATTTCCATGTTTATTCAGTTGACTGTGTAGATATTTCCATGTTTTTACAGATGGCAGTGTAGATTTTTCAATGTTTATAGAGATGGCGCTGTAGATATTTCCATGTTTATACAGATAACGGTGGAGATATTTCCATGTTTATACAGATAGCGGTGTATATATTTCCATGTTTATAGAGATAGCGGTGTAGGTATTTCCATGTTTATAGACATAGCGGTGTAGATATTTCCATGTTTATATAGATGGCGTTGTAGATATTTCCATGTTTATACCGATAGCGGTGTTGGTGTTTCCACATTTATACAGATAGCGATGTAGATATTTCCATGTTTATACAGCTCGCGGTGCAGATATTTTTATCTTTATACAGATGGCATTGTACATATTTCCTTATTCACACAGATGCCGGTGTAGATGTTTCCATGTTTATACAGATGGCGAAGTAGTTAGTTCCATGTTTATGGAGATGGCAGTGTAGATATTTTCATGTTTATAGAGATGGCGGTGTAGATATTTCCATGTTTATAGAGATAGCAGTGTAGATATTTACATGTTTATACAGATGGCTGTGTAGATATTTCCATGTGTATACAGATGGCATTGTAGATATTTCCATGTTTATACAGATGACTGTATAGGTATTTCCATGTTTTCACAGATGGCAGTGCAGATATTTCCATGTTTATAGAGATAGCGATGTAGATATTTCCATGTTTGTACGGATGGCGGTGTTGATATTTCCATCTATACACAGATGGCCGTGTAGATATTTCCATGTTTATACAGATGGCGGCATAGATATTTCCATGGACATGCAGATGGCGGTGTAGATATTTCCATGTTTATACAGATAGCGGTGTAGTTATTTCCATGTTTACACAGATGGTGGTGTAGATATTTCCGTGTTTATACACATGGCGGAGTAGATACTTCCATCTTTATGGAGATGGCAGTGTAGATATTTTCATGTTTATAGAGATGGCGGTGTAGGTATTTCCATATTTATAGAGATAGCGGTGTACATATTTCCATCTTTCTACAGATGGCAGTGTAGATATTTCCATGTTTATACAGATGGCCATGTAGATATTTCCATATTTATACAGATGTCTGTGTAGATATTTCCATGTGTATACAGATGGTATTGTAGGTATTTCCATGTATATACAGATGGTGGTGTAGATATTTCCATGTTTATTCAGATGACTGTGTAGATATTTCCATGTTTTTACAGATGGCAGTGTAGATATTTCAATGTTTATAGAGATGGCGCTGTAGATATTTCCATGTTTAAACAGATAACGGTGGAGATATTTCCATGTTTATACAGACAGCAGTGGAGATATTTCCATGTTTATACACATAGCGGTGTACATATTTCCATGTTTATAGAGACAGCGGTGTAGGTATTTCCATGTTTATACAGATAGCGGTGCAGATATTTCCATGTTTACACAGATGCCTATGCAGATATTTCCATATTTATACAGAGGGCTGTGTAGATATTTCTATGTTTATACTGATGGCAGTGTAGATATATCCATGTTCCTACACATGACTGTGTAGGTATTTCCATCTTTATACAGATGGCTTTGTAGATATATCCATGTTTATAGAGATAGCGGTGCAGATATTTCCATGTTTATACAGATAACGCTGTATATATTTCCATGTTTATACAGATCGTGGTGTAGATATTTCCGTGTTTATACACAGGGCGGAGTAGATACTTCCATCTTTATGGAGATGGCAGTGTAGATATTTTCATGTTTATAGAGATGGCGGTGTAGATATTTCCATATTTATAGAGATAGCCGTGTAGATATTTCCATCTTTCTACAGATGGCAGTGTAGATAATTCCATGTTTATACAGATGGCCGTGTAGATATTTCCATATTTATACAGATGTCTGTGTAGATATTTCCATGTGTATACAGATGGTATTGTAGGTATTTCCATGTTTATACAGATGGTGGTGTAGATATTTCCATGTTTATTCAGTTGACTGTGTAGATATTTCCATGTTTTTACAGATGGCAGTGTAGATTTTTCAATGTTTATAGAGATGGCGCTGTAGATATTTCCATGTTTATACAGATAACGGTGGAGATATTTCCATGTTTATACAGATAGCGGTGTAGATATTTCCATGTTTATAGAGATAGCGGTGTAGGTATTTCCATGTTTATAGACATAGCGGTGTAGATATTTCCATGTTTATATAGATGGCGTTGTAGATATTTCCATGTTTATACCGATAGCGGTGTTGGTGTTTCCACATTTATACAGATAGCGATGTAGATATTTCCATGTTGATACAGCTCGCGGTGCAGATATTTATATCTTTATACAGATGGCATTGTACATATTTCCTTATTCACACAGATGCCGGTGTAGATGTTTCCATGTTTATACAGATGGCGAAGTAGTTAGTTCCATGTTTATGGAGATGGCAGTGTAGATATTTTCATGTTTATAGAGATGGCGGTGTAGATATTTCCATGTTTATAGAGATAGCAGTGTAGATATTTACATGTTTATACAGATGGCTGTGTAGATATTTCCATGTGTATACAGATGGCATTGTTGATATTTCCATGTTTATACAGATGACTGTATAGGTATTTCCATGTTTTCACAGATGGCAGTGCAGATATTTCCATGTTTATAGAGATAGCGATGTAGATATTTCCATGTTTGTACGGATGGCGGTGTTGATATTTCCATGTTTATACAGATGGCGGCATAGATATTTCCATGGACATGCAGATGGCGGTGTAGATATTTCCATGTTTATACAGATAGCGGTGTAGTTATTTCCATGTTTACACAGATGGTGGTGTAGATATTTCCGTGTTTATACACATGGCGGAGTAGATACTTCCATCTTTATGGAGATGGCAGTGTAGATATTTTCATGTTTATAGAGATGGCGGTGTAGGTATTTCCATATTTATAGAGATAGCGGTGTAGATATTTCCATCTTTCTACAGATGGCAGTGTAGATATTTCCATGTTTATACAGATGGCCATGTAGATATTTCCATATTTATACAGATGTCTGTGTAGATATTTCCATGTGTATACAGATGGTATTGTAGGTATTTCCATGTATATACAGATGGTGGTGTAGATATTTCCATGTTTATTCAGATGTCTGTGTAGATATTTCCATGTTTTTACAGATGGCAGTGTAGATATTTCAATGTTTATAGAGATGGCGCTGTAGATATTTCCATGTTTAAACAGATAACGGTGGAGATATTTCCATGTTTATACAGACAGCAGTGGAGATATTTCCATGTTTATACACATAGCGGTGTACATATTTCCATGTTTATAGAGACAGCGGTGTAGGTATTTCCATGTTTATACAGATAGCGGTGCAGATATTTCCATGTTTACACAGATGCCTATGCAGATATTTCCATATTTATACAGAGGGCTGTGTAGATATTTCTATGTTTATACTGATGGCAGTGTAGATATATCCATGTTCCTAAACATGACTGTGTAGGTATTTCCATCTTTATACAGATGGCTTTGTAGATATATCCATGTTTATAGAGATAGCGGTGCAGATATTTCCATGTTTATACAGATAACGCTGTATATATTTCCATGTTTATACAGATCGTGGTGTAGATATTTCCGTGTTTATACACAGGGCGGAGTAGATACTTCCATCTTTATGGAGATGGCAGTGTAGATATTTTCATGTTTATAGAGATGGCGGTGTAGATATTTCCATATTTATAGAGATAGCGGTGTAGATATTTCCATCTTTCTACAGATGGCAGTGTAGATAATTCCATGTTTATACAGATGGCCGTGTAGATATTTCCATATTTATACAGATGTCTGTGTAGATATTTCCATGTGTATACAGATGGTATTGTAGGTATTTCCATGTTTATACAGATGGTGGTGTAGATATTTCCATGTTTATTCAGATGACTGTGTAGATATTTCCATGTTTTTACAGATGGCATTGTAGATTTTTCAATGTTTACAGAGATGGCGCTGTAGATATTTCCATGTTTATACAGATAACGGTGGAGATATTTCCATGTTTATACAGATAGCGGTGTAGATATTTCCATGTTTATAGAGATAGCGGTGTAGGTATTTCCATGTTTATAGACATAGCGGTGTAGATATTTCCATGTTTATATAGATGGCGTTGTAGATATTTCCATGTTTATACCGATAGCGGTGTTGGTGTTTCTACGTTTATACAGATAGCGATGTAGATATTTCCATGTTTATACAGCTCGCGGTGCAGATATTTATATCTTTATACAGATGGCATTGTACATATTTCCTTATTCACACAGATGCCGGTGTAGATGTTTCCATGTTTATACAGATGGCGAAGTAGTTAGTTCCATGTTTATGGAGATGGCAGTGTAGATATTTTCATGTTTATAGAGATGGCGGTGTAGATATTTCCATGTTTATAGAGATAGCAGTGTAGATATTTACATGTTTATACAGATGTCTGTGTAGATATTTCCATGTGTATACAGATGGCATTGTAGATATTTCCATGTTTATACAGATGACTGTATAGGTATTTCCATGTTTTTACAGATGGCAGTGCAGATATTTCCATGTTTATAGAGATAGCGATGTAGATATTTCCATGTTTGTACGGATGGCGGTGTTGATATTTCCATCTATACACAGATGGCCGTGTAGATATTTCCATGTTTATACAGAGGGCGGCATAGATATTTCCATGGACATGCAGATGGCGGTGTAGATATTTCCATGTTTATACAGATAGCGGTGTAGTTATTTCCATGTTTACACAGATGGTGGTGTAGATATTTCCGTGTTTATACACATGGCGGAGTAGATACTTCCATCTTTATGGAGATGGCAGTGTAGATATTTTCATGTTTATAGAGATGGCGGTGTAGATATTTCCATATTTATAGAGATAGCGGTGTACATATTTCCATCTTTCTACAGATGGCAGTGTAGATATTTCCATGTTTGTACAGATGGCCATTTAGATATTTCCATATTTAAACAGATGTCTGTGTAGATATTTCCATGTGTATACAGATGGTATTGTAGGTATTTCCATGTATATACTGATGGTGGTGTAGATATTTCCATGTTATTCAGATGACTGTGTAGATATTTCCATGTTTTTACAGATGGCAGTGTAGATTTTTCAATGTTTAAAGAGATGGCGCTGTAGATATTTCCATGTTTATACAGATAACGGTAGAGATATTTCCATGTTTATACAGATAGCGGTGTAGATATTTCCATGTTTATAGAGATAGCGGTGTAGGTATTTCCATGTTTATAGACATAGCGGTGTAGATATTTCCATGTTTATATAGATGGCGTTGTAGATATTTCCATGTTTATACCGATAGCGGTGTTGGTGTTTCCACATTTATACAGATAGCGATGTAGATATTTCCATGTTGATACAGCTCGCAGTGCAGATATTTTTATCTTTATACAGATGGCATTGTACATATTTCCTTATTCACACAGATGCCGGTGTAGATGTTTCCATGTTTATACAGATGGCGAAGTAGTTAGTTCCATGTTTATGGAGATGGCAGTGTAGATATTTTCGTGTTTATAGAGATGGCGGTGTAGATATTTCCATGTTTATAGAGATAGCAGTGTAGATATTTACATGTTTATACAGATGGCTGTGTAGATATTTCCATGTGTATACAGATGGCATTGTTGATATTTCCATGTTTATACAGATGACTGTATAGGTATTTCCATGTTTTCACAGATGGCAGTGCAGATATTTCCATGTTTATAGAGATAGCGATGTAGATATTTCCATGTTTGTACGGATGGCGGTGTTGATATTTCCATGTTTATACAGATGGCGGCATAGATATTTCCATGGACATGCAGATGGCGGTGTAGATATTTCCATGTTTATACAGATAGCGGTGTAGTTATTTCCATGTTTACACAGATGGTGGTGTAGATATTTCCGTGTTTATACACATGGCGGAGTAGATACTTCCATCTTTATGGAGATGGCAGTGTAGATATTTTCATGTTTATAGAGATGGCGGTGTAGGTATTTCCATATTTATAGAGATAGCGGTGTAGATATTTCCATCTTTCTACAGATGGCAGTGTAGATATTTCCATGTTTATACAGATGGCCATGTAGATATTTCCATATTTATACAGATGTCTGTGTAGATATTTCCATGTGTATACAGATGGTATTGTAGGTATTTCCATGTATATACAGATGGTGGTGTAGATATTTCCATGTTTATTCAGATGACTGTGTAGATATTTCCATGTTTTTACAGATGGCAGTGTAGATATTTCAATGTTTATAGAGATGGCGCTGTAGATATTTCCATGTTTAAACAGATAACGGTGGAGATATTTCCATGTTTATACAGACAGCAGTGGAGATATTTCCATGTTTATACACATAGCGGTGTACATATTTCCATGTTTATAGAGACAGCGGTGTAGGTATTTCCATGTTTATACAGATAGCGGTGCAGATATTTCCATGTTTACACAGATGCCTATGCAGATATTTCCATATTTATACAGAGGGCTGTGTAGATATTTCTATGTTTATACTGATGGCAGTGTAGATATATCCATGTTCCTACACATGACTGTGTAGGTATTTCCATCTTTATACAGATGGCTTTGTAGATATATCCATGTTTATAGAGATAGCGGTGCAGATATTTCCATGTTTTTACAGATAACGCTGTATATATTTCCATGTTTATACAGATCGTGGTGTAGATATTTCCGTGTTTATACACAGGGCGGAGTAGATACTTCCATCTTTATGGAGATGGCAGTGTAGATATTTTCATGTTTATAGAGATGGCGGTGTAGATATTTCCATATTTATAGAGATAGCGGTGTAGATATTTCCATCTTTCTACAGATGGCAGTGTAGATAATTCCATGTTTATACAGATGGCCGTGTAGATATTTCCATATTTATACAGATGTCTGTGTAGATATTTCCATGTGTATACAGATGGTATTGTAGGTATTTCCATGTTTATACAGATGGTGGTGTAGATATTTCCATGTTTATTCAGATGACTGTGTAGATATTTCCATGTTTTTACAGATGGCATTGTAGATTTTTCAATGTTTACAGAGACGGCGCTGTAGATATTTCCATGTTTATACAGATAACGGTGGAGATATTTCCATGTTTATACAGATAGCGGTGTAGATATTTCCATGTTTATAGAGATAGCGGTGTAGGTATTTCCATGTTTATAGACATAGCGGTGTAGATATTTCCATGTTTATATAGATGGCGTTGTAGATATTTCCATGTTTATACCGATAGCGGTGTTGGTGTTTCTACGTTTATACAGATAGCGATGTAGATATTTCCATGTTTATACAGCTCGCGGTGCAGATATTTATATCTTTATACAGATGGCATTGTACATATTTCCTTATTCACACAGATGCCGGTGTAGATGTTTCCATGTTTATACAGATGGCGAAGTAGTTAGTTCCATGTTTATGGAGATGGCAGTGTAGATATTTTCATGTTTATAGAGATGGCGGTGTAGATATTTCCATGTTTATAGAGATAGCAGTGTAGATATTTACATGTTTATACAGATGTCTGTGTAGATATTTCCATGTGTATACAGATGGCATTGTAGATATTTCCATGTTTATACAGATGACTGTATAGGTATTTCCATGTTTTTACAGATGGCAGTGCAGATATTTCCATGTTTATAGAGATAGCGATGTAGATATTTCCATGTTTGTACGGATGGCGGTGTTGATATTTCCATCTATACACAGATGGCCGTGTAGATATTTCCATGTTTATACAGAGGGCGGCATAGATATTTCCATGGACATGCAGATGGCGGTGTAGATATTTCCATGTTTATACAGATAGCGGTGTAGTTATTTCCATGTTTACACAGATGGTGGTGTAGATATTTCCGTGTTTATACACATGGCGGAGTAGATACTTCCATCTTTATGGAGATGGCAGTGTAGATATTTTCATGTTTATAGAGATGGCGGTGTAGATATTTCCATATTTATAGAGATAGCGGTGTACATATTTCCATCTTTCTACAGATGGCAGTGTAGATATTTCCATGTTTGTACAGATGGCCATGTAGATATTTCCATATTTAAACAGATGTCTGTGTAGATATTTCCATGTGTATACAGATGGTATTGTAGGTATTTCCATGTATATACTGATGGTGGTGTAGATATTTCCATGTTATTCAGATGACTGTGTAGATATTTCCATGTTTTTACAGATGGCAGTGTAGATATTTCAATGTTTATAGAGATGGCGCTGTAGATATTTCCATGTTTAAACAGATAACGGTGGAGATATTTCCATGTTTATACAGACAGCAGTGGAGATATTTCCATGTTTATACACATAGCGGTGTACATATTTCCATGTTTATAGAGACAGCGGTGTAGGTATTTCCATGTTTATACAGATAGCGGTGCAGATATTTCCATGTTTACACAGATGCCTATGCAGATATTTCCATATTTATACAGAGGGCTGTGTAGATATTTCTATGTTTATACAGATGGCAGTGTGGATATTTCCATGTTCCTGCACATGACTGTGTAGGTATTTCCATCTTTATACAGATGGCTTTGTGGATATATCCATGTTTATAGAGATAGCGTTGCAGATATTTCCATGTTTATACAGATAGCGCTGTATATATTTCCATGTTTATACAGATCGTGGTGTAGATATTTCCGTGTTTATACACTGTGCGGAGTAGATACTTCCATCTTTATGGAGATGGCAGTGTAGATATTTTCATGTTTATAGAGATGGCGGTGTAGATATTTCCATATTTATAGAGATAGCGGTGTAGATATTTCCATCTTTCTACAGATGGCAGTGTAGATAATTCCATGTTTATACAGATGGCCGTGTAGATATTTCCATATTTATACAGATGTCTGTGTAGATATTTCCATGTGTATACAGATGGTATTGTAGGTATTTCCATGTTTATACAGATGGTGGTGTAGATATTTCCATGTTTATTCAGTTGACTGTGTAGATATTTCCATGTTTTTACAGATGGCAGTGTAGATTTTTCAATGTTTATAGAGATGGCGCTGTAGATATTTCCATGTTTATACAGATAACGGTGGAGATATTTCCATGTTTATACAGATAGCGGTGTAGATATTTCCATGTTTATAGAGATAGCGGTGTAGGTATTTCCATGTTTATAGACATAGCGGTGTAGATATTTCCATGTTTATATAGATGGCGTTGTAGATATTTCCATGTTTATACCGATAGCGGTGTTGGTGTTTCCACATTTATACAGATAGCGATGTAGATATTTCCATGTTTATACAGCTCGCGGTGCAGATATTTATATCTTTATACAGATGGCATTGTACATATTTCCTTATTCACACAGATGCCGGTGTAGATGTTTCCATGTTTATACAGATGGCGAAGTAGTTAGTTCCATGTTTATGGAGATGGCAGTGTAGATATTTTCATGTTTATAGAGATGGCGGTGTAGATATTTCCATGTTTATAGAGATAGCAGTGTAGATATTTACATGTTTATACAGATGGCTGTGTAGATATTTCCATGTGTATACAGATGGCATTGTAGATATTTCCATGTTTATACAGATGACTGTATAGGTATTTCCATGTTTTCACAGATGGCAGTGCAGATATTTCCATGTTTATAGAGATAGCGATGTAGATATTTCCATGTTTGTACGGATGGCGGTGTTGATATTTCCATCTATACACAGATGGCCGTGTAGATATTTCCATGTTTATACAGATGGCGGCATAGATATTTCCATGGACATGCAGATGGCGGTGTAGATATTTCCATGTTTATACAGATAGCGGTGTAGTTATTTCCATGTTTACACAGATGGTGGTGTAGATATTTCCGTGTTTATACACATGGCGGAGTAGATACTTCCATCTTTATGGAGATGGCAGTGTAGATATTTTCATGTTTATAGAGATGGCGGTGTAGATATTTCCATATTTATAGAGATAGCAGTGTACATATTTCCATCTTTCTACAGATGGCAGTGTAGATATTTCCATGTTTATACAGATGGCCATGTAGATATTTCCATATTTATACAGATGTCTGTGTAGATATTTCCATGTGTATACAGATGGTATTGTAGGTATTTCCATGTTTATACAGATGGTGGTGCAGATATTTCCATGTTTATTCAGATGACTGTGTAGATATTTCCATGTTTTTACAGATGGCAGTGTAGATATTTCAATGTTTATAGAGATGGTGCTGTAGATATTTCCATGTTTAAACAGATAACGGTGGAGATATTTCCATGTTTATACAGACAGCAGTGGAGATATTTCCATGTTTATACACATAGCGGTGTACATATTTCCATGTTTATAGAGACAGCGGTGTAGGTATTTCCATGTTTATACAGATAGCGGTGCAGATATTTCCATGTTTACACAGATGCCTATGCAGATATTTCCATATTTATACAGAGGGCTGTGTAGATATTTCTATGTTTATACAGATGGCAGTGTAGATATTTCCATGTTCCTACACATGACTGTGTAGGTATTTCCATCTTTATACAGATGGCTTTGTAGATATTTCCATGTTTATACAGATAGCGGTGCAGATATTTCCATGTTTATACAGATAGCGCTGTGTATATTTCCATGTTTATACAGATCGTGGTGTAGATATTTCCGTGTTTATACAGAGGGCGGAGTAGGTACTTCCATCTTTATGGAGATGGCAGTGTAGATATTTTCATGTTTATAGAGATGGCGGTGTAGCTATTTCCATATTTATAGAGACAGCGGTGTAGATATTTCCATCTTTCTACAGATGGCAGTTTAGATAATTCCATGTTTATACAGATGGCCGTGTAGATATTTCCATATTTATACAGATGTCTGTGTAGATATTTCCATGTGTATACAGATGGTATTGTAGGTATTTCCATGTTTATGCAGATGGTGGTGTAGATATTTCCATGTTTATTCAGATGACTGTGTAGATATTTCCATGTTTTTACAGATGGCAGTGTAGATTTTTCAATGTTTATAGAGATGGCGCTGTAGATATTTCCATGTTTATACAGATAACGTTGGAGATATTTCCATGTTTATACAGATGGCGAAGTAGTTAGTTCCATGTTTATGGAGATGGCAGTGTAGATATTTTCATGTTTATAGAGATGGCGGTGTAGATATTTCCATGTTTATAGAGATAGCAGTGTAGATATTTACATGTTTATACAGATGGCTGTGTAGATATTTCCATGTGTATACAGATGGCATTGTAGATATTTCCATGTTTATACAGATGACTGTATAGGTATTTCCATGTTTTCACAGATGGCAGTGCAGATATTTCCATGTTTATAGAGATAGCGATGTAGATATTTCCATGTTTGTACGGATGGCGGTGTTGATATTTCCATCTATACACAGATGGCCGTGTAGATATTTCCATGTTTATACAGATGGCGGCATAGATATTTCCATGGACATGCAGATGGCGGTGTAGATATTTCCATGTTTATACAGATAGCGGTGTAGTTATTTCCATGTTTACACAGATGGTGGTGTAGATATTTCCGTGTTTATACACATGGCGGAGTAGATACTTCCATCTTTATGGAGATGGCAGTGTAGATATTTTCATGTTTATAGAGATGGCGGTGTAGATATTTCCATATTTATAGAGATAGCAGTGTACATATTTCCATCTTTCTACAGATGGCAGTGTAGATATTTCCATGTTTATACAGATGGCCATGTAGATATTTCCATATTTATACAGATGTCTGTGTAGATATTTCCATGTGTATACAGATGGTATTGTAGGTATTTCCATGTTTATACAGATGGTGGTGCAGATATTTCCATGTTTATTCAGATGACTGTGTAGATATTTCCATGTTTTTACAGATGGCAGTGTAGATATTTCAATGTTTATAGAGATGGTGCTGTAGATATTTCCATGTTTAAACAGATAACGGTGGAGATATTTCCATGTTTATACAGACAGCAGTGGAGATATTTCCATGTTTATACACATAGCGGTGTACATATTTCCATGTTTATAGAGACAGCGGTGTAGGTATTTCCATGTTTATACAGATAGCGGTGCAGATATTTCCATGTTTACACAGATGCCTATGCAGATATTTCCATATTTATACAGAGGGCTGTGTAGATATTTCTATGTTTATACAGATGGCAGTGTAGATATTTCCATGTTCCTACACATGACTGTGTAGGTATTTCCATCTTTATACAGATGGCTTTGTAGATATTTCCATGTTTATACAGATAGCGGTGCAGATATTTCCATGTTTATACAGATAGCGCTGTGTATATTTCCATGTTTATACAGATCGTGGTGTAGATATTACCGTGTTTATACAGAGGGCGGAGTAGGTACTTCCATCTTTATGGAGATGGCAGTGTAGATATTTTCATGTTTATAGAGATGGCGGTGTAGCTATTTCCATATTTATAGAGACAGCGGTGTAGATATTTCCATCTTTCTACAGATGGCAGTTTAGATAATTCCATGTTTATACAGATGGCCGTGTAGATATTTCCATATTTATACAGATGTCTGTGTAGATATTTCCATGTGTATACAGATGGTATTGTAGGTATTTCCATGTTTATACAGATGGTGGTGTAGATATTTCCATGTTTATTCAGATGACTGTGTAGATATTTCCATGTTTTTACAGATGGCAGTGTAGATTTTTCAATGTTTATAGAGATGGCGCTGTAGATATTTCCATGTTTATACAGATAACGTTGGAGATATTTCCATGTTTATACAGATAGCGGTGTAGATATTTCCATGTTTATAGAGATAGCGGTGTAGGTATTTCCATGTTTATAGACATAGCGGTGTAGATATTTCCATGTTTATATAGATGGCGTTGTAGATATTTCCATGTTTATACCGATAGCTGTGTTGGTATTTCCACGTTTATACAGATAGCGATGTAGATATTTCCATGTTTATACAGCTCGCGGTGCAGATATTTATATCTTTATACAGATGGCATTGTACATATTTCCTTATTCACACAGATGCCGGTGTAGATGTTTCCATGTTTATACAGATGGCGAAGTAGTTAGTTCCATGTTTATGGAGATGGCAGTGTAGGTATTTTCATGTTTATAGAGATGGCGGTGTAGATATTTCCATGTTTATAGAGATAGCAGTGTAGATATTTACATGTTTCTACAGATGGCTGTGTAGATATTTCCATGTGTATACAGATGGCATTGTAGATATTTCCATGTTTATACAGATGACTGTATAGGTATTTCCTTGTTTTTACAGATGGCAGTGCAGATATTTCCATGTTTATAGAGATAGCGATGTAGATATTTCCATGTTTGTACGGATGGCGGTGTTGATATTTCCATCTATACACAGATGGCCGTGTAGATATTTCCATGTTTATACAGATGGCGGCATAGATATTTCCATGGACATGCAGATGGCGGTGTAGATATTTCCATGTTTATACAGATAGCGGTGTAGTTATTTCCATGTTTACACAGATGGTGGTGTAGATATTTCCGTGTTTATACACATGGCGGAGTAGATACTTCCATCTTTATGGAGATGGCAGTGTAGATATTTTCATCTTTATAGAGATGGCGGTGTAGATATTTCCATATTTATAGAGATAGCGGTGTAGATATTTCCATCTTTCTACAGATGGCAGTGTAGATAATTCCATGTTTATACAGATGGCCGTGTAGATATTTCCATATTTATACAGATGTCTGTGTAGATATTTCCATGTGTATACAGATGGTATTGTAGGTATTTCCATGTTTATACAGATGGTGGTGTAGATATTTCCATGTTTATTCAGATGACTGTGTAGATATTTCCATGTTTTTACAGATGGCATTGTAGATTTTTCAATGTTTACAGAGACGGCGCTGTAGATATTTCCATGTTTATACAGATAACGGTGGAGATATTTCCATGTTTATACAGATAGCGGTGTAGATATTTCCATGTTTATAGAGATAGCGGTGTAGGTATTTCCATGTTTATAGACATAGCGGTGTAGATATTTCCATGTTTATATAGATGGCGTTGTAGATATTTCCATGTTTATACCGATAGCGGTGTTGGTGTTTCTACGTTTATACAGATAGCGATGTAGATATTTCCATGTTTATACAGCTCGCGGTGCAGATATTTATATCTTTATACAGATGGCATTGTACATATTTCCTTATTCACACAGATGCCGGTGTAGATGTTTCCATGTTTATACAGATGGCGAAGTAGTTAGTTCCATGTTTATGGAGATGGCAGTGTAGATATTTTCATGTTTATAGAGATGGCGGTGTAGATATTTCCATGTTTATAGAGATAGCAGTGTAGATATTTACATGTTTATACAGATGTCTGTGTAGATATTTCCATGTGTATACAGATGGCATTGTAGATATTTCCATGTTTATACAGATGACTGTATAGGTATTTCCATGTTTTTACAGATGGCAGTGCAGATATTTCCATGTTTATAGAGATAGCGATGTAGATATTTCCATGTTTGTACGGATGGCGGTGTTGATATTTCCATCTATACACAGATGGCCGTGTAGATATTTCCATGTTTATACAGAGGGCGGCATAGATATTTCCATGGACATGCAGATGGCGGTGTAGATATTTCCATGTTTATACAGATAGCGGTGTAGTTATTTCCATGTTTACACAGATGGTGGTGTAGATATTTCCGTGTTTATACACATGGCGGAGTAGATACTTCCATCTTTATGGAGATGGCAGTGTAGATATTTTCATGTTTATAGAGATGGCGGTGTAGATATTTCCATATTTATAGAGATAGCGGTGTACATATTTCCATCTTTCTACAGATGGCAGTGTAGATATTTCCATGTTTGTACAGATGGCCATGTAGATATTTCCATATTTAAACAGATGTCTGTGTAGATATTTCCATGTGTATACAGATGGTATTGTAGGTATTTCCATGTATATACTGATGGTGGTGTAGATATTTCCATGTTATTCAGATGACTGTGTAGATATTTCCATGTTTTTACAGATGGCAGTGTAGATATTTCAATGTTTATAGAGATGGCGCTGTAGATATTTCCATGTTTAAACAGATAACGGTGGAGATATTTCCATGTTTATACAGACAGCAGTGGAGATATTTCCATGTTTATACACATAGCGGTGTACATATTTCCATGTTTATAGAGACAGCGGTGTAGGTATTTCCATGTTTATACAGATAGCGGTGCAGATATTTCCATGTTTACACAGATGCCTATGCAGATATTTCCATATTTATACAGAGGGCTGTGTAGATATTTCTATGTTTATACAGATGGCAGTGTGGATATTTCCATGTTCCTGCACATGACTGTGTAGGTATTTCCATCTTTATACAGATGGCTTTGTGGATATATCCATGTTTATAGAGATAGCGTTGCAGATATTTCCATGTTTATACAGATAGCGCTGTATATATTTCCATGTTTATACAGATCGTGGTGTAGATATTTCCGTGTTTATACACTGTGCGGAGTAGATACTTCCATCTTTATGGAGATGGCAGTGTAGATATTTTCATGTTTATAGAGATGGCGGTGTAGATATTTCCATATTTATAGAGATAGCGGTGTAGATATTTCCATCTTTCTACAGATGGCAGTGTAGATAATTCCATGTTTATACAGATGGCCGTGTAGATATTTCCATATTTATACAGATGTCTGTGTAGATATTTCCATGTGTATACAGATGGTATTGTAGGTATTTCCATGTTTATACAGATGGTGGTGTAGATATTTCCATGTTTATTCAGTTGACTGTGTAGATATTTCCATGTTTTTACAGATGGCAGTGTAGATTTTTCAATGTTTATAGAGATGGCGCTGTAGATATTTCCATGTTTATACAGATAACGGTGGAGATATTTCCATGTTTATACAGATAGCGGTGTAGATATTTCCATGTTTATAGAGATAGCGGTGTAGGTATTTCCATGTTTATAGACATAGCGGTGTAGATATTTCCATGTTTATATAGATGGCGTTGTAGATATTTCCATGTTTATACCGATAGCGGTGTTGGTGTTTCCACATTTATACAGATAGCGATGTAGATATTTCCATGTTGATACAGCTCGCGGTGCAGATATTTATATCTTTATACAGATGGCATTGTACATATTTCCTTATTCACACAGATGCCGGTGTAGATGTTTCCATGTTTATACAGATGGCGAAGTAGTTAGTTCCATGTTTATGGAGATGGCAGTGTAGATATTTTCATGTTTATAGAGATGGCGGTGTAGATATTTCCATGTTTATAGAGATAGCAGTGTAGATATTTACATGTTTATACAGATGGCTGTGTAGATATTTCCATGTGTATACAGATGGCATTGTAGATATTTCCATGTTTATACAGATGACTGTATAGGTATTTCCATGTTTTCACAGATGGCAGTGCAGATATTTCCATGTTTATAGAGATAGCGATGTAGATATTTCCATGTTTGTACGGATGGCGGTGTTGATATTTCCATCTATACACAGATGGCCGTGTAGATATTTCCATGTTTATACAGATGGCGGCATAGATATTTCCATGGACATGCAGATGGCGGTGTAGATATTTCCATGTTTATACAGATAGCGGTGTAGTTATTTCCATGTTTACACAGATGGTGGTGTAGATATTTCCGTGTTTATACACATGGCGGAGTAGATACTTCCATCTTTATGGAGATGGCAGTGTAGATATTTTCATGTTTATAGAGATGGCGGTGTAGATATTTCCATATTTATAGAGATAGCAGTGTACATATTTCCATCTTTCTACAGATGGCAGTGTAGATATTTCCATGTTTATACAGATGGCCATGTAGATATTTCCATATTTATACAGATGTCTGTGTAGATATTTCCATGTGTATACAGATGGTATTGTAGGTATTTCCATGTTTATACAGATGGTGGTGCAGATATTTCCATGTTTATTCAGATGACTGTGTAGATATTTCCATGTTTTTACAGATGGCAGTGTAGATATTTCAATGTTTATAGAGATGGTGCTGTAGATATTTCCATGTTTAAACAGATAACGGTGGAGATATTTCCATGTTTATACAGACAGCAGTGGAGATATTTCCATGTTTATACACATAGCGGTGTACATATTTCCATGTTTATAGAGACAGCGGTGTAGGTATTTCCATGTTTATACAGATAGCGGTGCAGATATTTCCATGTTTACACAGATGCCTATGCAGATATTTCCATATTTATACAGAGGGCTGTGTAGATATTTCTATGTTTATACAGATGGCAGTGTAGATATTTCCATGTTCCTACACATGACTGTGTAGGTATTTCCATCTTTATACAGATGGCTTTGTAGATATTTCCATGTTTATACAGATAGCGGTGCAGATATTTCCATGTTTATACAGATAGCGCTGTGTATATTTCCATGTTTATACAGATCGTGGTGTAGATATTTCCGTGTTTATACAGAGGGCGGAGTAGGTACTTCCATCTTTATGGAGATGGCAGTGTAGATATTTTCATGTTTATAGAGATGGCGGTGTAGCTATTTCCATATTTATAGAGACAGCGGTGTAGATATTTCCATCTTTCTACAGATGGCAGTTTAGATAATTCCATGTTTATACAGATGGCCGTGTAGATATTTCCATATTTATACAGATGTCTGTGTAGATATTTCCATGTGTATACAGATGGTATTGTAGGTATTTCCATGTTTATGCAGATGGTGGTGTAGATATTTCCATGTTTATTCAGATGACTGTGTAGATATTTCCATGTTTTTACAGATGGCAGTGTAGATTTTTCAATGTTTATAGAGATGGCGCTGTAGATATTTCCATGTTTATACAGATAACGTTGGAGATATTTCCATGTTTATACAGATGGCGAAGTAGTTAGTTCCATGTTTATGGAGATGGCAGTGTAGATATTTTCATGTTTATAGAGATGGCGGTGTAGATATTTCCATGTTTATAGAGATAGCAGTGTAGATATTTACATGTTTATACAGATGGCTGTGTAGATATTTCCATGTGTATACAGATGGCATTGTAGATATTTCCATGTTTATACAGATGACTGTATAGGTATTTCCATGTTTTCACAGATGGCAGTGCAGATATTTCCATGTTTATAGAGATAGCGATGTAGATATTTCCATGTTTGTACGGATGGCGGTGTTGATATTTCCATCTATACACAGATGGCCGTGTAGATATTTCCATGTTTATACAGATGGCGGCATAGATATTTCCATGGACATGCAGATGGCGGTGTAGATATTTCCATGTTTATACAGATAGCGGTGTAGTTATTTCCATGTTTACACAGATGGTGGTGTAGATATTTCCGTGTTTATACACATGGCGGAGTAGATACTTCCATCTTTATGGAGATGGCAGTGTAGATATTTTCATGTTTATAGAGATGGCGGTGTAGATATTTCCATATTTATAGAGATAGCAGTGTACATATTTCCATCTTTCTACAGATGGCAGTGTAGATATTTCCATGTTTATACAGATGGCCATGTAGATATTTCCATATTTATACAGATGTCTGTGTAGATATTTCCATGTGTATACAGATGGTATTGTAGGTATTTCCATGTTTATACAGATGGTGGTGCAGATATTTCCATGTTTATTCAGATGACTGTGTAGATATTTCCATGTTTTTACAGATGGCAGTGTAGATATTTCAATGTTTATAGAGATGGTGCTGTAGATATTTCCATGTTTAAACAGATAACGGTGGAGATATTTCCATGTTTATACAGACAGCAGTGGAGATATTTCCATGTTTATACACATAGCGGTGTACATATTTCCATGTTTATAGAGACAGCGGTGTAGGTATTTCCATGTTTATACAGATAGCGGTGCAGATATTTCCATGTTTACACAGATGCCTATGCAGATATTTCCATATTTATACAGAGGGCTGTGTAGATATTTCTATGTTTATACAGATGGCAGTGTAGATATTTCCATGTTCCTACACATGACTGTGTAGGTATTTCCATCTTTATACAGATGGCTTTGTAGATATTTCCATGTTTATACAGATAGCGGTGCAGATATTTCCATGTTTATACAGATAGCGCTGTGTATATTTCCATGTTTATACAGATCGTGGTGTAGATATTACCGTGTTTATACAGAGGGCGGAGTAGGTACTTCCATCTTTATGGAGATGGCAGTGTAGATATTTTCATGTTTATAGAGATGGCGGTGTAGCTATTTCCATATTTATAGAGACAGCGGTGTAGATATTTCCATCTTTCTACAGATGGCAGTTTAGATAATTCCATGTTTATACAGATGGCCGTGTAGATATTTCCATATTTATACAGATGTCTGTGTAGATATTTCCATGTGTATACAGATGGTATTGTAGGTATTTCCATGTTTATACAGATGGTGGTGTAGATATTTCCATGTTTATTCAGATGACTGTGTAGATATTTCCATGTTTTTACAGATGGCAGTGTAGATTTTTCAATGTTTATAGAGATGGCGCTGTAGATATTTCCATGTTTATACAGATAACGTTGGAGATATTTCCATGTTTATACAGATAGCGGTGTAGATATTTCCATGTTTATAGAGATAGCGGTGTAGGTATTTCCATGTTTATAGACATAGCGGTGTAGATATTTCCATGTTTATATAGATGGCGTTGTAGATATTTCCATGTTTATACCGATAGCTGTGTTGGTATTTCCACGTTTATACAGATAGCGATGTAGATATTTCCATGTTTATACAGCTCGCGGTGCAGATATTTATATCTTTATACAGATGGCATTGTACATATTTCCTTATTCACACAGATGCCGGTGTAGATGTTTCCATGTTTATACAGATGGCGAAGTAGTTAGTTCCATGTTTATGGAGATGGCAGTGTAGGTATTTTCATGTTTATAGAGATGGCGGTGTAGATATTTCCATGTTTATAGAGATAGCAGTGTAGATATTTACATGTTTCTACAGATGGCTGTGTAGATATTTCCATGTGTATACAGATGGCATTGTAGATATTTCCATGTTTATACAGATGACTGTATAGGTATTTCCTTGTTTTTACAGATGGCAGTGCAGATATTTCCATGTTTATAGAGATAGCGATGTAGATATTTCCATGTTTGTACGGATGGCGGTGTTGATATTTCCATCTATACACAGATGGCCGTGTAGATATTTCCATGTTTATACAGATGGCGGCATAGATATTTCCATGGACATGCAGATGGCGGTGTAGATATTTCCATGTTTATACAGATAGCGGTGTAGTTATTTCCATGTTTACACAGATGGTGGTGTAGATATTTCCGTGTTTATACACATGGCGGAGTAGATACTTCCATCTTTATGGAGATGGCAGTGTAGATATTTTCATCTTTATAGAGATGGCGGTGTAGATATTTCCATATTTATAGAGATAGCGGTGTACATATTTCCATCTTTCTACAGATGGCAGTGTAGATATTTCCATGTTTATACAGATGGCCATGTAGATATTTCCATATTTATACAGATGTCTGTGTAGATATTTCCATGTGTATACAGATGGTATTGTAGGTATTTCCATGTATATACAGATGGTGGTGTAGATATTTCCATGTTTATTCAGATGACTGTGTAGATATTTCCATGTTTTTACAGATGGCAGTGTAGATATTTCAGTGTTTATAGAGATGGCGCTGTAGATATTTCCATGTTTAAACAGATAACGGTGGAGATATTTCCATGTTTATACAGACAGCAGTGGAGATATTTCCATGTTTATACACATAGCGGTGTACATATTTCCATGTTTATAGAGACAGCGGTGTAGGTATTTCCATGTTTATACAGATAGCGGTGCAGATATTTCCATGTTTACACAGATGCCTATGCAGATATTTCCATATTTATACAGAGGGCTGTGTAGATATTTCTATGTTTATACAGATGGCAGTGTGGATATTTCCATGTTCCTGCACATGACTGTGTAGGTATTTCCATCTTTATACAGATGGCTTTGTAGATATATCCATGTTTATAGAGATAGCGTTGCAGATATTTCCATGTTTATACAGATAGCGCTGTATATATTTCCATGTTTATACAGATCGTGGTGTAGATATTTCCGTGTTTATACACTGTGCGGAGTAGATACTTCCATCTTTATGGAGATGGCAGTGTAGATATTTTCATGTTTATAGAGATGGCGGTGTAGATATTTCCATATTTATAGAGATAGCGGTGTAGATATTTCCATCTTTCTACAGATGGCAGTGTAGATAATTCCATGTTTATACAGATGGCCGTGTAGATATTTCCATATTTATACAGATGTCTGTGTAGATATTTCCATGTGTATACAGATGGTATTGTAGGTATTTCCATGTTTATACAGATGGTGGTGTAGATATTTCCATGTTTATTCAGTTGACTGTGTAGATATTTCCATGTTTTTACAGATGGCAGTGTAGATTTTTCAATGTTTATAGAGATGGCGCTGTAGATATTTCCATGTTTATACAGATAACGGTGGAGATATTTCCATGTTTATACAGATAGCGGTGTAGATATTTCCATGTTTATAGAGATAGCGGTGTAGGTATTTCCATGTTTATAGACATAGCGGTGTAGATATTTCCATGTTTATATAGATGGCGTTGTAGATATTTCCATGTTTATACCGATAGCGGTGTTGGTGTTTCCACATTTATACAGATAGCGATGTAGATATTTCCATGTTTATACAGCTCGCGGTGCAGATATTTATATCTTTATACAGATGGCATTGTACATATTTCCTTATTCACACAGATGCCGGTGTAGATGTTTCCATGTTTATACAGATGGCGAAGTAGTTAGTTCCATGTTTATGGAGATGGCAGTGTAGATATTTTCATGTTTATAGAGATGGCGGTGTAGATATTTCCATGTTTATAGAGATAGCAGTGTAGATATTTACATGTTTATACAGATGGCTGTGTAGATATTTCCATGTGTATACAGATGGCATTGTAGATATTTCCATGTTTATACAGATGACTGTATAGGTATTTCCATGTTTTCACAGATGGCAGTGCAGATATTTCCATGTTTATAGAGATAGCGATGTAGATATTTCCATGTTTGTACGGATGGCGGTGTTGATATTTCCATCTATACACAGATGGCCGTGTAGATATTTCCATGTTTATACAGATGGCGGCATAGATATTTCCATGGACATGCAGATGGCGGTGTAGATATTTCCATGTTTATACAGATAGCGGTGTAGTTATTTCCATGTTTACACAGATGGTGGTGTAGATATTTCCGTGTTTATACACATGGCGGAGTAGATACTTCCATCTTTATGGAGATGGCAGTGTAGATATTTTCATGTTTATAGAGATGGCGGTGTAGATATTTCCATATTTATAGAGATAGCGGTGTACATATTTCCATCTTTCTACAGATGGCAGTGTAGATATTTCCATGTTTATACAGATGGCCATGTAGATATTTCCATATTTATACAGATGTCTGTGTAGATATTTCCATGTGTATACAGATGGTATTGTAGGTATTTCCATGTTTATACAGATGGTGGTGCAGATATTTCCATGTTTATTCAGATGACTGTGTAGATATTTCCATGTTTTTACAGATGGCAGTGTAGATATTTCAATGTTTATAGAGATGGTGCTGTAGATATTTCCATGTTTAAACAGATAACGGTGGAGATATTTCCATGTTTATACAGACAGCAGTGGAGATATTTCCATGTTTATACACATAGCGGTGTACATATTTCCATGTTTATAGAGACAGCGGTGTAGGTATTTCCATGTTTATACAGATAGCGGTGCAGATATTTCCATGTTTACACAGATGCCTATGCAGATATTTCCATATTTATACAGAGGGCTGTGTAGATATTTCTATGTTTATACAGATGGCAGTGTAGATATTTCCATGTTCCTACACATGACTGTGTAGGTATTTCCATCTTTATACAGATGGCTTTGTAGATATTTCCATGTTTATACACATAGCGGTGCAGATATTTCCATGTTTATACAGATAGCGCTGTGTATATTTCCATGTTTATACAGATCGTGGTGTAGATATTTCCGTGTTTATACAGAGGGCGGAGTAGGTACTTCCATCTTTATGGAGATGGCAGTGTAGATATTTTCATGTTTATAGAGATGGCGGTGTAGCTATTTCCATATTTATAGAGACAGCGGTGTAGATATTTCCATCTTTCTACAGATGGCAGTTTAGATAATTCCATGTTTATACAGATGGCCGTGTAGATATTTCCATATTTATACAGATGTCTGTGTAGATATTTCCATGTGTATACAGATGGTATTGTAGGTATTTCCATGTTTATACAGATGGTGGTGTAGATATTTCCATGTTTATTCAGATGACTGTGTAGATATTTCCATGTTTTTACAGATGGCAGTGTAGATTTTTCAATGTTTATAGAGATGGCGCTGTAGATATTTCCATGTTTATACAGATAACGTTGGAGATATTTCCATGTTTATACAGATAGCGGTGTAGATATTTCCATGTTTATAGAGATAGCGGTGTAGGTATTTCCATGTTTATAGACATAGCGGTGTAGATATTTCCATGTTTATATAGATGGCGTTGTAGATATTTCCATGTTTATACCGATAGCTGTGTTGGTATTTCCACGTTTATACAGATAGCGATGTAGATATTTCCATGTTTATACAGCTCGCGGTGCAGATATTTATATCTTTATACAGATGGCATTGTACATATTTCCTTATTCACACAGATGCCGGTGTAGATGTTTCCATGTTTATACAGATGGCGAAGTAGTTAGTTCCATGTTTATGGAGATGGCAGTGTAGGTATTTTCATGTTTATAGAGATGGCGGTGTAGATATTTCCATGTTTATAGAGATAGCAGTGTAGATATTTACATGTTTCTACAGATGGCTGTGTAGATATTTCCATGTGTATACAGATGGCATTGTAGATATTTCCATGTTTATACAGATGACTGTATAGGTATTTCCTTGTTTTTACAGATGGCAGTGCAGATATTTCCATGTTTATAGAGATAGCGATGTAGATATTTCCATGTTTGTACGGATGGCGGTGTTGATATTTCCATCTATACACAGATGGCCGTGTAGATATTTCCATGTTTATACAGATGGCGGCATAGATATTTCCATGGACATGCAGATGGCGGTGTAGATATTTCCATGTTTATACAGATAGCGGTGTAGTTATTTCCATGTTTACACAGATGGTGGTGTAGATATTTCTGTGTTTATACACATGGCGGAGTAGATACTTCCATCTTTATGGAGATGGCAGTGTAGATATTTTCATCTTTATAGAGATGGCGGTGTAGATATTTCCATATTTATAGAGATAGCGGTGTACATATTTCCATCTTTCTACAGATGGCAGTGTAGATATTTCCATGTTTATACAGATGGCCATGTAGATATTTCCATATTTATACAGATGTCTGTGTAGATATTTCCATGTGTATACAGATGGTATTGTAGGTAGTTCCATGTATATACAGATGGTGGTGTAGATATTTCCATGTTTATTCAGATGACTGTGTAGATATTTCCATGTTTTTACAGATGGCAGTGTAGATATTTCAGTGTTTATAGAGATGGCGCTGTAGATATTTCCATGTTTAAACAGATAACGGTGGAGATATTTCCATGTTTATACAGACAGCAGTGGAGATATTTCCATGTTTATACACATAGCGGTGTACATATTTCCATGTTTATAGAGACAGCGGTGTAGGTATTTCCATGTTTATACAGATAGCGGTGCAGATATTTCCATGTTTACACAGATGCCTATGCAGATATTTCCATATTTATACAGAGGGCTGTGTAGATATTTCTATGTTTATACAGATGGCAGTGTAGATATATCCATGTTCCTACACATGACTGTGTAGGTATTTCCATCTTTATACAGATGGCTTTGTAGATATATCCATGTTTATAGAGATAGCGGTGCAGATATTTCCATGTTTATACAGATAGCGCTGTATATATTTCCATGTTTATACAGATCGTGGTGTAGATATTTCCGTGTTTATACACAGGGCGGAGTAGATACTTCCATCTTTATGGAGATGGCAGTGTAGATATTTTCATGTTTATAGAGATGGCGGTGTAGATATTTCCATATTTATAGAGATAGCGGTGTAGATATTTCCATCTTTCTACAGATGGCAGTGTAGATAATTCCATGTTTATACAGATGGCCGTGTAGATATTTCCATATTTATACAGATGTCTGTGTAGATATTTCCATGTGCATACAGATGGTATTGTAGGTATTTCCATGTTTATACAGATGGTGGTGTAGATATTTCCATGTTTATTCAGATGACTGTGTAGATATTTCCATGTTTTTACAGATGGCAGTGTAGATTTTTCAATGTTTATAGAGATGGCGGTGTAGGTATTTCCATGTTTATACAGATAACGGTGGAGATATTTCCATGTTTATACAGATAGCAGTGTAGATATTTCCATGTTTATAGAGATAGCGGTGTAGGTATTTCCATGTTTATAGACATAGCGGTGTAGATATTTCCATGTTTATATAGATGGCGTTGTAGATATTTCCATGTTTATACCGATAGCGGTGTTGGTATTTCCACGTTTATACAGATAGCGATGTAGATATTTCCATGTTTATACAGCTCGCGGTGCAGATATTTATATCTTTATACCGATGGCATTGTACACATTTCCTTATTCACACAGATGCCGGTGTAGATGTTTCCATGTTTATACAGATGGCGAAGTAGTTATTTCCATGTTTATGGAGATGGCAGTGTAGATATTTTCATGTTTATAGAGATGGCGGTGTAGCTATTTCCATGTTTATAGAGATAGCAGTGTAGATATTCACATGTTTATACAGATGGCTGTGTAGATATTTGCATGTGTATACAGATGGCATTGTAGATATTTCCATGTTTATACAGATGACTGTATAGGTATTTCCATGTTTTTAGAGATGGCAGTGCAGATATTTCCATGTTTATAGAGATAGCCATGTAGATATTTCCATGTTTGTACGGATGGCGGTGTTGATATTTCCATCTATACACAGACGGCCGTGTAGATATTTCCATGTTTATACAGACGGCGGCATAGATATTTCCATGGATATGCAGATGGCGGTGTAGATATTTCCATGTTTATAAAGATAGCGGTGTAGTTATTTCCATGTTTACACAGATGGTGGTGTAGATATTTCCGTGTTTATACACATGGCGGAGTAGATACTTCCATCTTTATGGAGATGGCAGTGTAGATATTTTCATGTTTATAGAGATGGCGGTGTAGATATTTCCATATTTAGAGAGATAGCGGTGTACATATTTCCATCTTTCTACAGATGGCAGTGTAGATATTTCCATGTTTATACAGATGGCCATGTAGATATTACCATATTCATACAGATGTCTGTGTAGATATTTCCATGTGTATACAGATGGTATTTTAGGTATTTCCATGTTTATACAGATGGCGGTGCAGATATTTCCATGTTTATTCAGATGACTGTGTAGATATTTCCATGTTTTTACAGATGGCAGTGTAGATATTTCAATGTTTATAGAGATGGTGCTGTAGATATTTCCATGTTTAAACAGATAACGGTGGAGATATTTCCATGTTTATACAGACAGCAGTGGAGATATTTCCATGTTTATACACATAGCGGTGTACATATTTCCATGTTTATAGAGACAGCGGTGTAGGTATTTCCATGTTTATACAGATAGCGGTGCAGATATTTCCATGTTTACACAGATGCCTATGCAGATATTTCCATATTTATACAGAGGGCTGTGTAGATATTTCTATGTTTATACAGATGGCAGTGTAGATATTTCTATGTTCCTACACATGACTGTGTAGGTATTTCCATCTTTATACAGATGGCTTTGTAGATATTTCCATGTTTATAGAGATAGCGGTGCAGATATTTCCATGTTTATAAAGATAGCGCTGTATGTATTTCCATGTTTATACAGATCGTCGTGTAGATATTTCCGTGTTTATACACAGGGCGCAGTAGATACTTTCATCTTTATGGAGATGGCAGTGTAGATATTTTCATGTTTATAGAGATGGCGGTGTAGATATTTCCATATTTATAGAGATAGCCGTGTAGATATTTCCATCTTTCTACAGATGGCAGTGTAGATAATTCCATGTTTATACAGATGGCCTTGTAGATATTTCCATATTTATACAGATGTCTGTGTAGATATTTCCATGTGTATACAGATGGTATTGTAGGTATTTCCATGTTTATATAGATGGTGGTGTAGATATTTCCATGTTTATTCAGTTGACTGTGTAGATATTTCCATGTTTTTACAGATGGCAGTGTAGATTTTTCAATGTTTATAGAGATGGCTCTGTAGATATTTCCATGTTTATACAGATAACGGTGGAGATATTTCCATGTTTATACAGACAGCAGTGGAGATATTTCCATGTTTATACACATAGCGGTGTACATATTTCCATGTTTATAGAGATAGCGGTGTAGGTATTTCCATGTTTATAGACATAGCGGTGTAGATATTTCCATGTTTATATAGATGGCGTTGTAGATATTTCCATGTTTATACCGATACCTGTGTTGGTGTTTCTACGTTTATACAGATAGCGATGTAGATATTTCCATGTTTATACAGCTCGCGGTGCAGATATTTATATCTTTATACAGATGGCATTGTACATATTTCCTTATTCACACAGATGCCGGTGTAGATGTTTCCATGTTTATACAGATGGCGAAGTAGTTAGTTCCATGTTTATGGAGATGGCAGTGTAGATATTTTAATGTTTATAGAGATGGCGGTGTAGATATTTCCATGTTTATAGAGATAGCAGTGCAGATATTTACGTTTATAAAGATGTCTGTGTAGATATTTCCATGTGTATACAGATGGCATTGTAGATATTTCCATGTTTATACAGATGACTGTATAGGTATTTCCATGTTTTTAGAGATGGCAGTGCAGATATTTCCATGTTTATAGAGATAGCGATGTAGATATTTCCATGTTTGTACGGATGGCGGTGTTGATATTTCCATCTATACACAGATATCCGTGTAGATATTTCCATGTTTATACAGATGTCTGTGTAGATATTTCCATGTGTATACAGATTGTATTGTAGGTATTTCCATGTTTATACAGATGGTGGTGTAGATATTTCCATGTTTATTCAGTTGACTGTGTAGATATTTCCATGTTTTTACAGATGGCAGTGTAGATTTTTCAATGTTTATAGAGATGGCGCTGTAGATATTTCCATGTTTATACAGATAACGGTGGAGATATTTCCATGTTTATACAGATAGCGGTGTAGATATTTCCATGTTTATAGAGATAGCGGTGTAGGTATTTCCAGGTTTATAGACATAGCGGTGTAGATATTTCCATGTTTATATAGATGGCGTTGTAGATATTTCTATGTTTATACCGATAGCGGTGTTGGTATTTCCACGTTTATACAGATAGCGATGTAGATATTTCCATGTTTATACCGCTCGCGGTGCAGATATTTATATCTTTATACAGATGGCATTGTACATATTTCCTTATTCACACAGATGCCGGTGTAGATGTTTCCATGTTTATACAGATGGCGAAGTAGTTAGTTCCATGTTTATGGAGATGGCAGTGCAGATATTTTCATGTTTATAGAGATGGCGGTGTAGCTATTTCCATGTTTATAGAGATAGCAGTGTAGATATTTACATGTTTATACAGATGGCTGTGTAGATATTTGCATGTGTATACAGATGGCATTGTAGATATTTCCATGTTTATACAGATGACTGTATAGGTATTTCCATGTTTTTACAGATGGCAGTGCAGATATTTCCATGTTTATAGAGATAGCGATGTAGATATTTCCATGTTTGTACGGATGGCGGTGTTGATATTTCCATCTATACACAGATGGCCGTGTAGATATTTCCATGTTTATACAGATGGCGGCATAGATATTTCCATGGACATGCAGATGGCGGTGTAGATATTTCCATGTTTATACAGATAGCGGTGTAGTTATTTCCATGTTTACACAGATGGTGGTGTAGATATTTCCGTGTTTATACACATGGCGGAGTAGATAGTTCCATCTTTATGGAGATGGCAGTGTAGATATTTTCATGTTTATAGAGATGGCGGTGTAGATATTTCCATATTTATAGAGATAGCGGTGTACATATTTCCATCTTTCTACAGATGGCAGTGTAGATATTTCCATGTTTGTACAGATGGCCATTTAGATATTTCCATATTTATACAGATGTCTGTGTAGATATTTCCATGTGTATACAGATGGTATTGTAGGCATTTCCATGTATATACAGATGGTGGTGTAGATATTTCCATGTTTATTCAGATGACTGTGTAGATATTTCCATGTTTTTACAGATGGCAGTGTAGATATTTCAATGTTTATAGAGATGGCGCTGTAGATATTTCCATGTTTAAACAGATAACGGTGGAGATATTTCCATGTTTATACAGACAGCAGTGGAGATATTTCCATGTTTATACACATAGCGGTGTACATATTTCCATGTTTATAGAGACAGCGGTGTAGGTATTTCCATGTTTTTACAGATAGCGGTGCAGATATTTCCATGTTTACACAGTTGCCTATGCAGATATTTCCATATTTATACAGAGGGCTGTGTAGATATTTCTATGTTTATACAGATGGCAGTGTGGATATTTCCATGTTCCTGCACATGGCTGTGTAGGTATTTCCATCTTTATACAGATGGCTTTGTAGATATATCCATGTTTATAGAGATAGCTTTGAAGATATTTCCATGTTTATACAGATAGCGCTGTATATATTTCCATGTTTATACAGATCGTGGTGTAGATATTTCCGTGTTTATACGCAGGGCGGAGTAGATACTTCCATCTTTATGGAGATGGCAGTGTAGATATTTTCATGTTTATAGAGATGGCGGTGTAGATATTTCCATATTTATAGAGATAGCCGTGTAGATATTTCCATCTTTCTACAGATGGCAGTGTAGATAATTCCACGTTTATACAGATGGCCGTGTAGATATTTCCATATTTATACAGATGTCTGTGTAGATATTTCCATGTGTATACAGATGGTATTGTAGGTATTTCTATGTTTATACAGATGGTGGTGTAGATATTTCCATGTTTATTCAGTTGACTGTGTAGATATTTCCATGTTTTTACAGATGGCAGTGTAGATTTTTCAATGTTTATAGAGATGGCGCTGTAGATATTTCCATGTTTATACAGATAACGGTGGAGATATTTCCATGTTTATACAGATAGCGGTGTAGATATTTCCATGTTTATAGAGATAGCGGTGTAGGTATTTCCAGGTTTATAGACATAGCGGTGTAGATATTTCCATGTTTATATAGATGGCGTTGTAGATATTTCCATGTTTATACCGATAGCGGTGTTGGTATTTCCACGTTTATACAGATAGCGATGTAGATATTTCCATGTTTATACAGCTCGCGGTGCAGATATTTATATCTTTATACAGATGGCATTGTACATATTTCCTTATTCACACAGATGCCGGTGTAGATGTTTCCATGTTTATACAGATGGCGAAGTAGTTAGTTCCATGTTTATGGAGATGGCAGTGTAGGTATTTTCATGTTTATAGAGATGGCGGTGTAGATATTTCCATGTTTATAGAGATAGCAGTGTAGATATTTACATGTTTCTACAGATGGCTGTGTAGATATTTCCATGTGTATACAGATGGCATTGTAGATATTTCCATGTTTATACAGATGACTGTATAGGTATTTCCTTGTTTTTACAGATGGCAGTGCAGATATTTCCATGTTTATAGAGATAGCGATGTAGATATTTCCATGTTTGTACGGATGGCGGTGTTGATATTTCCATCTATACACAGATGGCCGTGTAGATATTTCCATGTTTATACAGATGGCGGCATAGATATTTCCATGGACATGCAGATGGCGGTGTAGATATTTCCATGTTTATACAGATAGCGGTGTAGTTATTTCCATGTTTACACAGATGGTGGTGTAGATATTTCCGTGTTTATACACATGGCGGAGTAGATACTTCCATCTTTATGGAGATGGCAGTGTAGATATTTTCATCTTTATAGAGATGGCGGTGTAGATATTTCCATATTTATAGAGATAGCGGTGTACATATTTCCATCTTTCTACAGATGGCAGTGTAGATATTTCCATGTTTATACAGATGGCCATGTAGATATTTCCATATTTATACAGATGTCTGTGTAGATATTTCCATGTGTATACAGATGGTATTGTAGGTATTTCCATGTATATACAGATGGTGGTGTAGATATTTCCATGTTTATTCAGATGACTGTGTAGATATTTCCATGTTTTTACAGATGGCAGTGTAGATATTTCAGTGTTTATAGAGATGGCGCTGTAGATATTTCCATGTTTAAACAGATAACGGTGGAGATATTTCCATGTTTATACAGACAGCAGTGGAGATATTTCCATGTTTATACACATAGCGGTGTACATATTTCCATGTTTATAGAGACAGCGGTGTAGGTATTTCCATGTTTATACAGATAGCGGTGCAGATATTTCCATGTTTACACAGATGCCTATGCAGATATTTCCATATTTATACAGAGGGCTGTGTAGATATTTCTATGTTTATACAGATGGCAGTGTGGATATTTCCATGTTCCTGCACATGACTGTGTAGGTATTTCCATCTTTATACAGATGGCTTTGTAGATATATCCATGTTTATAGAGATAGCGTTGCAGATATTTCCATGTTTATACAGATAGCGCTGTATATATTTCCATGTTTATACAGATCGTGGTGTAGATATTTCCGTGTTTATACACTGTGCGGAGTAGATACTTCCATCTTTATGGAGATGGCAGTGTAGATATTTTCATGTTTATAGAGATGGCGGTGTAGATATTTCCATATTTATAGAGATAGCGGTGTAGATATTTCCATCTTTCTACAGATGGCAGTGTAGATAATTCCATGTTTATACAGATGGCCGTGTAGATATTTCCATATTTATACAGATGTCTGTGTAGATATTTCCATGTGTATACAGATGGTATTGTAGGTATTTCCATGTTTATACAGATGGTGGTGTAGATATTTCCATGTTTATTCAGTTGACTGTGTAGATATTTCCATGTTTTTACAGATGGCAGTGTAGATTTTTCAATGTTTATAGAGATGGCGCTGTAGATATTTCCATGTTTATACAGATAACGGTGGAGATATTTCCATGTTTATACAGATAGCGGTGTAGATATTTCCATGTTTATAGAGATAGCGGTGTAGGTATTTCCATGTTTATAGACATAGCGGTGTAGATATTTCCATGTTTATATAGATGGCGTTGTAGATATTTCCATGTTTATACCGATAGCGGTGTTGGTGTTTCCACATTTATACAGATAGCGATGTAGATATTTCCATGTTTATACAGCTCGCGGTGCAGATATTTATATCTTTATACAGATGGCATTGTACATATTTCCTTATTCACACAGATGCCGGTGTAGATGTTTCCATGTTTATACAGATGGCGAAGTAGTTAGTTCCATGTTTATGGAGATGGCAGTGTAGATATTTTCATGTTTATAGAGATGGCGGTGTAGATATTTCCATGTTTATAGAGATAGCAGTGTAGATATTTACATGTTTATACAGATGGCTGTGTAGATATTTCCATGTGTATACAGATGGCATTGTAGATATTTCCATGTTTATACAGATGACTGTATAGGTATTTCCATGTTTTCACAGATGGCAGTGCAGATATTTCCATGTTTATAGAGATAGCGATGTAGATATTTCCATGTTTGTACGGATGGCGGTGTTGATATTTCCATCTATACACAGATGGCCGTGTAGATATTTCCATGTTTATACAGATGGCGGCATAGATATTTCCATGGACATGCAGATGGCGGTGTAGATATTTCCATGTTTATACAGATAGCGGTGTAGTTATTTCCATGTTTACACAGATGGTGGTGTAGATATTTCCGTGTTTATACACATGGCGGAGTAGATACTTCCATCTTTATGGAGATGGCAGTGTAGATATTTTCATGTTTATAGAGATGGCGGTGTAGATATTTCCATATTTATAGAGATAGCGGTGTACATATTTCCATCTTTCTACAGATGGCAGTGTAGATATTTCCATGTTTATACAGATGGCCATGTAGATATTTCCATATTTATACAGATGTCTGTGTAGATATTTCCATGTGTATACAGATGGTATTGTAGGTATTTCCATGTTTATACAGATGGTGGTGCAGATATTTCCATGTTTATTCAGATGACTGTGTAGATATTTCCATGTTTTTACAGATGGCAGTGTAGATATTTCAATGTTTATAGAGATGGTGCTGTAGATATTTCCATGTTTAAACAGATAACGGTGGAGATATTTCCATGTTTATACAGACAGCAGTGGAGATATTTCCATGTTTATACACATAGCGGTGTACATATTTCCATGTTTATAGAGACAGCGGTGTAGGTATTTCCATGTTTATACAGATAGCGGTGCAGATATTTCCATGTTTACACAGATGCCTATGCAGATATTTCCATATTTATACAGAGGGCTGTGTAGATATTTCTATGTTTATACAGATGGCAGTGTAGATATTTCCATGTTCCTACACATGACTGTGTAGGTATTTCCATCTTTATACAGATGGCTTTGTAGATATTTCCATGTTTATACACATAGCGGTGCAGATATTTCCATGTTTATACAGATAGCGCTGTGTATATTTCCATGTTTATACAGATCGTGGTGTAGATATTTCCGTGTTTATACAGAGGGCGGAGTAGGTACTTCCATCTTTATGGAGATGGCAGTGTAGATATTTTCATGTTTATAGAGATGGCGGTGTAGCTATTTCCATATTTATAGAGACAGCGGTGTAGATATTTCCATCTTTCTACAGATGGCAGTTTAGATAATTCCATGTTTATACAGATGGCCGTGTAGATATTTCCATATTTATACAGATGTCTGTGTAGATATTTCCATGTGTATACAGATGGTATTGTAGGTATTTCCATGTTTATACAGATGGTGGTGTAGATATTTCCATGTTTATTCAGATGACTGTGTAGATATTTCCATGTTTTTACAGATGGCAGTGTAGATTTTTCAATGTTTATAGAGATGGCGCTGTAGATATTTCCATGTTTATACAGATAACGTTGGAGATATTTCCATGTTTATACAGATAGCGGTGTAGATATTTCCATGTTTATAGAGATAGCGGTGTAGGTATTTCCATGTTTATAGACATAGCGGTGTAGATATTTCCATGTTTATATAGATGGCGTTGTAGATATTTCCATGTTTATACCGATAGCTGTGTTGGTATTTCCACGTTTATACAGATAGCGATGTAGATATTTCCATGTTTATACAGCTCGCGGTGCAGATATTTATATCTTTATACAGATGGCATTGTACATATTTCCTTATTCACACAGATGCCGGTGTAGATGTTTCCATGTTTATACAGATGGCGAAGTAGTTAGTTCCATGTTTATGGAGATGGCAGTGTAGGTATTTTCATGTTTATAGAGATGGCGGTGTAGATATTTCCATGTTTATAGAGATAGCAGTGTAGATATTTACATGTTTCTACAGATGGCTGTGTAGATATTTCCATGTGTATACAGATGGCATTGTAGATATTTCCATGTTTATACAGATGACTGTATAGGTATTTCCTTGTTTTTACAGATGGCAGTGCAGATATTTCCATGTTTATAGAGATAGCGATGTAGATATTTCCATGTTTGTACGGATGGCGGTGTTGATATTTCCATCTATACACAGATGGCCGTGTAGATATTTCCATGTTTATACAGATGGCGGCATAGATATTTCCATGGACATGCAGATGGCGGTGTAGATATTTCCATGTTTATACAGATAGCGGTGTAGTTATTTCCATGTTTACACAGATGGTGGTGTAGATATTTCTGTGTTTATACACATGGCGGAGTAGATACTTCCATCTTTATGGAGATGGCAGTGTAGATATTTTCATCTTTATAGAGATGGCGGTGTAGATATTTCCATATTTATAGAGATAGCGGTGTACATATTTCCATCTTTCTACAGATGGCAGTGTAGATATTTCCATGTTTATACAGATGGCCATGTAGATATTTCCATATTTATACAGATGTCTGTGTAGATATTTCCATGTGTATACAGATGGTATTGTAGGTAGTTCCATGTATATACAGATGGTGGTGTAGATATTTCCATGTTTATTCAGATGACTGTGTAGATATTTCCATGTTTTTACAGATGGCAGTGTAGATATTTCAGTGTTTATAGAGATGGCGCTGTAGATATTTCCATGTTTAAACAGATAACGGTGGAGATATTTCCATGTTTATACAGACAGCAGTGGAGATATTTCCATGTTTATACACATAGCGGTGTACATATTTCCATGTTTATAGAGACAGCGGTGTAGGTATTTCCATGTTTATACAGATAGCGGTGCAGATATTTCCATGTTTACACAGATGCCTATGCAGATATTTCCATATTTATACAGAGGGCTGTGTAGATATTTCTATGTTTATACAGATGGCAGTGTAGATATATCCATGTTCCTACACATGACTGTGTAGGTATTTCCATCTTTATACAGATGGCTTTGTAGATATATCCATGTTTATAGAGATAGCGGTGCAGATATTTCCATGTTTATACAGATAGCGCTGTATATATTTCCATGTTTATACAGATCGTGGTGTAGATATTTCCGTGTTTATACACAGGGCGGAGTAGATACTTCCATCTTTATGGAGATGGCAGTGTAGATATTTTCATGTTTATAGAGATGGCGGTGTAGATATTTCCATATTTATAGAGATAGCGGTGTAGATATTTCCATCTTTCTACAGATGGCAGTGTAGATAATTCCATGTTTATACAGATGGCCGTGTAGATATTTCCATATTTATACAGATGTCTGTGTAGATATTTCCATGTGCATACAGATGGTATTGTAGGTATTTCCATGTTTATACAGATGGTGGTGTAGATATTTCCATGTTTATTCAGATGACTGTGTAGATATTTCCATGTTTTTACAGATGGCAGTGTAGATTTTTCAATGTTTATAGAGATGGCGGTGTAGGTATTTCCATGTTTATACAGATAACGGTGGAGATATTTCCATGTTTATACAGATAGCAGTGTAGATATTTCCATGTTTATAGAGATAGCGGTGTAGGTATTTCCATGTTTATAGACATAGCGGTGTAGATATTTCCATGTTTATATAGATGGCGTTGTAGATATTTCCATGTTTATACCGATAGCGGTGTTGGTATTTCCACGTTTATACAGATAGCGATGTAGATATTTCCATGTTTATACAGCTCGCGGTGCAGATATTTATATCTTTATACCGATGGCATTGTACACATTTCCTTATTCACACAGATGCCGGTGTAGATGTTTCCATGTTTATACAGATGGCGAAGTAGTTATTTCCATGTTTATGGAGATGGCAGTGTAGATATTTTCATGTTTATAGAGATGGCGGTGTAGCTATTTCCATGTTTATAGAGATAGCAGTGTAGATATTCACATGTTTATACAGATGGCTGTGTAGATATTTGCATGTGTATACAGATGGCATTGTAGATATTTCCATGTTTATACAGATGACTGTATAGGTATTTCCATGTTTTTAGAGATGGCAGTGCAGATATTTCCATGTTTATAGAGATAGCCATGTAGATATTTCCATGTTTGTACGGATGGCGGTGTTGATATTTCCATCTATACACAGACGGCCGTGTAGATATTTCCATGTTTATACAGACGGCGGCATAGATATTTCCATGGATATGCAGATGGCGGTGTAGATATTTCCATGTTTATAAAGATAGCGGTGTAGTTATTTCCATGTTTACACAGATGGTGGTGTAGATATTTCCGTGTTTATACACATGGCGGAGTAGATACTTCCATCTTTATGGAGATGGCAGTGTAGATATTTTCATGTTTATAGAGATGGCGGTGTAGATATTTCCATATTTAGAGAGATAGCGGTGTACATATTTCCATCTTTCTACAGATGGCAGTGTAGATATTTCCATGTTTATACAGATGGCCATGTAGATATTACCATATTCATACAGATGTCTGTGTAGATATTTCCATGTGTATACAGATGGTATTTTAGGTATTTCCATGTTTATACAGATGGCGGTGCAGATATTTCCATGTTTATTCAGATGACTGTGTAGATATTTCCATGTTTTTACAGATGGCAGTGTAGATATTTCAATGTTTATAGAGATGGTGCTGTAGATATTTCCATGTTTAAACAGATAACGGTGGAGATATTTCCATGTTTATACAGACAGCAGTGGAGATATTTCCATGTTTATACACATAGCGGTGTACATATTTCCATGTTTATAGAGACAGCGGTGTAGGTATTTCCATGTTTATACAGATAGCGGTGCAGATATTTCCATGTTTACACAGATGCCTATGCAGATATTTCCATATTTATACAGAGGGCTGTGTAGATATTTCTATGTTTATACAGATGGCAGTGTAGATATTTCTATGTTCCTACACATGACTGTGTAGGTATTTCCATCTTTATACAGATGGCTTTGTAGATATTTCCATGTTTATAGAGATAGCGGTGCAGATATTTCCATGTTTATAAAGATAGCGCTGTATGTATTTCCATGTTTATACAGATCGTCGTGTAGATATTTCCGTGTTTATACACAGGGCGCAGTAGATACTTTCATCTTTATGGAGATGGCAGTGTAGATATTTTCATGTTTATAGAGATGGCGGTGTAGATATTTCCATATTTATAGAGATAGCCGTGTAGATATTTCCATCTTTCTACAGATGGCAGTGTAGATAATTCCATGTTTATACAGATGGCCTTGTAGATATTTCCATATTTATACAGATGTCTGTGTAGATATTTCCATGTGTATACAGATGGTATTGTAGGTATTTCCATGTTTATATAGATGGTGGTGTAGATATTTCCATGTTTATTCAGTTGACTGTGTAGATATTTCCATGTTTTTACAGATGGCAGTGTAGATTTTTCAATGTTTATAGAGATGGCTCTGTAGATATTTCCATGTTTATACAGATAACGGTGGAGATATTTCCATGTTTATACAGACAGCAGTGGAGATATTTCCATGTTTATACACATAGCGGTGTACATATTTCCATGTTTATAGAGATAGCGGTGTAGGTATTTCCATGTTTATAGACATAGCGGTGTAGATATTTCCATGTTTATATAGATGGCGTTGTAGATATTTCCATGTTTATACCGATACCTGTGTTGGTGTTTCTACGTTTATACAGATAGCGATGTAGATATTTCCATGTTTATACAGCTCGCGGTGCAGATATTTATATCTTTATACAGATGGCATTGTACATATTTCCTTATTCACACAGATGCCGGTGTAGATGTTTCCATGTTTATACAGATGGCGAAGTAGTTAGTTCCATGTTTATGGAGATGGCAGTGTAGATATTTTAATGTTTATAGAGATGGCGGTGTAGATATTTCCATGTTTATAGAGATAGCAGTGCAGATATTTACGTTTATAAAGATGTCTGTGTAGATATTTCCATGTGTATACAGATGGCATTGTAGATATTTCCATGTTTATACAGATGACTGTATAGGTATTTCCATGTTTTTAGAGATGGCAGTGCAGATATTTCCATGTTTATAGAGATAGCGATGTAGATATTTCCATGTTTGTACGGATGGCGGTGTTGATATTTCCATCTATACACAGATATCCGTGTAGATATTTCCATGTTTATACAGATGTCTGTGTAGATATTTCCATGTGTATACAGATTGTATTGTAGGTATTTCCATGTTTATACAGATGGTGGTGTAGATATTTCCATGTTTATTCAGTTGACTGTGTAGATATTTCCATGTTTTTACAGATGGCAGTGTAGATTTTTCAATGTTTATAGAGATGGCGCTGTAGATATTTCCATGTTTATACAGATAACGGTGGAGATATTTCCATGTTTATACAGATAGCGGTGTAGATATTTCCATGTTTATAGAGATAGCGGTGTAGGTATTTCCAGGTTTATAGACATAGCGGTGTAGATATTTCCATGTTTATATAGATGGCGTTGTAGATATTTCTATGTTTATACCGATAGCGGTGTTGGTATTTCCACGTTTATACAGATAGCGATGTAGATATTTCCATGTTTATACCGCTCGCGGTGCAGATATTTATATCTTTATACAGATGGCATTGTACATATTTCCTTATTCACACAGATGCCGGTGTAGATGTTTCCATGTTTATACAGATGGCGAAGTAGTTAGTTCCATGTTTATGGAGATGGCAGTGCAGATATTTTCATGTTTATAGAGATGGCGGTGTAGCTATTTCCATGTTTATAGAGATAGCAGTGTAGATATTTACATGTTTATACAGATGGCTGTGTAGATATTTGCATGTGTATACAGATGGCATTGTAGATATTTCCATGTTTATACAGATGACTGTATAGGTATTTCCATGTTTTTACAGATGGCAGTGCAGATATTTCCATGTTTATAGAGATAGCGATGTAGATATTTCCATGTTTGTACGGATGGCGGTGTTGATATTTCCATCTATACACAGATGGCCGTGTAGATATTTCCATGTTTATACAGATGGCGGCATAGATATTTCCATGGACATGCAGATGGCGGTGTAGATATTTCCATGTTTATACAGATAGCGGTGTAGTTATTTCCATGTTTACACAGATGGTGGTGTAGATATTTCCGTGTTTATACACATGGCGGAGTAGATAGTTCCATCTTTATGGAGATGGCAGTGTAGATATTTTCATGTTTATAGAGATGGCGGTGTAGATATTTCCATATTTATAGAGATAGCGGTGTACATATTTCCATCTTTCTACAGATGGCAGTGTAGATATTTCCATGTTTGTACAGATGGCCATTTAGATATTTCCATATTTATACAGATGTCTGTGTAGATATTTCCATGTGTATACAGATGGTATTGTAGGCATTTCCATGTATATACAGATGGTGGTGTAGATATTTCCATGTTTATTCAGATGACTGTGTAGATATTTCCATGTTTTTACAGATGGCAGTGTAGATATTTCAATGTTTATAGAGATGGCGCTGTAGATATTTCCATGTTTAAACAGATAACGGTGGAGATATTTCCATGTTTATACAGACAGCAGTGGAGATATTTCCATGTTTATACACATAGCGGTGTACATATTTCCATGTTTATAGAGACAGCGGTGTAGGTATTTCCATGTTTTTACAGATAGCGGTGCAGATATTTCCATGTTTACACAGTTGCCTATGCAGATATTTCCATATTTATACAGAGGGCTGTGTAGATATTTCTATGTTTATACAGATGGCAGTGTGGATATTTCCATGTTCCTGCACATGGCTGTGTAGGTATTTCCATCTTTATACAGATGGCTTTGTAGATATATCCATGTTTATAGAGATAGCTTTGAAGATATTTCCATGTTTATACAGATAGCGCTGTATATATTTCCATGTTTATACAGATCGTGGTGTAGATATTTCCGTGTTTATACGCAGGGCGGAGTAGATACTTCCATCTTTATGGAGATGGCAGTGTAGATATTTTCATGTTTATAGAGATGGCGGTGTAGATATTTCCATATTTATAGAGATAGCCGTGTAGATATTTCCATCTTTCTACAGATGGCAGTGTAGATAATTCCACGTTTATACAGATGGCCGTGTAGATATTTCCATATTTATACAGATGTCTGTGTAGATATTTCCATGTGTATACAGATGGTATTGTAGGTATTTCTATGTTTATACAGATGGTGGTGTAGATATTTCCATGTTTATTCAGTTGACTGTGTAGATATTTCCATGTTTTTACAGATGGCAGTGTAGATTTTTCAATGTTTATAGAGATGGCGCTGTAGATATTTCCATGTTTATACAGATAACGGTGGAGATATTTCCATGTTTATACAGATAGCGGTGTAGATATTTCCATGTTTATAGAGATAGCGGTGTAGGTATTTCCAGGTTTATAGACATAGCGGTGTAGATATTTCCATGTTTATATAGATGGCGTTGTAGATATTTCCATGTTTATACCGATAGCGGTGTTGGTATTTCCACGTTTATACAGATAGCGATGTAGATATTTCCATGTTTATACCGCTCGCGGTGCAGATATTTATATCTTTATACAGATGGCATTGTACATATTTCCTTATTCACACAGATGCCGGTGTAGATGTTTCCATGTTTATACAGATGGCGAAGTAGTTAGTTCCATGTTTATGGAGATGGCAGTGCAGATATTTTCATGTTTATAGAGATGGCGGTGTAGCTATTTCCATGTTTATAGAGATAGCAGTGTAGATATTTACATGTTTATACAGATGGCTGTGTAGATATTTGCATGTGTATACAGATGGCATTGTAGATATTTCCATGTTTATACAGATGACTGTATAGGTATTTCCATGTTTTTACAGATGGCAGTGCAGATATTTCCATGTTTATAGAGATAGCGATGTAGATATTTCCATGTTTGTACGGATGGCGGTGTTGATATTTCCATCTATACACAGATGGCCGTGTAGATATTTCCATGTTTATACAGATGGCGGCATAGATATTTCCATGGACATGCAGATGGCGGTGTAGATATTTCCATGTTTATACAGATAGCGGTGTAGTTATTTCCATGTTTACACAGATGGTGGTGTAGATATTTCCGTGTTTATACACATGGCGGAGTAGATAGTTCCATCTTTATGGAGATGGCAGTGTAGATATTTTCATGTTTATAGAGATGGCGGTGTAGATATTTCCATATTTATAGAGATAGCGGTGTACATATTTCCATCTTTCTACAGATGGCAGTGTAGATATTTCCATGTTTGTACAGATGGCCATTTAGATATTTCCATATTTATACAGATGTCTGTGTAGATATTTCCATGTGTATACAGATGGTATTGTAGGCATTTCCATGTATATACAGATGGTGGTGTAGATATTTCCATGTTTATTCAGATGACTGTGTAGATATTTCCATGTTTTTACAGATGGCAGTGTAGATATTTCAATGTTTATAGAGATGGCGCTGTAGATATTTCCATGTTTAAACAGATAACGGTGGAGATATTTCCATGTTTATACAGACAGCAGTGGAGATATTTCCATGTTTATACACATAGCGGTGTACATATTTCCATGTTTATAGAGACAGCGGTGTAGGTATTTCCATGTTTTTACAGATAGCGGTGCAGATATTTCCATGTTTACACAGTTGCCTATGCAGATATTTCCATATTTATACAGAGGGCTGTGTAGATATTTCTATGTTTATACAGATGGCAGTGTGGATATTTCCATGTTCCTGCACATGGCTGTGTAGGTATTTCCATCTTTATACAGATGGCTTTGTAGATATATCCATGTTTATAGAGATAGCTTTGAAGATATTTCCATGTTTATACAGATAGCGCTGTATATATTTCCATGTTTATACAGATCGTGGTGTAGATATTTCCGTGTTTATACGCAGGGCGGAGTAGATACTTCCATCTTTATGGAGATGGCAGTGTAGATATTTTCATGTTTATAGAGATGGCGGTGTAGATATTTCCATATTTATAGAGATAGCCGTGTAGATATTTCCATCTTTCTACAGATGGCAGTGTAGATAATTCCACGTTTATACAGATGGCCGTGTAGATATTTCCATATTTATACAGATGTCTGTGTAGATATTTCCATGTGTATACAGATGGTATTGTAGGTATTTCTATGTTTATACAGATGGTGGTGTAGATATTTCCATGTTTATTCAGTTGACTGTGTAGATATTTCCATGTTTTTACAGATGGCAGTGTAGATTTTTCAATGTTTATAGAGATGGCGCTGTAGATATTTCCATGTTTATACAGATAACGGTGGAGATATTTCCATGTTTATACAGATAGCGGTGTAGATATTTCCATGTTTATAGAGATAGCGGTGTAGGTATTTCCAGGTTTATAGACATAGCGGTGTAGATATTTCCATGTTTATATAGATGGCGTTGTAGATATTTCCATGTTTATACCGATAGCGGTGTTGGTATTTCCACGTTTATACAGATAGCGATGTAGATATTTCCATGTTTATACCGCTCGCGGTGCAGATATTTATATCTTTATACAGATGGCATTGTACATATTTCCTTATTCACACAGATGCCGGTGTAGATGTTTCCATGTTTATACAGATGGCGAAGTAGTTAGTTCCATGTTTATGGAGATGGCAGTGTAGATATTTTCATGTTTATAGAGATGGCGGTGTAGCTATTTCCATGTTTATAGAGATAGCAGTGTAGATATTTACATGTTTATACAGATGGCTGTGTAGATATTTGCATGTGTATACAGATGGCATTGTAGATATTTCCATGTTTATACAGATGACTGTATAGGTATTTCCATGTTTTTACAGATGGCAGTGCAGATATTTCCATGTTTATAGAGATAGCGATGTAGATATTTCCATGTTTGTACGGATGGCGGTGTTGATATTTCCATCTATACACAGATGGCCGTGTAGATATTTCCATGTTTATACAGATGGCGGCATAGATATTTCCATGGATATGCAGATGGCGGTGTAGATATTTCCATGTTTATACAGATAGCGGTGTAGTTATTTCCATGTTTACACAGATGGTGGTGTAGATATTTCCGTGTTTATACACATGGCGGAGTAGATACTTCCATCTTTATGGAGATGGCAGTGTAGATATTTTCATGTTTATAGAGATGGCGGTGTAGATATTTCCATATTTATAGAGATAGCGGTGTACATATTTCCATCTTTCTACAGATGGCAGTGTAGATATTTCCATGTTTGTACAGATGGCCATTTAGATATTTCCATATTTATACAGATGTCTGTGTAGATATTTCCATGTGTTTACAGATGGTATTGTAGGTATTTCCATGTATATACAGATGGTGGTGTAGATATTTCCATGTTTATTCAGATGACTGTGAGGATATTTCCATGTTTTTACAGATGGCAGTGTAGATATTTCAATGTTTATAGAGATGGCGCTGTAGATATTTCCATGTTTAAACAGATAACGGTGGAGATATTTCCATGTTTATACAGACAGCAGTGGAGATATTTGCATGTTTATACACATAGCGGTGTACATATTTCCATGTTTACACAGATAGCGGTGCAGATATTTCCATGTTTACACAGATGCCTATGCAGATATTTCCATATTTATACAGAGGGCTGTGTAGATATTTCTATGTTTATACAGATGGCAGTGTAGATATTTCCATGTTCCTACACATGACTGTGTAGGTATTTCCATCTTTATACAGATGGCTTTGTAGATATTTCCATGTTTATAGAGATAGCGGTGCAGATATTTCCATGTTTATAAAGATAGCGCTGTATGTATTTCCATGTTTATACAGATCGTGGTGTAGATATTTCCGTGTTTATACACAGGGCGCAGTAGATACTTCCATGTTTATGGAGATGGCAGTGTAGATATTTTCATGTTTATAGAGATGGCGGTGTAGATATTTCCATATTTATAGAGATAGCGGTGTAGATATTTCCATCTTTCTACAGATGGCAGTGTAGATAATTCCATGTTTATACAGATGGCCGTGTAGATATTTCCATATTTATACAGATGTCTGTGTAGATATTTCCATGTGTATACAGATGGTATTGTAGGTATTTCCATGTTTATACAGATGGTGGTGTAGATATTTCCATGTTTATTCAGATGACTGTGTAGATATTTCCATGTTTTTACAGATGGCAGTGTAGATTTTTCAATGTTTATAGAGATGGCGCTGTAGATATTTCCATGTTTATACAAATAACGGTGGAGATATTTCCATGTTTATACAGATAGCGGTGTAGATATTTCCATGTTTATAGAGATAGCGGTGTAGGTATTTCCAGGTTTATAGACATAGCGGTGTAGATATTTCCATGTTTATATAGATGGCGTTGTAGATATTTCCATGTTTATACCGATAGCGGTGTTGGTATTTCCACGTTTATACAGATAGCGATGTAGATATTTCCATGTTTATACAGCTCGCGGTGCAGATATTTATATCTTTATACAGATGGCATTGTACATATTTCCTTATTCACACAGATGCCGGTGTAGATGTTTCCATGTTTATACAGATGGCGAAGTTGTTAGTTCCATGTTTATGGAGATGGCAGTGTAGATATTTTCATGTTTATAGAGATGGCGGTGTAGCTATTTCCATGTTTATAGAGATAGCAGTGTAGATATTTACATGTTTATACAGATGGCTGTGTAGATATTTGCATGTGTATACAGATGGCATTGTAGATATTTCCATGTTTATACAGATGACTGTATAGGTATTTCCTTGTTTTTACAGATGGCAGTGCAGATATTTCCATGTTTATAGAGATAGCGATGTAGATATTTCCATGTTTGTACGGATGGCGGTGTTGATATTTCCATCTATACACAGATGGCCGTGTAGATATTTCCATGTTTATACAGATGGCGGCATAGATATTTCCATGGATATGCAGATGGCGGTGTAGATATTTCCATGTTTATACAGATAGCGGTGTAGTTATTTCCATGTTTACACAGATGGTGGTGCAGATATTTCCGTGTTTATACACATGGCGGAGTAGATACTTCCATCTTTATGGAGATGGCATTGTAGATATTTTCATGTTTATAGAGATGGCGGTGTAGATATTTCCATATTTATAGAGATAGCGGTGTACATATTTCCATCTTTCTACAGATGGCAGTGTAGATATTTCCATGTTTGTACAGATGGCCATGTAGATATTTCCATATTTATACAGATGTCTGTGTAGATATTTCCATGTGTATACATATGGTATTGTAGGTATTTCCATGTATATACAGATGGTGGTGTAGATATTTCCATGTTTATTCAGATGACTGTGTAGATATTTCCATGTTTTTACAGATGGCAGTGTAGATATTTCAATGTTTATAGAGATGGCGCTGTAGATATTTCCATGGTTAAACAGATAACGGTGGAGATATTTCCATGTTTATACAGACAGCAGTGGAGATATTTCCATGTTTATACACATAGCGGTGTACATATTTCCATGTTTATAGAGACAGCGGTGTAGGTATTTCCATGTTTATACAGATAGCGGTGCAGATATTTCCATGTTTACACAGTTGCCTATGCAGATATTTCCATATTTATACAGAGGGCTGTGTAGATATTTCTATGTTTATACAGATGGCAGTGTGGATATTTCCATGTTCCTGCACATGGCTGTGTAGGTATTTCCATCTTTATACAGATGGCTTTGTAGATATATCCATGTTTATAGAGATAGCGTTGCAGATATTTCCATGTTTCTACAGATAGCGCTGTATATATTTCCATGTTTATACAGATCGTGGTGTAGATATTTCCGTGTTTATACACAGGGCGGAGTAGATACTTCCATCTTTATGGAGATGGCAGTGTAGATATTTTCATGTTTATAGAGATGGCGGTGTAGATATTTCCATATTTATTGAGATAGCCGTGTAGATATTTCCATCTTTCTACAGATGGCAGTGAAGATAATTCCATGTTTATACAGATGGCAGTGTAGATATTTCCATATTTATACACATGTCTGTGTAGATATTTCCATGTGTATACAGATGGTATTGTAGGTATTTCCATGTTTATACAGATGGTGGTGTAGATATTTCCATGTTTATTCAGTTGACTGTGTAGATATTTCCATGTTTTTACAGATGGCAGTGTAGATTTTTCAATGTTTATAGAGATGGCGCTGTAGATATTTCCATGTTTATACAGATAACGGTGGAGATATTTCCATGTTTATACAGATGGCGGTGTAGATATTTCCATGTTTATAGAGATAGCGGTGTAGGTATTTCCAGGTTTATAGACATAGCGGTGTAGATATTTCCATGTTTATATAGATGGCGTTGTAGATATTTCCATGTTTATACCGATAGCGGTGTTGGTATTTCCACGTTTATACAGATAGCGATGTAGATATTTCCATGTTTATACCGCTCGCGGTGCAGATATTTATATCTTTATACAGATGGCATTGTACATATTTCCTTATTCACACAGATGCCGGTGTAGATGTTTCCATGTTTATACAGATGGCGAAGTAGTTAGTTCCATGTTTATGGAGATGGCAGTGTAGATATTTTCATGTTTATTGAGATGGCGGTGTAGCTATTTCCATGTTTATAGAGATATCAGTGTAGATATTTACATGTTTATACAGATGGCTGTGTAGATATTTGCATGTGTATACAGATGGCATTGTAGATATTTCCATGTTTATACAGATGACTGTATAGGTATTTCCATGTTTTTACAGATGGCAGTGCAGATATTTCCATGTTTATAGAGATAGCGATGTAGATATTTCCATGTTTGTACGGATGGCGGTGTTGATATTTCCATCTATACACAGATGGCCGTGTAGATATTTCCATGTTTATACAGATGGCGGCATAGATATTTCCATGGACATGCAGATGGCGGTGTAGATATTTCCATGTTTATACAGATAGCGGTGTAGTTATTTCCATGTTTACACAGATGGTGGTGTAGATATTTCCGTGTTTATACACATGGCGGAGTAGATAGTTCCATCTTTATGGAGATGGCAGTGTAGATATTTTCATGTTTATAGAGATGGCGGTGTAGATATTTCCATATTTATAGAGATAGCGGTGTACATATTTCCATCTTTCTACAGATGGCAGTGTAGATATTTCCATGTTTGTACAGATGGCCATTTAGATATTTCCATATTTATACAGATGTCTGTGTAGATATTTCCATGTGTATACAGATGGTATTGTAGGCATTTCCATGTATATACAGATGGTGGTGTAGATATTTCCATGTTTATTCAGATGACTGTGTAGATATTTCCATGTTTTTACAGATGGCAGTGTAGATATTTCAATGTTTATAGAGATGGCTCTGTAGATATTTCCATGTTTAAACAGATAACGGTGGAGATATTTCCATGTTTATACAGACAGCAGTGGAGATATTTCCATGTTTATACACATAGCGGTGTACATATTTCCATGTTTATAGAGACAGCGGTGTAGGTATTTCCATGTTTATACAGATAGCGGTGCAGATATTTCCATGTTTACACAGTTGCCTATGCAGATATTTCCATATTTATACAGAGGGCTGTGTAGATATTTCTATGTTTATACAGATGGCAGTGTGGATATTTCCATGTTCCTGCACATGGCTGTGTAGGTATTTCCATCTTTATACAGATGGCTTTGTAGATATATCCATGTTTATAGAGATAGCGTTGCAGATATTTCCATGTTTATACAGATAGCGCTGTATATATTTCCATGTTTATACAGATCGTGGTGTAGATATTTCCGTGTTTATACACAGGGCGGAGTAGATACTTCCATCTTTATGGAGATGGCAGTGTAGATATTTTCATGTTTATAGAGATGGCGGTGTAGATATTTCCATATTTATAGAGATAGCCGTGTAGATATTTCCATCTTTCTACAGATGGCAGTGTAGATAATTCCACGTTTATACAGATGGCCGTGTAGATATTTCCATATTTATACAGATGTCTGTGCAGATATTTCCATGTGTATACAGATGGTATTGTAGGTATTTCCATGTTTATACAGATGGTGGTGTAGATATTTCCATGTTTATTCAGTTGACTGTGTAGATATTTCCATGTTTTTACAGATGGCAGTGTAGATTTTTCAATGTTTATAGAGATGGCGCTGTAGATATTTCCATGTTTATACAGATAACGGTGGAGATATTTCCATGTTTATACAGATAGCGGTGTAGATATTTCCATGTTTATAGAGATAGCGGTGTAGGTATTTCCAGGTTTATAGACATAGCGGTGTAGATATTTCCATGTTTATATAGATGGCGTTGTAGATATTTCCATGTTTATACCGATAGCGGTGTTGGTATTTCCACGTTTATACAGATAGCGATGTAGATATTTCCATGTTTATACCGCTCGCGGTGCAGATATTTATATCTTTATACAGATGGCATTGTACATATTTCCTTATTCACACAGATGCCGGTGTAGATGTTTCCATGTTTATACAGATGGCGAAGTAGTTAGTTCCATGTTTATGGAGATGGCAGTGTAGATATTTTCATGTTTATAGAGATGGCGGTGTAGCTATTTCCATGTTTATAGAGATAGCAGTGTAGATATTTACAAGTTTATACAGATGGCTGTGTAGATATTTGCATGTGTATACAGATGGCATTGTAGATATTTCCATGTTTATACAGATGACTGTATAGGTATTTCCATGTTTTTACAGATGGCAGTGCAGATATTTCCATGTTTATAGAGATAGCGATGTAGATATTTCCATGTTTGTACGGATGGCGGTGTTGATATTTCCATCTATACACAGATGGCCGTGTAGATATTTCCATGTTTATACAGATGGCGGCATAGATATTTCCATGGATATGCAGATGGCGGTGTAGATATTTCCATGTTTATACAGATAGCGGTGTAGTTATTTCCATGTTTACACAGATGGTGGTGTAGATATTTCCGTGTTTATACACATGGCGGAGTAGATACTTCCATCTTTATGGAGATGGCAGTGTAGATATTTTCATGTTTATAGAGATGGCGGTGTAGATATTTCCATATTTATAGAGATAGCGGTGTACATATTTCCATCTTTCTACAGATGGCAGTGTAGATATTTCCATGTTTGTACAGATGGCCATTTAGATATTTCCATATTTATACAGATGTCTGTGTAGATATTTCCATGTGTATACAGATGGTATTGTAGGTATTTCCATGTATATACAGATGGTGGTGTAGATATTTCCATGTTTATTCAGATGACTGTGTAGATATTTCCATGTTTTTACAGATGGCAGTGTAGATATTTCAATGTTTATAGAGATGGCGCTGTAGATATTTCCATGTTTAAACAGATAACGGTGGAGATATTTCCATGTTTATACTGACAGCAGTGGAGATATTTCCATGTTTATACACATAACGGTGTACATATTTCCATGTTTACACAGATAGTGGTGCAGATATTTCCATGTTTACACAGATGCCTATGCAGATATTTCCATATTTATACAGAGGGCTGTGTAGATATTTCTATGTTTATACAGATGGCAGTGTAGATATTTCCATGTTCCTACACATGACTGTGTAGGTATTTCCATCTTTATACAGATGGCTTTGTAGATATTTCCATGTTTATAGAGATAGCGGTGCAGATATTTCCATGTTTATAAAGATAGCGCTGTATGTATTTCCATGTTTATACAGATCGTCGTGTAGATATTTCCGTGTTTATACACAGGGCGCAGTAGATACTTCCATCTTTATGGAGATGGCAGTGTAGATATTTTCATGTTTATAGAGATGGCGGTGTAGATATTTCCATATTTATAGAGATAGCGGTGTAGATATTTCCATCTTTCTACAGATGGCAGTGTAGATAATTCCATGTTTATACAGATGGCCCTGTAGATATTTCCATATTTATACAGATGTCTGTGTAGATATTTCCATGTGTATACAGATGGTATTGTAGGTATTTCCATGTTTATACAGATGGTGGTGTAGATATTTCCATGTTTATTCAGATGACTGTGTAGATATTTCCATGTTTTTACAGATGGCAGTGTAGATTTTTCAATGTTTATTGAGATGGCGCTGTAGATATTTCCATGTTTATACAGATAATGGTGGAGATATTTCCATGTTTATACAGATAGCGGTGTAGATATTTCCATGTTTATAGAGATAGCGGTGTAGGTATTTCCAGGTTTATAGACATAGCGGTGTAGATATTTCCATGTTTATATAGATGGCGTTGTAGATATTTCCATGTTTATACCGATAGCGGTGTTGGTATTTCCACGTTTATACAGATAGCGATGTAGATATTTCCATGTTTATACCGCTCGCGGTGCAGATATTTATATCTTTATACAGATGGCATTGTACATATTTCCTTATTCACACAGATGCCGGTGTAGATGTTTCCATGTTTATACAGATGGCGAAGTAGTTAGTTCCATGTTTATGGAGATGGCAGTGTAGATATTTTCATGTTTATTGAGATGGCGGTGTAGCTATTTCCATGTTTATAGAGATATCAGTGTAGATATTTACATGTTTATACAGATGGCTGTGTAGATATTTGCATGTGTATACAGATGGCATTGTAGATATTTCCATGTTTATACAGATGACTGTATAGGTATTTCCATGTTTTTACAGATGGCAGTGCAGATATTTCCATGTTTATAGAGATAGCGATGTAGATATTTCCATGTTTGTACGGATGGCGGTGTTGATATTTCCATCTATACACAGATGGCCGTGTAGATATTTCCATGTTTATACAGATGGCGGCATAGATATTTCCATGGACATGCAGATGGCGGTGTAGATATTTCCATGTTTATACAGATAGCGGTGTAGTTATTTCCATGTTTACACAGATGGTGGTGTAGATATTTCCGTGTTTATACACATGGCGGAGTAGATAGTTCCATCTTTATGGAGATGGCAGTGTAGATATTTTCATGTTTATAGAGATGGCGGTGTAGATATTTCCATATTTATAGAGATAGCGGTGTACATATTTCCATCTTTCTACAGATGGCAGTGTAGATATTTCCATGTTTGTACAGATGGCCATTTAGATATTTCCATATTTATACAGATGTCTGTGTAGATATTTCCATGTGTATACAGATGGTATTGTAGGCATTTCCATGTATATACAGATGGTGGTGTAGATATTTCCATGTTTATTCAGATGACTGTGTAGATATTTCCATGTTTTTACAGATGGCAGTGTAGATATTTCAATGTTTATAGAGATGGCGCTGTAGATATTTCCATGTTTAAACAGATAACGGTGGAGATATTTCCATGTTTATACAGACAGCTGTGGAGATATTTCCATGTTTACACACATAGCGGTGTACATATTTCCATGTTTATAGAGACAGCGGTGTAGGTATTTCCATGTTTATACAGATAGCGGTGCAGATATTTCCATGTTTACACAGTTGCCTATGCAGATATTTCCATATTTATACAGAGGGCTGTGTAGATATTTCTATGTTTATAGAGATGGCAGTGTGGATATTTCCATGTTCCTGCACATGGCTGTGTAGGTATTTCCATCTTTATACAGATGGCTTTGTAGTTATATCCATGTTTATAGAGATAGCGTTGCAGATATTTCCATGTTTATACAGATATCGCTGTATATATTTCCATGTTTATACAGATCGTGGTTTAGATATTTCCGTGTTTATACACAGGGCGGAGTAGATACTTCCATCTTTATGGAGATGGCAGTGTAGATATTTTCATGTTTATAGAGATGGCGGTGTAGATATTTCCATATTTATAGAGATAGCCGTGTAGATATTTCCATCTTTCTACAGATGGCAGTGTAGATAATTCCACGTTTATACAGATGGCCGTGTAGATATTTCCATATTTATACAGATGTCTGTGTAGATATTTCCATGTGTATACAGATGGTATTGTAGGTATTTCCATGTTTATACAGATGGTGGTGTAGATATTTCCATGTTTATTCAGTTGACTGTGTAGATATTTCCATGTTTTTACAGATGGCAGTGTAGATTTTTCAATGTTTATAGAGATGGCGCTGTAGATATTTCCATGTTTATACAGATAACGGTGGAGATATTTCCATGTTTATACAGATAGCGGTGTAGATATTTCCATGTTTATAGAGATAGCGGTGTAGGTATTTCCAGGTTTATAGACATAGCGGTGTAGATATTTCCATGTTTATATAGATGGCGTTGTAGATATTTCCATGTTTATACCGATAGCGGTGTTGGTATTTCCACGTTTATACAGATAGCGATGTAGATATTTCCATGTTTATACCGCTCGCGGTGCAGATATTTATATCTTTATACAGATGGCATTGTACATATTTCCTTATTCACACAGATGCCGGTGTAGATGTTTCCATGTTTATACAGATGGCGAAGTAGTTAGTTCCATGTTTATGGAGATGGCAGTGTAGATATTTTCATGTTTATAGAGATGGCGGTGTAGCTATTTCCATGTTTATAGAGATAGCAGTGTAGATATTTACATGTTTATACAGATGGCTGTGTAGATATTTGCATGTGTATACAGATGGCATTGTAGATATTTCCATGTTTATACAGATGACTGTATAGGTATTTCCATGTTTTTACAGATGGCAGTGCAGATATTTCCATGTTTATAGAGATAGCGATGTAGATATTTCCATGTTTGTACGGATGGCGGTGTTGATATTTCCATCTATACACAGATGGCCGTGTAGATATTTCCATGTTTATACAGATGGCGGCATAGATATTTCCATGGATATGCAGATGGCGGTGTAGATATTTCCATGTTTATACAGATAGCGGTGTAGTTATTTCCATGTTTACACAGATGGTGGTGTAGATATTTCCGTGTTTATACACATGGCGGAGTAGATACTTCCATCTTTATGGAGATGGCATTGTAGATATTTTCATGTTTATAGAGATGGCGGTGTAGATATTTCCATATTTATAGAGATAGCGGTGTACATATTTCCATCTTTCTACAGATGGCAGTGTAGATATTTCCATGTTTGTACAGATGGCCATTTAGATATTTCCATATTTATACAGATGTCTGTGTAGATATTTCCATGTGTTTACAGATGGTATTGTAGGTATTTCCATGTATATACAGATGGTGGTGTAGATATTTCCATGTTTATTCAGATGACTGTGAGGATATTTCCATGTTTTTACAGATGGCAGTGTAGATATTTCAATGTTTATAGAGATGGCGCTGTAGATATTTCCATGTTTAAACAGATAACGGTGGAGATATTTCCATGTTTATACAGACAGCAGTGGAGATATTTGCATGTTTATACACATAGCGGTGTACATATTTCCATGTTTACACAGATAGCGGTGCAGATATTTCCATGTTTACACAGATGCCTATGCAGATATTTCCATATTTATACAGAGGGCTGTGTAGATATTTCTATGTTTATACAGATGGCAGTGTAGATATTTCCATGTTCCTACACATGACTGTGTAGGTATTTCCATCTTTATACAGATGGCTTTGTAGATATTTCCATGTTTATAGAGATAGCGGTGCAGATATTTCCATGTTTATAAAGATAGCGCTGTATGTATTTCCATGTTTATACAGATCGTGGTGTAGATATTTCCGTGTTTATACACAGGGCGCAGTAGATACTTCCATGTTTATGGAGATGGCAGTGTAGATATTTTCATGTTTATAGAGATGGCGGTGTAGATATTTCCATATTTATAGAGATAGCGGTGTAGATATTTCCATCTTTCTACAGATGGCAGTGTAGATAATTCCATGTTTATACAGATGGCCGTGTAGATATTTCCATATTTATACAGATGTCTGTGTAGATATTTCCATGTGTATACAGATGGTATTGTAGGTATTTCCATGTTTATACAGATGGTGGTGTAGATATTTCCATGTTTATTCAGATGACTGTGTAGATATTTCCATGTTTTTACAGATGGCAGTGTAGATTTTTCAATGTTTATAGAGATGGCGCTGTAGATATTTCCATGTTTATACAAATAACGGTGGAGATATTTCCATGTTTATACAGATAGCGGTGTAGATATTTCCATGTTTATAGAGATAGCGGTGTAGGTATTTCCAGGTTTATAGACATAGCGGTGTAGATATTTCCATGTTTATATAGATGGCGTTGTAGATATTTCCATGTTTATACCGATAGCGGTGTTGGTATTTCCACGTTTATACAGATAGCGATGTAGATATTTCCATGTTTATACAGCTCGCGGTGCAGATATTTATATCTTTATACAGATGGCATTGTACATATTTCCTTATTCACACAGATGCCGGTGTAGATGTTTCCATGTTTATACAGATGGCGAAGTTGTTAGTTCCATGTTTATGGAGATGGCAGTGTAGATATTTTCATGTTTATAGAGATGGCGGTGTAGCTATTTCCATGTTTATAGAGATAGCAGTGTAGATATTTACATGTTTATACAGATGGCTGTGTAGATATTTGCATGTGTATACAGATGGCATTGTAGATATTTCCATGTTTATACAGATGACTGTATAGGTATTTCCTTGTTTTTACAGATGGCAGTGCAGATATTTCCATGTTTATAGAGATAGCGATGTAGATATTTCCATGTTTGTACGGATGGCGGTGTTGATATTTCCATCTATACACAGATGGCCGTGTAGATATTTCCATGTTTATACAGATGGCGGCATAGATATTTCCATGGATATGCAGATGGCGGTGTAGATATTTCCATGTTTATACAGATAGCGGTGTAGTTATTTCCATGTTTACACAGATGGTGGTGCAGATATTTCCGTGTTTATACACATGGCGGAGTAGATACTTCCATCTTTATGGAGATGGCATTGTAGATATTTTCATGTTTATAGAGATGGCGGTGTAGATATTTCCATATTTATAGAGATAGCGGTGTACATATTTCCATCTTTCTACAGATGGCAGTGTAGATATTTCCATGTTTGTACAGATGGCCATGTAGATATTTCCATATTTATACAGATGTCTGTGTAGATATTTCCATGTGTATACATATGGTATTGTAGGTATTTCCATGTATATACAGATGGTGGTGTAGATATTTCCATGTTTATTCAGATGACTGTGTAGATATTTCCATGTTTTTACAGATGGCAGTGTAGATATTTCAATGTTTATAGAGATGGCGCTGTAGATATTTCCATGGTTAAACAGATAACGGTGGAGATATTTCCATGTTTATACAGACAGCAGTGGAGATATTTCCATGTTTATACACATAGCGGTGTACATATTTCCATGTTTATAGAGACAGCGGTGTAGGTATTTCCATGTTTATACAGATAGCGGTGCAGATATTTCCATGTTTACACAGTTGCCTATGCAGATATTTCCATATTTATACAGAGGGCTGTGTAGATATTTCTATGTTTATACAGATGGCAGTGTGGATATTTCCATGTTCCTGCACATGGCTGTGTAGGTATTTCCATCTTTATACAGATGGCTTTGTAGATATATCCATGTTTATAGAGATAGCGTTGCAGATATTTCCATGTTTCTACAGATAGCGCTGTATATATTTCCATGTTTATACAGATCGTGGTGTAGATATTTCCGTGTTTATACACAGGGCGGAGTAGATACTTCCATCTTTATGGAGATGGCAGTGTAGATATTTTCATGTTTATAGAGATGGCGGTGTAGATATTTCCATATTTATTGAGATAGCCGTGTAGATATTTCCATCTTTCTACAGATGGCAGTGAAGATAATTCCATGTTTATACAGATGGCAGTGTAGATATTTCCATATTTATACAGATGTCTGTGTAGATATTTCCATGTGTATACAGATGGTATTGTAGGTATTTCCATGTTTATACAGATGGTGGTGTAGATATTTCCATGTTTATTCAGTTGACTGTGTAGATATTTCCATGTTTTTACAGATGGCAGTGTAGATTTTTCAATGTTTATAGAGATGGCGCTGTAGATATTTCCATGTTTATACAGATAACGGTGGAGATATTTCCATGTTTATACAGATGGCGGTGTAGATATTTCCATGTTTATAGAGATAGCGGTGTAGGTATTTCCAGGTTTATAGACATAGCGGTGTAGATATTTCCATGTTTATATAGATGGCGTTGTAGATATTTCCATGTTTATACCGATAGCGGTGTTGGTATTTCCACGTTTATACAGATAGCGATGTAGATATTTCCATGTTTATACCGCTCGCGGTGCAGATATTTATATCTTTATACAGATGGCATTGTACATATTTCCTTATTCACACAGATGCCGGTGTAGATGTTTCCATGTTTATACAGATGGCGAAGTAGTTAGTTCCATGTTTATGGAGATGGCAGTGTAGATATTTTCATGTTTATTGAGATGGCGGTGTAGCTATTTCCATGTTTATAGATATATCAGTGTAGATATTTACATGTTTATACAGATGGCTGTGTAGATATTTGCATGTGTATACAGATGGCATTGTAGATATTTCCATGTTTATACAGATGACTGTATAGGTATTTCCATGTTTTTACAGATGGCAGTGCAGATATTTCCATGTTTATAGAGATAGCGATGTAGATATTTCCATGTTTGTACGGATGGCGGTGTTGATATTTCCATCTATACACAGATGGCCGTGTAGATATTTCCATGTTTATACAGATGGCGGCATAGATATTTCCATGGACATGCAGATGGCGGTGTAGATATTTCCATGTTTATACAGATAGCGGTGTAGTTATTTCCATGTTTACACAGATGGTGGTGTAGATATTTCCGTGTTTATACACATGGCGGAGTAGATAGTTCCATCTTTATGGAGATGGCAGTGTAGATATTTTCATGTTTATAGAGATGGCGGTGTAGATATTTCCATATTTATAGAGATAGCGGTGTACATATTTCCATCTTTCTACAGATGGCAGTGTAGATATTTCCATGTTTGTACAGATGGCCATTTAGATATTTCCATATTTATACAGATGTCTGTGTAGATATTTCCATGTGTATACAGATGGTATTGTAGGCATTTCCATGTATATACAGATGGTGGTGTAGATATTTCCATGTTTATTCAGATGACTGTGTAGATATTTCCATGTTTTTACAGATGGCAGTGTAGATATTTCAATGTTTATAGAGATGGCTCTGTAGATATTTCCATGTTTAAACAGATAACGGTGGAGATATTTCCATGTTTATACAGACAGCAGTGGAGATATTTCCATGTTTATACACATAGCGGTGTACATATTTCCATGTTTATAGAGACAGCGGTGTAGGTATTTCCATGTTTATACAGATAGCGGTGCAGATATTTCCATGTTTACACAGTTGCCTATGCAGATATTTCCATATTTATACAGAGGGCTGTGTAGGTATTTCTATGTTTATACAGATGGCAGTGTGGATATTTCCATGTTCCTGCACATGGCTGTGTAGGTATTTCCATCTTTATACAGATGGCTTTGTAGATATATCCATGTTTATAGAGATAGCGTTGCAGATATTTCCATGTTTATACAGATAGCGCTGTATATATTTCCATGTTTATACAGATCGTGGTGTAGATATTTCCGTGTTTATACACAGGGCGGAGTAGATACTTCCATCTTTATGGAGATGGCAGTGTAGATATTTTCATGTTTATAGAGATGGCGGTGTAGATATTTCCATATTTATAGAGATAGCCGTGTAGATATTTCCATCTTTCTACAGATGGCAGTGTAGATAATTCCACGTTTATACAGATGGCCGTGTAGATATTTCCATATTTATACAGATGTCTGTGCAGATATTTCCATGTGTATACAGATGGTATTGTAGGTATTTCCATGTTTATACAGATGGTGGTGTAGATATTTCCATGTTTATTCAGTTGACTGTGTAGATATTTCCATGTTTTTACAGATGGCAGTGTAGATTTTTCAATGTTTATAGAGATGGCGCTGTAGATATTTCCATGTTTATACAGATAACGGTGGAGATATTTCCATGTTTATACAGATAGCGGTGTAGATATTTCCATGTTTATAGAGATAGTGGTGTAGGTATTTCCAGGTTTATAGACATAGCGGTGTAGATATTTCCATGTTTATATAGATGGCGTTGTAGATATTTCCATGTTTATACCGATAGCGGTGTTGGTATTTCCACGTTTATACAGATAGCGATGTAGATATTTCCATGTTTATACCGCTCGCGGTGCAGATATTTATATCTTTATACAGATGGCATTGTACATATTTCCTTATTCACACAGATGCCGGTGTAGATGTTTCCATGTTTATACAGATGGCGAAGTAGTTAGTTCCATGTTTATGGAGATGGCAGTGTAGATATTTTCATGTTTATAGAGATGGCGGTGTAGCTATTTCCATGTTTATAGAGATAGCAGTGTAGATATTTACAAGTTTATACAGATGGCTGTGTAGATATTTGCATGTGTATACAGATGGCATTGTAGATATTTCCATGTTTATACAGATGACTGTATAGGTATTTCCATGTTTTTACAGATGGCAGTGCAGATATTTCCATGTTTATAGAGATAGCGATGTAGATATTTCCATGTTTGTACGGATGGCGGTGTTGATATTTCCATCTATACACAGATGGCCGTGTAGATATTTCCATGTTTATACAGATGGCGGCATAGATATTTCCATGGATATGCAGATGGCGGTGTAGATATTTCCATGTTTATACAGATAGCGGTGTAGTTATTTCCATGTTTACACAGATGGTGGTGTAGATATTTCCGTGTTTATACACATGGCGGAGTAGATACTTCCATCTTTATGGAGATGGCAGTGTAGATATTTTCATGTTTATAGAGATGGCGGTGTAGATATTTCCATATTTATAGAGATAGCGGTGTACATATTTCCATCTTTCTACAGATGGCAGTGTAGATATTTCCATGTTTGTACAGATGGCCATTTAGATATTTCCATATTTATACAGATGTCTGTGTAGATATTTCCATGTGTATACAGATGGTATTGTAGGTATTTCCATGTATATACAGATGGTGGTGTAGATATTTCCATGTTTATTCAGATGACTGTGTAGATATTTCCATGTTTTTACAGATGGCAGTGTAGATATTTCAATGTTTATAGAGATGGCGCTGTAGATATTTCCATGTTTAAACAGATAACGGTGGAGATATTTCCATGTTTATACAGACAGCAGTGGAGATATTTCCATGTTTATACACATAACGGTGTACATATTTCCATGTTTATACACATAACGGTGTACATATTTCCATGTTTACACAGATAGTGGTGCAGATATTTCCATGTTTACACAGATGCCTATGCAGATATTTCCATATTTATACAGAGGGCTGTGTAGATATTTCTATGTTTATACAGATGGCAGTGTAGATATTTCCATGTTCCTACACATGACTGTGTAGGTATTTCCATCTTTATACAGATGGCTTTGTAGATATTTCCATGTTTATAGAGATAGCGGTGCAGATATTTCCATGTTTATAAAGATAGCGCTGTATGTATTTCCATGTTTATACAGATCGTCGTGTAGATATTTCCGTGTTTATACACAGGGCGCAGTAGATACTTCCATCTTTATGGAGATGGCAGTGTAGATATTTTCATGTTTATAGAGATGGCGGTGTAGATATTTCCATATTTATAGAGATAGCGGTGTAGATATTTCCATCTTTCTACAGATGGCAGTGTAGATAATTCCATGTTTATACAGATGGCCCTGTAGATATTTCCATATTTATACAGATGTCTGTGTAGATATTTCCATGTGTATACAGATGGTATTGTAGGTATTTCCATGTTTATACAGATGGTGGTGTAGATATTTCCATGTTTATTCAGATGACTGTGTCGATATTTCCATGTTTTTACAGATGGCAGTGTAGATTTTTCAATGTTTATTGAGATGGCGCTGTAGATATTTCCATGTTTATACAGATAATGGTGGAGATATTTCCATGTTTATACAGATAGCGGTGTAGATATTTCCATGTTTATAGAGATAGCGGTGTAGGTATTTCCAGGTTTATAGACATAGCGGTGTAGATATTTCCATGTTTATATAGATGGCGTTGTAGATATTTCCATGTTTATACCGATAGCGGTGTTGGTATTTCCACGTTTATACAGATAGCGATGTAGATATTTCCATGTTTATACAGCTCGCGGTGCAGATATTTATATCTTTATACAGATGGCATTGTACATATTTCCTTATTCACACAGATGCCGGTGTAGATGTTTCCATGTTTATACAGATGGCGAAGTAGTTAGTTCCATGTTTATGGAGATGGCAGTGTAGATATTTTCATGTTTATTGAGATGGCGGTGTAGCTATTTCCATGTTTATAGAGATATCAGTGTAGATATTTACATGTTTATACAGATGGCTGTGTAGATATTTGCATGTGTATACAGATGGCATTGTAGATATTTCCATGTTTATACAGATGACTGTATAGGTATTTCCATGTTTTTACAGATGGCAGTGCAGATATTTCCATGTTTATAGAGATAGCGATGTAGATATTTCCATGTTTGTACGGATGGCGGTGTTGATATTTCCATCTATACACAGATGGCCGTGTAGATATTTCCATGTTTATACAGATGGCGGCATAGATATTTCCATGGACATGCAGATGGCGGTGTAGATATTTCCATGTTTATACAGATAGCGGTGTAGTTATTTCCATGTTTACACAGATGGTGGTGTAGATATTTCCGTGTTTATACACATGGCGGAGTAGATAGTTCCATCTTTATGGAGATGGCAGTGTAGATATTTTCATGTTTATAGAGATGGCGGTGTAGATATTTCCATATTTATAGAGATAGCGGTGTACATATTTCCATCTTTCTACAGATGGCAGTGTAGATATTTCCATGTTTGTACAGATGGCCATTTAGATATTTCCATATTTATACAGATGTCTGTGTAGATATTTCCATGTGTATACAGATGGTATTGTAGGCATTTCCATGTATATACAGATGGTGGTGTAGATATTTCCATGTTTATTCAGATGACTGTGTAGATATTTCCATGTTTTTACAGATGGCAGTGTAGATATTTCAATGTTTATAGAGATGGCGCTGTAGATATTTCCATGTTTAAACAGATAACGGTGGAGATATTTCCATGTTTATACAGACAGCTGTGGAGATATTTCCATGTTTACACACATAGCGGTGTACATATTTCCATGTTTATAGAGACAGCGGTGTAGGTATTTCCATGTTTATACAGATAGCGGTGCAGATATTTCCATGTTTACACAGTTGCCTATGCAGATATTTCCATATTTATACAGAGGGCTGTGTAGATATTTCTATGTTTATAGAGATGGCAGTGTGGATATTTCCATGTTCCTGCACATGGCTGTGTAGGTATTTCCATCTTTATACAGATGGCTTTGTAGTTATATCCATGTTTATAGAGATAGCGTTGCAGATATTTCCATGTTTATACAGATATCGCTGTATATATTTCCATGTTTATACAGATCGTGGTGTAGATATTTCCGTGTTTATACACAGGGCGGAGTAGATACTTCCATCTTTATGGAGATGGCAGTGTAGATATTTTCATGTTTATAGAGATGGCGGTGTAGATATTTCCATATTTATAGAGATAGCCGTGTAGATATTTCCATCTTTCTACAGATGGCAGTGTAGATAATTCCACGTTTATACAGATGGCCGTGTAGATATTTCCATATTTATACAGATGTCTGTGTAGATATTTCCATGTGTATACAGATGGTATTGTAGGTATTTCCATGTTTATACAGATGGTGGTGTAGATATTTCCATGTTTATTCAGTTGACTGTGTAGATATTTCCATGTTTTTACAGATGGCAGTGTAGATTTTTCAATGTTTATAGAGATGGCGCTGTAGATATTTCCATGTTTATACAGATAACGGTGGAGATATTTCCATGTTTATACAGATAGCGGTGTAGATATTTCCATGTTTATAGAGATAGCGGTGTAGGTATTTCCAGGTTTATAGACATAGCGGTGTAGATATTTCCATGTTTATATAGATGGCGTTGTAGATATTTCCATGTTTATACCGATAGCGGTGTTGGTATTTCCACGTTTATACAGATAGCGATGTAGATATTTCCATGTTTATACCGCTCGCGGTGCAGATATTTATATCTTTATACAGATGGCATTGTACATATTTCCTTATTCACACAGATGCCGGTGTAGATGTTTCCATGTTTATACAGATGGCGAAGTAGTTAGTTCCATGTTTATGGAGATGGCAGTGTAGATATTTTCATGTTTATAGAGATGGCGGTGTAGCTATTTCCATGTTTATAGAGATAGCAGTGTAGATATTTACATGTTTATACAGATGGCTGTGTAGATATTTGCATGTGTATACAGATGGCATTGTAGATATTTCCATGTTTATACAGATGACTGTATAGGTATTTCCATGTTTTTACAGATGGCAGTGCAGATATTTCCATGTTTATAGAGATAGCGATGTAGATATTTCCATGTTTGTACGGATGGCGGTGTTGATATTTCCATCTATACACAGATGGCCGTGTAGATATTTCCATGTTTATACAGATGGCGGCATAGATATTTCCATGGATATGCAGATGGCGGTGTAGATATTTCCATGTTTATACAGATAGCGGTGTAGTTATTTCCATGTTTACACAGATGGTGGTGTAGATATTTCCGTGTTTATACACATGGCGGAGTAGATACTTCCATCTTTATGGAGATGGCAGTGTAGATATTTTCATGTTTATAGAGATGGCGGTGTAGATATTTCCATATTTATAGAGATAGCGGTGTACATATTTCCATCTTTCTACAGATGGCAGTGTAGATATTTCCATGTTTGTACAGATGGCCATTTAGATATTTCCATATTTATACAGATGTCTGTGTAGATATTTCCATGTGTATACAGGTGGTATTGTAGGTATTTCCATGTATATACAGATGGTGGTGTAGATATTTCCATGTTTATTCAGATGACTGTGTAGATATTTCCATGTTTTTACAGATGGCAGTGTAGATATTTCAATGTTTATAGAGATGGCGCTGTAGATATTTCCATGTTTAAACAGATAACGGTGGAGATATTTCCATGTTTATACAGACAGCAGTGGAGATATTTCCATGTTTATACACATAGCGGTGTACATATTTCCATGTTTACACAGATAGCGGTGCAGATATTTCCATGTTTACACAGATGCCTATGCAGATATTTCCATATTTATACAGAGGGCTGTGTAGATATTTCTATGTTTATACAGATGGCAGTGTAGATATTTCCATGTTCCTACACATGACTGTGTAGGTATTTCCATCTTTATACAGATGGCTTTGTAGATATTTCCATGTTTATAGAGATAGCGGTGCAGATATTTCCATGTTTATAAAGATAGCGCTGTATGTATTTCCATGTTTATACAGATTGTGGTGTAGATATTTCCGTGTTTATACAGGGGCGCAGTAGATACTTCCATCTTTATGGAGATGGCAGTGTAGATATTTTCATGTTTATAGAGATGGCGGTGTAGATATTTCCATATTTATAGAGATAGCGGTGTAGATATTTCCATCTTTCTACAGATGGCAGTGTAGATAATTCCATGTTTATACAGATGGCCGTGTAGATATTTCCATATTTATACAGATGTCTGTGTAGATATTTCCATGTGTATACAGATGGTATTGTAGGTATTTCCATGTTTATACAGATGGTGGTGTAGATATTTCCATGTTTATTCAGATGACTGTGTAGATATTTCCATGTTTTTACAGATGGCAGTGTAGATTTTTCAATGTTTATAGAGATGGCGCTGTAGATATTTCCATGTTTATACAAATAACGGTGGAGATATTTCCATGTTTATACAGATAGCGGTGTAGATATTTCCATGTTTATAGAGATAGCGGTGTAGGTATTTCCAGGTTTATAGACATAGCGGTGTAGATATTTCCATGTTTATATAGATGGCGTTGTAGATATTTCCATGTTTATACCGATAGCGGTGTTGGTATTTCCACGTTTATACAGATAGCGATGTAGATATTTCCATGTTTATACAGCTCGCGGTGCAGATATTTATATCTTTATACAGATGGCATTGTACATATTTCCTTATTCACACAGATGCCGGTGTAGATGTTTCCATGTTTATACAGATGGCGAAGTAGTTAGTTCCATGTTTATGGAGATGGCAGTGTAGATATTTTCATGTTTATACAGATGGCGGTGTAGCTATTTCCATGTTTATAGAGATAGCAGTGTAGATATTTACATGTTTATACAGATGGCTGTGTAGATATTTGCATGTGTATACAGATGGCATTGTAGATATTTCCATGTTTATACAGATGACTGTATAGGTATTTCCATGTTTTTACAGATGGCAGTGCAGATATTTCCATGTTTATAGAGATAGCGATGTAGATATTTCCATGTTTGTACGGATGGCGGTGTTGATATTTCCATCTATACACAGATGGCCGTGTAGATATTTCCATGTTTATACAGATGGCGGCATAGATATTTCCATGGATATGCAGATGGCGGTGTAGATATTTCCATGTTTATACAGATAGCGGTGTAGTTATTTCCATGTTTACACAGATGGTGGTGCAGATATTTCCGTGTTTATACACATGGCGGAGTAGATACTTCCATCTTTATGGAGATGGCATTGTAGATATTTTCATGTTTATAGAGATGGCGGTGTAGATATTTCCATATTTAGAGAGATAGCGGTGTACATATTTCCATCTTTCTACAGATGGCAGTGTAGATATTTCCATGTTTGTACAGATGGCCATGTAGATATTTCCATATTTATACAGATGTCTGTGTAGATATTTCCATGTGTATACAGATGGTATTGTAGGTATTTCCATGTATATACAGATGGTGGTGTAGATATTTCCATGTTTATTCAGATGACTGTGTAGATATTTCCATGTTTTTACAGATGGCAGTGTAGATATTTCAATGTTTATAGAGATGGCGCTGTAGATATTTCCATGTTTAAACAGATAACGGTGGAGATATTTCCATGTTTATACAGACAGCAGTGGAGATATTTCCATGTTTATACACATAGCGGTGTACATATTTCCATGTTTATAGAGACAGCGGTGTAGGTATTTCCATGTTTATACAGATAGCGGTGCAGATATTTCCATGTTTACACAGTTGCCTATGCAGATATTTCCATATTTATACAGAGGGCTGTGTAGATATTTCTATGTTTATACAGATGGCAGTGTGGATATTTCCATGTTCCTGCACATGGCTGTGTAGGTATTTCCATCTTTATACAGATGGCTTTGTAGATATATCCATGTTTATAGAGATAGCGTTGCAGATATTTCCATGTTTCTACAGATAGCGCTGTATATATTTCCATGTTTATACAGATCGTGGTGTAGATATTTCCGTGTTTATACACAGGGCGGAGTAGATACTTCCATCTTTATGGAGATGGCAGTGTAGATATTTTCATGTTTATAGAGATGGCGGTGTAGATATTTCCATATTTATAGAGATAGCGGTGTAGATATTTCCATCTTTCTACAGATGGCAGTGAAGATAATTCCATGTTTATACAGATGGCAGTGTAGATATTTCCATATTTATACAGATGTCTGTGTAGATATTTCCATGTGTATACAGATGGTATTGTAGGTATTTCCACGTTTATACAGATGGTGGTGTAGATATTTCCATGTTTATTCAGTTGACTGTGTAGATATTTCCATGTTTTTACAGATGGCAGTGTAGATTTTTCAATGTTTATAGAGATGGCGCTGTAGATATTTCCATGTTTATACAGATAACGGTGGAGATATTTCCATGTTTATACAGATAGCGGTGTAGATATTTCCATGTTTATAGAGATAGCGGTGTAGGTATTTCCAGGTTTATAGACATAGCGGTGTAGATATTTCCATGTTTATATAGATGGCGTTGTAGATATTTCCATGTTTATACCGATAGCGGTGTTGGTATTTCCACGTTTATACAGATAGCGATGTAGATATTTCCATGTTTATACAGCTCGTGGTGCAGATATTTATATCTTTATACAGATGGCATTGTACATATTTCCTTATTCACACAGATGCCGGTGTAGATGTTTCCATGTTTATACAGATGGCGAAGTAGTTAGTTCCATGTTTGTGGAGATGGCAGTGTAGATATTTTCATGTTTATAGAGATGGTGGTGTAGCTATGTCCATGTTTATAGAGATAGCAGTACAGATATTTACATGTTTATACAGATGGCTGTGTAGATATTTCCATGTGTATACAGATGGCATTGTAGATATTTCCATGTTTATACAGATGACTGTATAGGTATTTCCATGTTTTTACAGATGGCAGTGCAGATATTTCCATGTTTATAGAGATAGCGATGTAGATATTTCCATGTTTGTACGGATGGCGGTGTTGATATTTCCATCTATACACAGAAGGCCGTGTAGATATTTCCATGTTTATACAGATGGCGGCATAGATATTTCCATGGATATGCAGATGGCGGTGTAGATATTTCCATGTTTATACAGATAGCGGTGTAGTTATTTCCATGTTTACACAGATGGTGGTGTAGATATTTCCGTGTTTATACACATGGCGGAGTAGATACTTCCATCTTTATGGAGATGGCAGTGTAGATATTTTCATGTTTATAGAGATGGCGATGTAGATATTTCCATATTTATAGAGATAGCGGTGTACATATTTCCATCTTTCTACAGATGGCAGTGTAGATATTTCCATGTTTGTACAGATGGCCATGTAGATATTTCCATATTTATACAGATGTCTGTGTAGATATTTCCATGTGTATACAGATGGTATTGTAGGTATTTCCATGTATATACAGATGGTGGTGTAGATATTTCCATGTTTATTCAGATGACTGTGTAGATATTTCCATGTTTTTACAGATGGCAGTGTAGATATTTCAATGTTTATAGAGATGGCGCTGTAGATATTTCCATGTTTAAACAGATAACGGTGGAGATATTTCCATGTTTATACACATAGCGGTGTACATATTTCCATGTTTATAGAGACAGCGGTGTAGGTATTTCCATGTTTATACAGATAGCGGTGCAGATATTTCCATGTTTACACAGATGCCTATGCAGATATTTCCATATTTATACAGAGGGCTGTGTAGATATTTCTATGTTTATACAGATGGCAGTGTAGATATTTCCATGTTCCTACACATGACTGTGTAGGTATTTCCATCTTTATACAGATGGCTTTGTAGATATTTCCATGTTTATAGAGATAGCAGTGCAGATATTTCCATGTTTATACAGATAGCACTGTATGTATTTCCATGTTTATACAGATCGTGGTGTAGATATTTCCGTGTTTATACACAGGGCGGAGTAGATACTTCCATCTTTATGGAGATGGCAGTGTAGATATTTTCATGTTTATAGAGATGGCGGTGTAGATATTTCCATATTTATAGAGATAGCCGTGTAGATATTTCCATCTTTCTACAGATGGCAGTGTAGATAATTCCACGTTTATACAGATGGCCGTGTAGATATTTCCATATTTATACAGATGTCTGTGTAGATATTTCCATGTGTATACAGATGGTATTGTAGGTATTTCCATGTTTATACAGATGGTGGTGTAGATATTTCCATGTTTATTCAGTTGACTGTGTAGATATTTCCATGTTTTTACAGATGGCAGTGTAGATTTTTCAATGTTTATAGAGATGGCGCTGTAGATATTTCCATGTTTATACAGATAACGGTGGAGATATTTCCATGTTTATACAGATAGCGGTGTAGATATTTCCATGTTTATAGAGATAGCGGTGTAGGTATTTCCAGGTTTATAGACATAGCGGTGTAGATATTTCCATGTTTATATAGATGGCGTTGTAGATATTTCCATGTTTATACCGATAGCGGTGTTGGTATTTCCACGTTTATACAGATAGCGATGTAGATATTTCCATGTTTATACCGCTCGCGGTGCAGATATTTATATCTTTATACAGATGGCATTGTACATATTTCCTTATTCACACAGATGCCGGTGTAGATGTTTCCATGTTTATACAGATGGCGAAGTAGTTAGTTCCATGTTTATGGAGATGGCAGTGTAGATATTTTCATGTTTATAGAGATGGCGGTGTAGCTATTTCCATGTTTATAGAGATAGCAGTGTAGATATTTACATGTTTATACAGATGGCTGTGTAGATATTTGCATGTGTATACAGATGGCATTGTAGATATTTCCATGTTTATACAGATGACTGTATAGGTATTTCCATGTTTTTACAGATGGCAGTGCAGATATTTCCATGTTTATAGAGATAGCGATGTAGATATTTCCATGTTTGTACGGATGGCGGTGTTGATATTTCCATCTATACACAGATGGCCGTGTAGATATTTCCATGTTTATACAGATGGCGGCATAGATATTTCCATGGATATGCAGATGGCGGTGTAGATATTTCCATGTTTATACAGATAGCGGTGTAGTTATTTCCATGTTTACACAGATGGTGGTGTAGATATTTCCGTGTTTATACACATGGCGGAGTAGATACTTCCATCTTTATGGAGATGGCAGTGTAGATATTTTCATGTTTATAGAGATGGCGGTGTAGATATTTCCATATTTATAGAGATAGCGGTGTACATATTTCCATCTTTCTACAGATGGCAGTGTAGATATTTCCATGTTTGTACAGATGGCCATTTAGATATTTCCATATTTATACAGATGTCTGTGTAGATATTTCCATGTGTATACAGGTGGTATTGTAGGTATTTCCATGTATATACAGATGGTGGTGTAGATATTTCCATGTTTATTCAGATGACTGTGTAGATATTTCCATGTTTTTACAGATGGCAGTGTAGATATTTCAATGTTTATAGAGATGGCGCTGTAGATATTTCCATGTTTAAACAGATAACGGTGGAGATATTTCCATGTTTATACAGACAGCAGTGGAGATATTTCCATGTTTATACACATAGCGGTGTACATATTTCCATGTTTACACAGATAGCGGTGCAGATATTTCCATGTTTACACAGATGCCTATGCAGATATTTCCATATTTATACAGAGGGCTGTGTAGATATTTCTATGTTTATACAGATGGCAGTGTAGATATTTCCATGTTCCTACACATGACTGTGTAGGTATTTCCATCTTTATACAGATGGCTTTGTAGATATTTCCATGTTTATAGAGATAGCGGTGCAGATATTTCCATGTTTATAAAGATAGCGCTGTATGTATTTCCATGTTTATACAGATTGTGGTGTAGATATTTCCGTGTTTATACAGGGGCGCAGTAGATACTTCCATCTTTATGGAGATGGCAGTGTAGATATTTTCATGTTTATAGAGATGGCGGTGTAGATATTTCCATATTTATAGAGATAGCGGTGTAGATATTTCCATCTTTCTACAGATGGCAGTGTAGATAATTCCATGTTTATACAGATGGCCGTGTAGATATTTCCATATTTATACAGATGTCTGTGTAGATATTTCCATGTGTATACAGATGGTATTGTAGGTATTTCCATGTTTATACAGATGGTGGTGTAGATATTTCCATGTTTATTCAGATGACTGTGTAGATATTTCCATGTTTTTACAGATGGCAGTGTAGATTTTTCAATGTTTATAGAGATGGCGCTGTAGATATTTCCATGTTTATACAAATAACGGTGGAGATATTTCCATGTTTATACAGATAGCGGTGTAGATATTTCCATGTTTATAGAGATAGCGGTGTAGGTATTTCCAGGTTTATAGACATAGCGGTGTAGATATTTCCATGTTTATATAGATGGCGTTGTAGATATTTCCATGTTTATACCGATAGCGGTGTTGGTATTTCCACGTTTATACAGATAGCGATGTAGATATTTCCATGTTTATACCGCTCGCGGTGCAGATATTTATATCTTTATACAGATGGCATTGTACATATTTCCTTATTCACACAGATGCCGGTGTAGATGTTTCCATGTTTATACAGATGGCGAAGTAGTTAGTTCCATGTTTATGGAGATGGCAGTGTAGATATTTTCATGTTTATAGAGATGGCGGTGTAGCTATTTCCATGTTTATAGAGATAGCAGTGTAGATATTTACATGTTTATACAGATGGCTGTGTAGATATTTGCATGTGTATACAGATGGCATTGTAGATATTTCCATGTTTATACAGATGACTGTATAGGTATTTCCATGTTTTTACAGATGGCAGTGCAGATATTTCCATGTTTATAGAGATAGCGATGTAGATATTTCCATGTTTGTACGGATGGCGGTGTTGATATTTCCATCTATACACAGATGGCCGTGTAGATATTTCCATGTTTATACAGATGGCGGCATAGATATTTCCATGGATATGCAGATGGCGGTGTAGATATTTCCATGTTTATACAGATAGCGGTGTAGTTATTTCCATGTTTACACAGATGGTGGTGCAGATATTTCCGTGTTTATACACATGGCGGAGTAGATACTTCCATCTTTATGGAGATGGCATTGTAGATATTTTCATGTTTATAGAGATGGCGGTGTAGATATTTCCATATTTAGAGAGATAGCGGTGTACATATTTCCATCTTTCTACAGATGGCAGTGTAGATATTTCCATGTTTGTACAGATGGCCATGTAGATATTTCCATATTTATACAGATGTCTGTGTAGATATTTCCATGTGTATACAGATGGTATTGTAGGTATTTCCATGTATATACAGATGGTGGTGTAGATATTTCCATGTTTATTCAGATGACTGTGTAGATATTTCCATGTTTTTACAGATGGCAGTGTAGATATTTCAATGTTTATAGAGATGGCGCTGTAGATATTTCCATGTTTAAACAGATAACGGTGGAGATATTTCCATGTTTATACAGACAGCAGTGGAGATATTTCCATGTTTATACACATAGCGGTGTACATATTTCCATGTTTATAGAGACAGCGGTGTAGGTATTTCCATGTTTATACAGATAGCGGTGCAGATATTTCCATGTTTACACAGTTGCCTATGCAGATATTTCCATATTTATACAGAGGGCTGTGTAGATATTTCTATGTTTATACAGATGGCAGTGTGGATATTTCCATGTTCCTGCACATGGCTGTGTAGGTATTTCCATCTTTATACAGATGGCTTTGTAGATATATCCATGTTTATAGAGATAGCGTTGCAGATATTTCCATGTTTCTACAGATAGCGCTGTATATATTTCCATGTTTATACAGATCGTGGTGTAGATATTTCCGTGTTTATACACAGGGCGGAGTAGATACTTCCATCTTTATGGAGATGGCAGTGTAGATATTTTCATGTTTATAGAGATGGCGGTGTAGATATTTCCATATTTATAGAGATAGCGGTGTAGATATTTCCATCTTTCTACAGATGGCAGTGAAGATAATTCCATGTTTATACAGATGGCAGTGTAGATATTTCCATATTTATACAGATGTCTGTGTAGATATTTCCATGTGTATACAGATGGTATTGTAGGTATTTCCACGTTTATACAGATGGTGGTGTAGATATTTCCATGTTTATTCAGTTGACTGTGTAGATATTTCCATGTTTTTACAGATGGCAGTGTAGATTTTTCAATGTTTATAGAGATGGCGCTGTAGATATTTCCATGTTTATACAGATAACGGTGGAGATATTTCCATGTTTATACAGATAGCGGTGTAGATATTTCCATGTTTATAGAGATAGCGGTGTAGGTATTTCCAGGTTTATAGACATAGCGGTGTAGATATTTCCATGTTTATATAGATGGCGTTGTAGATATTTCCATGTTTATACCGATAGCGGTGTTGGTATTTCCACGTTTATACAGATAGCGATGTAGATATTTCCATGTTTATACAGCTCATGGTGCAGATATTTATATCTTTATACAGATGGCATTGTACATATTTCCTTATTCACACAGATGCCGGTGTAGATGTTTCCATGTTTATACAGATGGCGAAGTAGTTAGTTCCATGTTTGTGGAGATGGCAGTGTAGATATTTTCATGTTTATAGAGATGGTGGTGTAGCTATGTCCATGTTTATAGAGATAGCAGTACAGATATTTACATGTTTATACAGATGGCTGTGTAGATATTTCCATGTGTATACAGATGGCATTGTAGATATTTCCATGTTTATACAGATGACTGTATAGGTATTTCCATGTTTTTACAGATGGCAGTGCAGATATTTCCATGTTTATAGAGATAGCGATGTAGATATTTCCATGTTTGTACGGATGGCGGTGTTGATATTTCCATCTATACACAGAAGGCCGTGTAGATATTTCCATGTTTATACAGATGGCGGCATAGATATTTCCATGGATATGCAGATGGCGGTGTAGATATTTCCATGTTTATACAGATAGCGGTGTAGTTATTTCCATGTTTACACAGATGGTGGTGTAGATATTTCCGTGTTTATACACATGGCGGAGTAGATACTTCCATCTTTATGGAGATGGCAGTGTAGATATTTTCATGTTTATAGAGATGGCGATGTAGATATTTCCATATTTATAGAGATAGCGGTGTACATATTTCCATCTTTCTACAGATGGCAGTGTAGATATTTCCATGTTTGTACAGATGGCCATGTAGATATTTCCATATTTATACAGATGTCTGTGTAGATATTTCCATGTGTATACAGATGGTATTGTAGGTATTTCCATGTATATACAGATGGTGGTGTAGATATTTCCATGTTTATTCAGATGACTGTGTAGATATTTCCATGTTTTTACAGATGGCAGTGTAGATATTTCAATGTTTATAGAGATGGCGCTGTAGATATTTCCATGTTTAAACAGATAACGGTGGAGATATTTCCATGTTTATACACATAGCGGTGTACATATTTCCATGTTTATAGAGACAGCGGTGTAGGTATTTCCATGTTTATACAGATAGCGGTGCAGATATTTCCATGTTTACACAGATGCCTATGCAGATATTTCCATATTTATACAGAGGGCTGTGTAGATATTTCTATGTTTATACAGATGGCAGTGTAGATATTTCCATGTTCCTACACATGACTGTGTAGGTATTTCCATCTTTATACAGATGGCTTTGTAGATATTTCCATGTTTATAGAGATAGCAGTGCAGATATTTCCATGTTTATACAGATAGCACTGTATGTATTTCCATGTTTATACAGATCGTGGTGTAGATATTTCCGTGTTTATACACAGGGCGGAGTAGATACTTCCATCTTTATGGAGATGGCAGTGTAGATATTTTCATGTTTATAGAGATGGCGGTGTAGATATTTCCATATTTATAGACAAAGCGGTGTAGATATTTCCATCTTTCTACAGATGGCAGTGTAGATAATTCCATGTTTATACAGATGGCCGTGTAGATATTTCCATATTTATACAGATGTCTGTGTAGATATTTCCATGTGTATACAGATGTATTGTAGGTATTTCCATGTTTATACAGATGGTGGTGTAGATATTTCCATGTTTATTCAGATGACTGTGTAGATATTTCCATGTTTTTACAGATGGCAGTGTAGATTTTTCAATGTTTATAGAGATGGCGCTGTAGATATTTCCATGTTTATACAGATAACGGTGGAGATATTTCCATGTTTATACAGATAGCGGTGTACATATTTCCATGTTTATAGAGATAGCGGTGTAGGTATTTCCAGGTTTATAGACATAGCGGTGTAGATATTTCCATGTTTATATAGATGGCGTTGTAGATATTTCCATGTTTATACCGATAGCGGTGTTGGTATTTCCACGTTTATACAGATAGCGATGTAGATATTTCCATGTTTATACAGCTCGCGGTGCAGATATTTATATCTTTATACAGATGGCATTGTACATATTTCCTTATTCACACAGATGCCGGTGTAGATGTTTCCATGTTTATACAGATGGCGAAGTAGTTAGTTCCATGTTTATGGAGATGGCAGTGTAGATATATTTTCATGTTTATAGAGATGGCGGTGTAGCTATTTCCATGTTTATAGAGATAGCAGTGTAGATATTTACATGTTTATACAGATGGCTGTGTAGATATTTGCATGTGTATACAGATGGCATTGTAGATATTTCCATGTTTATACAGATGACTGTATAGGTATTTCCATGTTTTTACAGATGGCAGTGCAGATATTTCCATGTTTATAGAGATAGCGATGTAGATATTTCCATGTTTGTACGGATGGCGGTGTTGATATTTCCATCTATACACAGATGGCCGTGTAGATATTTCCATGTTTATACAGATGGCGTCATAGATACTTCCATGGACATGCAGATGGCGGTGTAGATATTTCGATGTTTATACAGATAGCGGTGTAGTTATTTCCATGTTTACACAGATGGTGGTGTAGATATTTCCGTGTTTATACACATGGCGGAGTAGATAGTTCCATCTTTATGGAGATGGCAGTGTAGATAATTTCATGTTTATAGAGATGGCGGTGTAGATATTTCCATATTTATAGAGATAGCGGTGTACATATTTCCATCTTTCTACAGATGGCAGTGTAGATATTTCCATGTTTGTACAGATGGCCATTTAGATATTTCCATATTTATACAGATGTCTGTGTAGATATTTCCATGTGTATACAGATGGTATTGTAGGTATTTCCATGTATATACAGATGGTGGTGTAGATATTTCCATGTTTATTCAGATGACTGTGTAGATATTTCCATGTTTTTACAGATGGCAGTGTAGATATTTCAATGTTTATAGAGATGGTGCTGTAGATATTTCCATGTTTAAACAGATAACGGTGGAGATATTTCCATGTTTATACAGACAGCAGTGGAGATATTTCCATGTTTATACACATAGCGGTGTACATATTTCCATGTTTATAGAGACAGCGGTGTAGGTATTTCCATGTTTATACAGATAGCGGTGCAGATATTTCCATGTTTACACAGATGCCTATGCAGATATTTCCATATTTATACAGAGGGCTATGTAGATATTTCTATGTTTATACAGATGGCAGTGTAGATATTTCCATGTTCCTACACATGACTGTGTAGGTATTTCCATCTTTATACAGATGGCTTTGTAGATATTTCCATGTTTATAGAGATAGCGGTGCAGATATTTCCATGTTTATACAGATAGCGCTGTATGTATTTCCATGTTTATACAGATCGTGGTGTAGATATTTCCGTGTTTATACACAGGGCGCAGTAGATACTTCCATCTTTATGGAGATGGCAGTGTAGATATTTTCATGTTTATAGAGATGGCGGTGTAGATATTTCCATATTTATAGAGATAGCGGTGTAGATATTTCCATCTTTCTACAGATGGCAGTGTAGATAATTCCATGTTTATACAGATGGCCGTGTAGATATTTCCATATTTATACAGATGTCTGTGTAGATATTTCCATGTGTATACAGATGGTATTGTAGGTATTTCCATGTTTATACAGATGGTGGTGTAGATATTTCCATGTTTATTCAGATGACTGTGTAGATATTTCCATGTTTTTACAGATGGCAGTGTAGATTTCTCAATGTTTATAGAGATGGCGCTGTAGATATTTCCATGTTTATACAGATAACGGTGGAGATATTTCCATGTTTATACAGATAGCGGTGTAGATATTTCCATGTTTATAGAGATAGCGGTGTAGGTATTTCCAGGTTTATAGACATAGCGGTGTAGATATTTCCATGTTTATATAGATGGCGTTGTAGATATTTCCATGTTTATACCGATAGCCGTGTTGGTATTTCCACGTTTATACAGATATCGATGTAGATATTTCCATGTTTATACAGCTCGCGGTGCAGATATTTATATCTTTATACAGATGGCATTGTACATATTTCCTTATTCACACAGATGCCGGTGTAGATGTTTCCATGTTTATACAGATGGCGAAGTAGTTAGTTCCATGTTTATGGAGATGGCAGTGTAGATATTTTCATGTATATAGAGATGGCGGTGTAGCTATTTCCATGTTTATAGAGATAGCAGTATAGATATTTACATGTTTATACAGATGGCTGTGTAGATATTTCCATGTGTATACAGATGGCATTGTAGATATTTCCATGTTTATACAGATGACTGTATAGGTATTTCCATGTTTTTACAGATGGCAGTGCAGATATTTCCATGTTTATAGAGATAGCGATGTAGATATTTCCATGTTTGTACGGATGGCGGTGTTGATATTTCCATCTATACGCAGATGGCCGTGTAGATATTTCCATGTTTATACAGATGGCGGCATAGATATTTCCATGGATATGCAGATGGCGGTGTAGATATTTCCATGTTTATACAGATAGCGGTGTAGTTATTTCCATGTTTACACAGATGGTGGTGTAGATATTTCCGTGTTTATACACATGGCGGAGTAGATACTTCCATCTTTATGGAGATGGCAGTGTAGATATTTTCATGTTTATAGAGATGGCGGTGTAGATATTTCCATATTTATAGAGATAGCGGTGTACATATTTCCGTCTTTCTACAGATGGCAGTGTAGATATTTCCATGTTTGTACAGATGGCCATGTAGATATTTCCATATTTATACAGATGTCTGTGTAGATATTTCCATGTGTATACAGATGGTATTGTAGGTATTTCCATGTATATACAGATGGTGGTGTAGATATTTCCATGTTTATTCAGATGACTGTGTAGATATTTCCATGTTTTTTCAGATGGCAGTGTAGATATTTCAATGTTTATAGAGATGGCGCTGTAGATATTTCCATGTTTAAACAGATAACGGTGGAGATATTTCCATGTTTATACACATAGCGGTGTACATATTTCCATGTTTATAGAGACAGCGGTGTAGGTATTTCCATGTTTATACAGATAGCGGTGCAGATATTTCCATGTTTACACAGATGCCTATGCAGATATTTCCATATTTATACAGAGGGCTGTGTAGATATTTCTATGTTTATACAGATGGCAGTGTAGATATTTCCATGTTCCTACACAAGACTGTGTAGGTATTTCCATCTTTATACAGATGGCTTTGTAGATATTTCCATGTTTATAGAGATAGCAGTGCAGATATTTCCATGTTTATACAGATAGCACTGTATGTATTTCCATGTTTATACAGATCGTGGTGTAGATATTTCCGTGTTTATACACAGGGCGGAGTAGATACTTCCATCTTTATGGAGATGGCAGTGTAGATATTTTCATGTTTATAGAGATGGCGGTGTAGATATTTCCATATTTATAGACAAAGCGGTGTAGATATTTCCATCTTTCTACAGATGGCAGTGTAGATAATTCCATGTTTATACAGATGGCCGTGTAGATATTTCCATATTTATACAGATGTCTGTGTAGATATTTCCATGTGTATACAGATGTATTGTAGGTATTTCCATGTTTATACAGATGGTGGTGTAGATATTTCCATGTTTATTCAGATGACTGTGTAGATATTTCCATGTTTTTACAGATGGCAGTGTAGATTTTTCAATGTTTATAGAGATGGCGCTGTAGATATTTCCATGTTTATACAGATAACGGTGGAGATATTTCCATGTTTATACAGATAGCGGTGTACATATTTCCATGTTTATAGAGATAGCGGTGTAGGTATTTCCAGGTTTATAGACATAGCGGTGTAGATATTTCCATGTTTATATAGATGGCGTTGTAGATATTTCCATGTTTATACCGATAGCGGTGTTGGTATTTCCACGTTTATACAGATAGCGATGTAGATATTTCCATGTTTATACAGCTCGCGGTGCAGATATTTATATCTTTATACAGATGGCATTGTACATATTTCCTTATTCACACAGATGCCGGTGTAGATGTTTCCATGTTTATACAGATGGCGAAGTAGTTAGTTCCATGTTTATGGAGATGGCAGTGTAGATATATTTTCATGTTTATAGAGATGGCGGTGTAGCTATTTCCATGTTTATAGAGATAGCAGTGTAGATATTTACATGTTTATACAGATGGCTGTGTAGATATTTGCATGTGTATACAGATGGCATTGTAGATATTTCCATGTTTATACAGATGACTGTATAGGTATTTCCATGTTTTTACAGATGGCAGTGCAGATATTTCCATGTTTATAGAGATAGCGATGTAGATATTTCCATGTTTGTACGGATGGCGGTGTTGATATTTCCATCTATACACAGATGGCCGTGTAGATATTTCCATGTTTATACAGATGGCGTCATAGATACTTCCATGGACATGCAGATGGCGGTGTAGATATTTCGATGTTTATACAGATAGCGGTGTAGTTATTTCCATGTTTACACAGATGGTGGTGTAGATATTTCCGTGTTTATACACATGGCGGAGTAGATAGTTCCATCTTTATGGAGATGGCAGTGTAGATAATTTCATGTTTATAGAGATGGCGGTGTAGATATTTCCATATTTATAGAGATAGCGGTGTACATATTTCCATCTTTCTACAGATGGCAGTGTAGATATTTCCATGTTTGTACAGATGGCCATTTAGATATTTCCATATTTATACAGATGTCTGTGTAGATATTTCCATGTGTATACAGATGGTATTGTAGGTATTTCCATGTATATACAGATGGTGGTGTAGATATTTCCATGTTTATTCAGATGACTGTGTAGATATTTCCATGTTTTTACAGATGGCAGTGTAGATATTTCAATGTTTATAGAGATGGTGCTGTAGATATTTCCATGTTTAAACAGATAACGGTGGAGATATTTCCATGTTTATACAGACAGCAGTGGAGATATTTCCATGTTTATACACATAGCGGTGTACATATTTCCATGTTTATAGAGACAGCGGTGTAGGTATTTCCATGTTTATACAGATAGCGGTGCAGATATTTCCATGTTTACACAGATGCCTATGCAGATATTTCCATATTTATACAGAGGGCTATGTAGATATTTCTATGTTTATACAGATGGCAGTGTAGATATTTCCATGTTCCTACACATGACTGTGTAGGTATTTCCATCTTTATACAGATGGCTTTGTAGATATTTCCATGTTTATAGAGATAGCGGTGCAGATATTTCCATGTTTATACAGATAGCGCTGTATGTATTTCCATGTTTATACAGATCGTGGTGTAGATATTTCCGTGTTTATACACAGGGCGCAGTAGATACTTCCATCTTTATGGAGATGGCAGTGTAGATATTTTCATGTTTATAGAGATGGCGGTGTAGATATTTCCATATTTATAGAGATAGCGGTGTAGATATTTCCATCTTTCTACAGATGGCAGTGTAGATAATTCCATGTTTATACAGATGGCCGTGTAGATATTTCCATATTTATACAGATGTCTGTGTAGATATTTCCATGTGTATACAGATGGTATTGTAGGTATTTCCATGTTTATACAGATGGTGGTGTAGATATTTCCATGTTTATTCAGATGACTGTGTAGATATTTCCATGTTTTTACAGATGGCAGTGTAGATTTCTCAATGTTTATAGAGATGGCGCTGTAGATATTTCCATGTTTATACAGATAACGGTGGAGATATTTCCATGTTTATACAGATAGCGGTGTAGATATTTCCATGTTTATAGAGATAGCGGTGTAGGTATTTCCAGGTTTATAGACATAGCGGTGTAGATATTTCCATGTTTATATAGATGGCGTTGTAGATATTTCCATGTTTATACCGATAGCCGTGTTGGTATTTCCACGTTTATACAGATATCGATGTAGATATTTCCATGTTTATACAGCTCGCGGTGCAGATATTTATATCTTTATACAGATGGCATTGTACATATTTCCTTATTCACACAGATGCCGGTGTAGATGTTTCCATGTTTATACAGATGGCGAAGTAGTTAGTTCCATGTTTATGGAGATGGCAGTGTAGATATTTTCATGTATATAGAGATGGCGGTGTAGCTATTTCCATGTTTATAGAGATAGCAGTATAGATATTTACATGTTTATACAGATGGCTGTGTAGATATTTCCATGTGTATACAGATGGCATTGTAGATATTTCCATGTTTATACAGATGACTGTATAGGTATTTCCATGTTTTTACAGATGGCAGTGCAGATATTTCCATGTTTATAGAGATAGCGATGTAGATATTTCCATGTTTGTACGGATGGCGGTGTTGATATTTCCATCTATACGCAGATGGCCGTGTAGATATTTCCATGTTTATACAGATGGCGGCATAGATATTTCCATGGATATGCAGATGGCGGTGTAGATATTTCCATGTTTATACAGATAGCGGTGTAGTTATTTCCATGTTTACACAGATGGTGGTGTAGATATTTCCGTGTTTATACACATGGCGGAGTAGATACTTCCATCTTTATGGAGATGGCAGTGTAGATATTTTCATGTTTATAGAGATGGCGGTGTAGATATTTCCATATTTATAGAGATAGCGGTGTACATATTTCCGTCTTTCTACAGATGGCAGTGTAGATATTTCCATGTTTGTACAGATGGCCATGTAGATATTTCCATATTTATACAGATGTCTGTGTAGATATTTCCATGTGTATACAGATGGTATTGTAGGTATTTCCATGTATATACAGATGGTGGTGTAGATATTTCCATGTTTATTCAGATGACTGTGTAGATATTTCCATGTTTTTTCAGATGGCAGTGTAGATATTTCAATGTTTATAGAGATGGCGCTGTAGATATTTCCATGTTTAAACAGATAACGGTGGAGATATTTCCATGTTTATACACATAGCGGTGTACATATTTCCATGTTTATAGAGACAGCGGTGTAGGTATTTCCATGTTTATACAGATAGCGGTGCAGATATTTCCATGTTTACACAGATGCCTATGCAGATATTTCCATATTTATACAGAGGGCTGTGTAGATATTTCTATGTTTATACAGATGGCAGTGTAGATATTTCCATGTTCCTACACAAGACTGTGTAGGTATTTCCATCTTTATACAGATGGCTTTGTAGATATTTCCATGTTTATAGAGATAGCAGTGCAGATATTTCCATGTTTATACAGATAGCACTGTATGTATTTCCATGTTTATACAGATCGTGGTGTAGATATTTCCGTGTTTATACACAGGGCGGAGTAGATACTTCCATCTTTATGGAGATGGCAGTGTAGATATTTTCATGTTTATAGAGATGGCGGTGTAGATATTTCCATATTTATAGACAAAGCGGTGTAGATATTTCCATCTTTCTACAGATGGCAGTGTAGATAATTCCATGTTTATACAGATGGCCGTGTAGATATTTCCATATTTATACAGATGTCTGTGTAGATATTTCCATGTGTATACAGATGTATTGTAGGTATTTCCATGTTTATACAGATGGTGGTGTAGATATTTCCATGTTTATTCAGATGACTGTGTAGATATTTCCATGTTTTTACAGATGGCAGTGTAGATTTTTCAATGTTTATAGAGATGGCGCTGTAGATATTTCCATGTTTATACAGATAACGGTGGAGATATTTCCATGTTTATACAGATAGCGGTGTACATATTTCCATGTTTATAGAGATAGCGGTGTAGGTATTTCCAGGTTTATAGACATAGCGGTGTAGATATTTCCATGTTTATATAGATGGCGTTGTAGATATTTCCATGTTTATACCGATAGCGGTGTTGGTATTTCCACGTTTATACAGATAGCGATGTAGATATTTCCATGTTTATACAGCTCGCGGTGCAGATATTTATATCTTTATACAGATGGCATTGTACATATTTCCTTATTCACACAGATGCCGGTGTAGATGTTTCCATGTTTATACAGATGGCGAAGTAGTTAGTTCCATGTTTATGGAGATGGCAGTGTAGATATATTTTCATGTTTATAGAGATGGCGGTGTAGCTATTTCCATGTTTATAGAGATAGCAGTGTAGATATTTACATGTTTATACAGATGGCTGTGTAGATATTTGCATGTGTATACAGATGGCATTGTAGATATTTCCATGTTTATACAGATGACTGTATAGGTATTTCCATGTTTTTACAGATGGCAGTGCAGATATTTCCATGTTTATAGAGATAGCGATGTAGATATTTCCATGTTTGTACGGATGGCGGTGTTGATATTTCCATCTATACACAGATGGCCGTGTAGATATTTCCATGTTTATACAGATGGCGTCATAGATACTTCCATGGACATGCAGATGGCGGTGTAGATATTTCGATGTTTATACAGATAGCGGTGTAGTTATTTCCATGTTTACACAGATGGTGGTGTAGATATTTCCGTGTTTATACACATGGCGGAGTAGATAGTTCCATCTTTATGGAGATGGCAGTGTAGATAATTTCATGTTTATAGAGATGGCGGTGTAGATATTTCCATATTTATAGAGATAGCGGTGTACATATTTCCATCTTTCTACAGATGGCAGTGTAGATATTTCCATGTTTGTACAGATGGCCATTTAGATATTTCCATATTTATACAGATGTCTGTGTAGATATTTCCATGTGTATACAGATGGTATTGTAGGTATTTCCATGTATATACAGATGGTGGTGTAGATATTTCCATGTTTATTCAGATGACTGTGTAGATATTTCCATGTTTTTACAGATGGCAGTGTAGATATTTCAATGTTTATAGAGATGGTGCTGTAGATATTTCCATGTTTAAACAGATAACGGTGGAGATATTTCCATGTTTATACAGACAGCAGTGGAGATATTTCCATGTTTATACACATAGCGGTGTACATATTTCCATGTTTATAGAGACAGCGGTGTAGGTATTTCCATGTTTATACAGATAGCGGTGCAGATATTTCCATGTTTACACAGATGCCTATGCAGATATTTCCATATTTATACAGAGGGCTATGTAGATATTTCTATGTTTATACAGATGGCAGTGTAGATATTTCCATGTTCCTACACATGACTGTGTAGGTATTTCCATCTTTATACAGATGGCTTTGTAGATATTTCCATGTTTATAGAGATAGCGGTGCAGATATTTCCATGTTTATACAGATAGCGCTGTATGTATTTCCATGTTTATACAGATCGTGGTGTAGATATTTCCGTGTTTATACACAGGGCGCAGTAGATACTTCCATCTTTATGGAGATGGCAGTGTAGATATTTTCATGTTTATAGAGATGGCGGTGTAGATATTTCCATATTTATAGAGATAGCGGTGTAGATATTTCCATCTTTCTACAGATGGCAGTGTAGATAATTCCATGTTTATACAGATGGCCGTGTAGATATTTCCATATTTATACAGATGTCTGTGTAGATATTTCCATGTGTATACAGATGGTATTGTAGGTATTTCCATGTTTATACAGATGGTGGTGTAGATATTTCCATGTTTATTCAGATGACTGTGTAGATATTTCCATGTTTTTACAGATGGCAGTGTAGATTTCTCAATGTTTATAGAGATGGCGCTGTAGATATTTCCATGTTTATACAGATAACGGTGGAGATATTTCCATGTTTATACAGATAGCGGTGTAGATATTTCCATGTTTATAGAGATAGCGGTGTAGGTATTTCCAGGTTTATAGACATAGCGGTGTAGATATTTCCATGTTTATATAGATGGCGTTGTAGATATTTCCATGTTTATACCGATAGCCGTGTTGGTATTTCCACGTTTATACAGATATCGATGTAGATATTTCCATGTTTATACAGCTCGCGGTGCAGATATTTATATCTTTATACAGATGGCATTGTACATATTTCCTTATTCACACAGATGCCGGTGTAGATGTTTCCATGTTTATACAGATGGCGAAGTAGTTAGTTCCATGTTTATGGAGATGGCAGTGTAGATATTTTCATGTATATAGAGATGGCGGTGTAGCTATTTCCATGTTTATAGAGATAGCAGTATAGATATTTACATGTTTATACAGATGGCTGTGTAGATATTTCCATGTGTATACAGATGGCATTGTAGATATTTCCATGTTTATACAGATGACTGTATAGGTATTTCCATGTTTTTACAGATGGCAGTGCAGATATTTCCATGTTTATAGAGATAGCGATGTAGATATTTCCATGTTTGTACGGATGGCGGTGTTGATATTTCCATCTATACGCAGATGGCCGTGTAGATATTTCCATGTTTATACAGATGGCGGCATAGATATTTCCATGGATATGCAGATGGCGGTGTAGATATTTCCATGTTTATACAGATAGCGGTGTAGTTATTTCCATGTTTACACAGATGGTGGTGTAGATATTTCCGTGTTTATACACATGGCGGAGTAGATACTTCCATCTTTATGGAGATGGCAGTGTAGATATTTTCATGTTTATAGAGATGGCGGTGTAGATATTTCCATATTTATAGAGATAGCGGTGTACATATTTCCGTCTTTCTACAGATGGCAGTGTAGATATTTCCATGTTTGTACAGATGGCCATGTAGATATTTCCATATTTATACAGATGTCTGTGTAGATATTTCCATGTGTATACAGATGGTATTGTAGGTATTTCCATGTATATACAGATGGTGGTGTAGATATTTCCATGTTTATTCAGATGACTGTGTAGATATTTCCATGTTTTTTCAGATGGCAGTGTAGATATTTCAATGTTTATAGAGATGGCGCTGTAGATATTTCCATGTTTAAACAGATAACGGTGGAGATATTTCCATGTTTATACACATAGCGGTGTACATATTTCCATGTTTATAGAGACAGCGGTGTAGGTATTTCCATGTTTATACAGATAGCGGTGCAGATATTTCCATGTTTACACAGATGCCTATGCAGATATTTCCATATTTATACAGAGGGCTGTGTAGATATTTCTATGTTTATACAGATGGCAGTGTAGATATTTCCATGTTCCTACACAAGACTGTGTAGGTATTTCCATCTTTATACAGATGGCTTTGTAGATATTTCCATGTTTATAGAGATAGCAGTGCAGATATTTCCATGTTTATACAGATAGCGCTGTATGTATTTCCATGTTTATACAGATCGTGGTGTAGATATTTCCGTGTTTATACACAGGGCGGAGTAGATACTTCCATCTTTATGGAGATGGCAGTGTAGATATTTTCATGTTTATAGAGATGGCGGTGTAGATATTTCCATATTTATAGACAAAGCGGTGTAGATATTTCCATCTTTCTACAGATGGCAGTGTAGATAATTCCATGTTTATACAGATGGCCGTGTAGATATTTCCATATTTATACAGGTGTCTGTGTAGATATTTCCATGTGTATACAGATGTATTGTAGGTATTTCCATGTTTATACAGATGGTGGTGTAGATATTTCCATGTTTATTCAGATGACTGTGTAGATATTTCCATGTTTTTACAGATGGCAGTGTAGATTTTTCAATGTTTATAGAGATGGCGCTGTAGATATTTCCATGTTTATACAGATAACGGTGGAGATATTTCCATGTTTATACAGATAGCGGTGTAGATATTTCCATGTTTATAGAGATAGCGGTGTAGGTATTTCCATGTTTATAGACATAGCGGTGTAGATATTTCCATGTTTATATAGATGGCGTTGTAGATATTTCCATGTTTATACCGATAGCGGAGTTGGTATTTCCACGTTTATACAGATAGCGATGTAGATATTTCCATGTTTATACAGCTCGCGGTGCAGATATTTATATCTTTATACAGATGGCATTGTACATATTTCCTTATTCACACAGATGCCGGTGTAGATGTTTCCATGTTTATACAGATGGCGAAGTAGTTAGTTCCATGTTTATGGAGATGGCAGTGTAGATATATTTTCATGTTTATAGAGATGGCGGTGTAGCTATTTCCATGTTTATAGAGATAGCAGTGTAGATATTTACATGTTTATACAGATGGCTGTGTAGATATTTCCATGTGTATACAGATGGCATTGTAGATATTTCCATGTTTATACAGATGACTGTATAGGTATTTCCATGTTTTTACAGATGGCAGTGCAGATATTTCCATGTTTATAGAGATAGCGATGTAGATATTTCCATGTTTGTACGGATGGCGGTGTTGATATTTCCATCTATACACAGATGGCCGTGTAGATATTTCCATGTTTATACAGATGGCGTCATAGATATTTCCATGGACATGCAGATGGCGGTGTAGATATTTCGATGTTTATACAGATAGCGGTGTAGTTATTTCCATGTTTACACAGATGGTGGTGTAGATATTTCCGTGTTTATACACATGGCGGAGTAGATAGTTCCATCTTTATGGAGATGGCAGTGTAGATATTTTCATGTTTATAGAGATGGCGGTGTAGATATTTCCATATTTATAGAGATAGCGGTGTACATATTTCCATCTTTCTACAGATGGCAGTGTAGATATTTCCATGTTTGTACAGATGGCCATTTAGATATTTCCATATTTATACAGATGTCTGTGTAGATATTTCCATGTGTATACAGATGGTATTGTAGGTATTTCCATGTATATACAGATGGTGGTGTAGATATTTCCATGTTTATTCAGATGACTGTGTAGATATTTCCATGTTTTTACAGATGGCAGTGTAGATATTTCAATGTTTATAGAGATGGCGCTGTAGATATTTCCATGTTTAAACAGATAACGGTGGAGATATTTCCATGTTTATACAGACAGCAGTGGAGATATTTCCATGTTTATACACATAGCGGTGTACATATTTCCATGTTTATAGAGGCAGCGGTGTAGGTATTTCCATGTTTATACAGATAGCGGTGCAGATATTTCCATGTTTACACAGTTGCCTATGCAGATATTTCCATATTTATACAGAGGGCTGTGTAGATATTTCTATGTTTATACAGATGGCAGTGTGGATATTTCCATGTTCCTGCACATGGCTGTGTAGGTATTTCCATCTTTATACAGATGGCTTTGTAGATATATCCATGTTTATAGAGATAGCGTTGCAGATATTTCCATGTTTATACAGATAGCGCTGTATATATTTCCATGTTTATACAGATCGTGGTGTAGATATTTCCGTGTTTATACACAGGGCGGAGTAGATACTTCCATCTTTATGGAGATGGCAGTGTAGATATTTTCATGTTTATAGAGATGGCGGTGTAGATATTTCCATATTTATAGAGATAGCCGTGTAGATATTTCCATCTTTCTACAGATGGCAGTGTAGATAATTCCATGTTTATACAGATGGCCGTGTAGATATTTCCATATTTATACAGATGTCTGTGTAGATATTTCCATGTGTATACAGATGGTATTGTAGGTATTTCCATGTTTATACAGATGGTGGTGTAGATATTTCCATGTTTATTCAGTTGACTGTGTAGATATTTCCATGTTTTTACAGATGGCAGTGTAGATTTTTCAATGTTTATAGAGATGGCGCTGTAGATATTTCCATGTTTATACAGATAACGGTGGAGATATTTCCATGTTTATACAGATAGCGGTGTAGATATTTCCATGTTTATAGAGATAGCCGTGTAGGTATTTCCAGGTTTATAGACATAGCGGTGTAGATATTTCCATGTTTATATAGATGGCGTTGTAGATATTTCCATGTTTATACCGTTAGAGGTGTTGGTATTTCCACGTTTATACAGATAGCGATGTAGATATTTCCATGTTTATACCGCTCGCGGTGCAGATATTTATATCTTTATACAGATGGCATTGTTCATATTGCCTTATTCACACAGATGCCGGTGTAGATGTTTCCATGTTTATACAGATGGCGAAGTAGTTAGTTCCATGTTTATGGAGATGGCAGTGTAGATATTTTCATGTTTATTGAGATGGCGGTGTAGCTATTTCCATGTTTATAGAGATAGCAGTGTAGATATTTACATGTTTATACAGATGGCTGTGTAGATATTTGCATGTGTATACAGATGGCATTGTAGATATTTCCATGTTTATACAGATGACTGTATAGGTATTTCCATGTTTTTACAGATGGCAGTGCAGATATTTCCATGTTTATAGAGATAGCGATGTAGATATTTCCATGTTTGTACGGATGGCGGTGTTGATATTTCCATCTATACGCAGATGGCCGTGTAGATATTTCCATGTTTATACAGATGGCGGCATAGATATTTCCATGGACATGCAGATGGCGGTGTAGATATTTCCATGTTTATACAGATAGCGGTGTAGTTATTTCCATGTTTACACAGATGGTGGTGTAGATATTTCCGTGTTTATACACACGGCGGAGTAGATAGTTCCATCTTTATGGAGATGGCAGTGTAGATATTTTCATGTTTATAGAGATGGCGGTGCAGATATTTCCATATTTATAGAGATAGCGGTGTACATATTTCCATCTTTCTACAGATGGCAGTGTAGATATTTCCATGTTTGTACAGATGGCCATTTAGATATTTCCATATTTATACAGATGTCTGTGTAGATATTTCCATGTGTATACAGATGGTATTGTAGGCATTTCCATGTATATACAGATGGTGGTGTAGATATTTCCATGTTTATTCAGATGACTGTGTAGATATTTCCATGTTTTTACAGATGGCAGTGTAGATATTTCAATGTTTATAGAGATGGCGCTGTAGATATTTCCATGTTTAAACAGATAACGGTGGAGATATTTCCATGTTTATACAGACAGCAGTGGAGATATTTCCATGTTTATACACATAGCGGTGTACATATTTCCATGTTTACACAGATAGCGGTGCAGATATTTCCATGTTTACACAGATGCCTATGCAGATATTTCCATATTTATACAGAGGGCTGTGTAGATATTTCTATGTTTATACAGATGGCAGTGTAGATATTTCCATGTTCCTACACATGACTGTGTAGGTATTTCCATCTTTATACAGATGGCTTTGTAGATATTTCCATGTTTATAGAGATAGCGGTGCAGATATTTCCATGTTAATAAAGATAGCGCTGTATGTATTTCCATGTTTATACAGATCGTGGTGTAGATATTTCCGTGTTTATACACAGGGCGCAGTAGATACTTCCATCTTTATGGAGATGGCAATGTAGATATTTTCATGTTTATAGAGATGGCGGTGTAGATATTTCCATATTTATAGAGATAGCGGTGTAGATATTTCCATCTTTCTACAGATGGCAGTGTAGATAATTCCATGTTTATACAGATGGCCGTGTAGATATTTCCATATTTATACAGATGTCTGTGTAGATATTTCCATGTGTATACAGATGGTATTGTAGGTATTTCCATGTTTATACAGATGGTGGTGTAGATATTTCCATGTTTATTCAGATGACTGTGTAGATATTTCCATGTTTTTACAGATGGCAGTGTAGATTTTTCAATGTTTATAGAGATGGCGCTGTAGATATTTCCATGTTTATACAGATAACGGTGGAGAGATTTCCATGTTTATACAGATAGCGGTGTAGATATTTCCATTTTTATAGAGATAGCGGTGTAGGTATTTCCAGGTTTATAGACATAGCGGTGTAGATATTTCCATGTTTATATAGATGGCGTTGTAGATATTTCCATGTTTATACCGATAGCGGTGTTGGTATTTCCACGTTTATACAGATAGCGATGTAGATATTTCCATGTTTATACAGCTCGCGGTGCAGGTATTTATATCTTTATACAGATGGCATTGTACATATTTCCTTATTCACACAGATGCCGGTGTAGATGTTTCCATGTTTATACAGATGGCGAAGTAGTTAGTTCCATGTTTATGGAGATGGCAGTGTAGATATTATCATGTTTATAGAGATGGCGGTGTAGCTATTTCCATGTTTATAGAGATAGCAGTGTAGATATTTACATGTTTATACAGATGGCTGTGTAGATATTTGCATGTGTATACAGATGGCATTGTAGATATTTCCATGTTTATACAGATGACTGTATAGGTATTTCCATGTTTTTACAGATGGCAGTGCAGATATTTCCATGTTTATAGAGATAGCGATGTAGATATTTCCATGTTTGTACGGATGGCGGTGTTGATATTTCCATCTATACGCAGATGGCCGTGTAGATATTTCCATGTTTATACAGATGGCGGCATAGATATTTCCATGGATATGCAGATGGCGGTGGAGATATTTCCATGTTTATACAGATAGCGGTGTAGTTATTTCCATGTTTACACAGATGTTGGTGCAGATATTTCCGTGTTTATACACATGGCGGAGTAGATACTTCCATCTTTATGGAGATGGCAGTGTAGATATTTTCATGTTTATAGAGATGGCGGTGTAGATATTTCCATATTTATAGAGATAGCGGTGTACATATTTCCATCTTTCTACAGATGGCAGTGTAGATATTTCCATGTTTATATAGATGGCCATGTAGATATTTCCATATTTATACAGATGTCTGTGTAGATATTTCCATGTGTATACAGATGGTATTGTAGGTATTTCCATGTTTATACAGATGGTGGTGTAGATATTTCCATGTTTATTCAGATGACTGTGTAGATATTTCCATGTTTTTACAGATGGCAGTGTAGATATTTCAATGTTTATAGAGATGGCGCTGTAGATATTTCCATGTTTAAACAGATAACGGTGGAGGTATTTCCATGTTTATACAGACAGCAGTGGAGATATTTCCATGTTTATACACATAGCGGTGTACATATTTCCATGTTTATAGAGACAGCGGTGTAGGTATTTCCATGTTTATACAGATAGCGGTGCAGATATTTCCATGTTTACACAGATGCCTATGCAGATATTTCCATATTTATACAGAGGGCTGTGTAGATATTTCTATGTTTATACAAATGGCAGTGTAGATATTTCCATGTTCCTACACATGACTGTGTAGGTATTTCCATCTTTATACAGATGGCTTTGTAGATATTTCCATGTTTATAGAGATAGCAGTGCAGATATTTCCATGTTTATACAGATAGCGCTGTATGTATTTCCATGTTTATACAGATCGTGGTGTAGATATTTCCGTGTTTATACACAGGGCGGTGTAGATACTTCCATCTTTATGGAGATGGCAGTGTAGATATTTTCATGTTTATAGAGATGGCGGTGTAGATATTTCCATATTTATAGACAAAGCGGTGTAGATATTTCCATCTTTCTACAGATGGCAGTGTAGATAATTCCATGTTTATACAGATGGCCGTGTAGATATTTCCATATTTATACAGATGTCTGTGTAGATATTTCCATGTGTATACAGATGTATTGTAGGTATTTCCATGTTTATACAGATGGTGGTGTAGATATTTCCATGTTTATTCAGATGACTGTGTAGATATTTCCATGTTTTTACAGATGGCAGTGTAGATTTTTCAATGTTTATAGAGATGGCGCTGTAGATATTTCCATGTTTATACAGATAACGGTGGAGATATTTCCATGTTTATACAGATAGCGGTGTACATATTTCCATGTTTATAGAGATAGCGGTGTAGGTATTTCCAGGTTTATAGACATAGCGGTGTAGATATTTCCATGTTTATATAGATGGCGTTGTAGATATTTCCATGTTTATACCGATAGCGGTGTTGGTATTTCCACGTTTATACAGATAGCGATGTAGATATTTCCATGTTTATACAGCTCGCGGTGCAGATATTTATATCTTTATACAGATGGCATTGTACATATTTCCTTATTCACACAGATGCCGGTGTAGATGTTTCCATGTTTATACAGATGGCGAAGTAGTTAGTTCCATGTTTATGGAGATGGCAGTGTAGATACATTTTCATGTTTATAGAGATGGCGGTGTAGCTATTTCCATGTTTATAGAGATAGCAGTGTAGATATTTACATGTTTATACAGATGGCTGTGTAGATATTTGCATGTGTATACAGATGGCATTGTAGATATTTCCATGTTTATACAGATGACTGTATAGGTATTTCCATGTTTTTACAGATGGCAGTGCAGATATTTCCATGTTTATAGAGATAGCGATGTAGATATTTCCATGTTTGTACGGATGGCGGTGTTGATATTTCCATCTATACACAGATGGCCGTGTAGATATTTCCATGTTTATACAGATGGCGTCATAGATATTTCCATGGACATGCAGATGGCGGTGTAGATATTTCGATGTTTATACAGATAGCGGTGTAGTTATTTCCATGTTTACACAGATGGTGGTGTAGATATTTCCGTGTTTATACACATGGCGGAGTAGATACTTCCATCTTTATGGAGATGGCAGTGTAGATATTTTCATGTTTATAGAGATGGCGGTGTAGATATTTCCATATTTATAGAGATAGCGGTGTACATATTTCCATCTTTCTACAGATGGCAGTGTAGATATTTCCATGTTTGTACAGATGGCCATTTAGATATTTCCATATTTATACAGATGTCTGTGTAGATATTTCCATGTGTATACAGATGGTATTGTAGGTATTTCCATGTATATACAGATGGTGGTGTAGATATTTCCATGTTTATTCAGATGACTGTGTAGATATTTCCATGTTTTTACAGATGGCAGTGTAGATATTTCAATGTTTATAGAGATGGCGCTGTAGATATTTCCATGTTTAAACAGATAACGGTGGAGATATTTCCATGTTTATACAGACAGCAGTGGAGATATTTCCATGTTTATACACATAGCGGTGTACATATTTCCATGTTTATAGAGACAGCGGTGTAGGTATTTCCATGTTTATACAGATAGCGGTGCAGATATTTCCATGTTTACACAGTTGCCTATGCAGATATTTCCATATTTATACAGAGGGCTGTGTAGATATTTCTATGTTTATACAGATGGCAGTGTGGATATTTCCATGTTCCTGCACATGGCTGTGTAGGTATTTCCATCTTTATACAGATGGCTTTGTAGATATATCCATGTTTATAGAGATAGCGTTGCAGATATTTCCATGTTTATACAGATAGCGCCGTATATATTTCCATGTTTATACAGATCGTGGTGTAGATATTTCCGTGTTTATACACAGGGCGGAGTAGATACTTCCATCTTTATGGAGATGGCAGTGTAGATATTTTCATGTTTATAGAGATGGCGGTGTAGATATTTCCATATTTATAGAGATAGCGGTGTACATATTTCCATCTTTCTACAGATGGCAGTGTAGATATTTCCATGTTTATATAGGTGGCCATGTAGATATTTCCATATTTATACAGATGTCTGTGTAGATATTTCCATGTGTATACAGATGGTATTGTAGGTATTTCCATGTTTATACAGATGGTGGTGTAGATATTTCCATGTTTATTCAGATGACTGTGTAGATATTTCCATGTTTTTACAGATGGCAGTGTAGATATTTCAATGTTTATAGAGATGGCGCTGTAGATATTTCCATGTTTAAACAGATAACGGTGGAGGTATTTCCATGTTTATACAGACAGCAGTGGAGATATTTCCATGTTTATACACATAGCGGTGTACATATTTCCATGTTTATAGAGACAGCGGTGTAGGTATTTCCATGTTTATACAGATAGCGGTGCAGATATTTCCATGTTTACACAGATGCCTATGCAGATATTTCCATATTTATACAGAGGGCTGTGTAGATATTTCTATGTTTATACAAATGGCAGTGTAGATATTTCCATGTTCCTACACATGACTGTGTAGGTATTTCCATCTTTATACAGATGGCTTTGTAGATATTTCCATGTTTATAGAGATAGCAGTGCAGATATTTCCATGTTTATACAGATAGCGCTGTATGTATTTCCATGTTTATACAGATCGTGGTGTAGATATTTCCGTGTTTATACACAGGGCGGTGTAGATACTTCCATCTTTATGGAGATGGCAGTGTAGATATTTTCATGTTTATAGAGATGGCGGTGTAGATATTTCCATATTTATAGACAAAGCGGTGTAGATATTTCCATCTTTCTACAGATGGCAGTGTAGATAATTCCATGTTTATACAGATGGCCGTGTAGATATTTCCATATTTATACAGATGTCTGTGTAGATATTTCCATGTGTATACAGATGTATTGTAGGTATTTCCATGTTTATACAGATGGTGGTGTAGATATTTCCATGTTTATTCAGATGACTGTGTAGATATTTCCATGTTTTTACAGATGGCAGTGTAGATTTTTCAATGTTTATAGAGATGGCGCTGTAGATATTTCCATGTTTATACAGATAACGGTGGAGATATTTCCATGTTTATACAGATAGCGGTGTACATATTTCCATGTTTATAGAGATAGCGGTGTAGGTATTTCCAGGTTTATAGACATAGCGGTGTAGATATTTCCATGTTTATATAGATGGCGTTGTAGATATTTCCATGTTTATACCGATAGCGGTGTTGGTATTTCCACGTTTATACAGATAGCGATGTAGATATTTCCATGTTTATACAGCTCGCGGTGCAGATATTTATATCTTTATACAGATGGCATTGTACATATTTCCTTATTCACACAGATGCCGGTGTAGATGTTTCCATGTTTATACAGATGGCGAAGTAGTTAGTTCCATGTTTATGGAGATGGCAGTGTAGATACATTTTCATGTTTATAGAGATGGCGGTGTAGCTATTTCCATGTTTATAGAGATAGCAGTGTAGATATTTACATGTTTATACAGATGGCTGTGTAGATATTTGCATGTGTATACAGATGGCATTGTAGATATTTCCATGTTTATACAGATGACTGTATAGGTATTTCCATGTTTTTACAGATGGCAGTGCAGATATTTCCATGTTTATAGAGATAGCGATGTAGATATTTCCATGTTTGTACGGATGGCGGTGTTGATATTTCCATCTATACACAGATGGCCGTGTAGATATTTCCATGTTTATACAGATGGCGTCATAGATATTTCCATGGACATGCAGATGGCGGTGTAGATATTTCGATGTTTATACAGATAGCGGTGTAGTTATTTCCATGTTTACACAGATGGTGGTGTAGATATTTCCGTGTTTATACACATGGCGGAGTAGATACTTCCATCTTTATGGAGATGGCAGTGTAGATATTTTCATGTTTATAGAGATGGCGGTGTAGATATTTCCATATTTATAGAGATAGCGGTGTACATATTTCCATCTTTCTACAGATGGCAGTGTAGATATTTCCATGTTTGTACAGATGGCCATTTAGATATTTCCATATTTATACAGATGTCTGTGTAGATATTTCCATGTGTATACAGATGGTATTGTAGGTATTTCCATGTATATACAGATGGTGGTGTAGATATTTCCATGTTTATTCAGATGACTGTGTAGATATTTCCATGTTTTTACAGATGGCAGTGTAGATATTTCAATGTTTATAGAGATGGCGCTGTAGATATTTCCATGTTTAAACAGATAACGGTGGAGATATTTCCATGTTTATACAGACAGCAGTGGAGATATTTCCATGTTTATACACATAGCGGTGTACATATTTCCATGTTTATAGAGACAGCGGTGTAGGTATTTCCATGTTTATACAGATAGCGGTGCAGATATTTCCATGTTTACACAGTTGCCTATGCAGATATTTCCATATTTATACAGAGGGCTGTGTAGATATTTCTATGTTTATACAGATGGCAGTGTGGATATTTCCATGTTCCTGCACATGGCTGTGTAGGTATTTCCATCTTTATACAGATGGCTTTGTAGATATATCCATGTTTATAGAGATAGCGTTGCAGATATTTCCATGTTTATACAGATAGCGCTGTATATATTTCCATGTTTATACAGATCGTGGTGTAGATATTTCCGTGTTTATACACAGGGCGGAGTAGATACTTCCATCTTTATGGAGATGGCAGTGTAGATATTTTCATGTTTATAGAGATGGCGGTGTAGATATTTCCATATTTATAGAGATAGCCGTGTAGATATTTCCATCTTTCTACAGATGGCAGTGTAGATAATTCCACGTTTATACAGATGGCCGTGTAGATATTTCCATATTTATACAGATGTCTGTGTAGATATTTCCATGTGTATACAGATGGTATTGTAGGTATTTCCATGTTTATACAGATGGTGGTGTAGATATTTCCATGTTTATTCAGTTGACTGTGCAGATATTTCCATGTTTTTACAGATGGCAGTGTAGATTTTTCAATGTTTATAGAGATGGCGCTGTAGATATTTCCATGTTTATACAGATAACGGTGGAGATATTTCCATGTTTATACAGATAGCGGTGTAGATATTTCCATGTTTATAGAGATAGCGGTGTAGGTATTTCCAGGTTTATAGACATAGCGGTGTAGATATTTCCATGTTTATATAGATGGCGTTGTAGATATTTCCATGTTTATACCGATAGCGGTGTTGGTATTTCCATGTTTATACAGATAGCGGTGTAGATATTTCCATGTTTATAGAGATAGCGGTGTAGGTATTTCCAGGTTTATAGACATAGCGGTGTAGATATTTCCATGTTTATATAGATGGCGTTGTAGGTATTTCCATGTTTATACCGATAGCGGTGTTGGTATTTCCACGTTTATACAGATAGCGATGTAGATATTTCCATGTTTATACAGCTCGCGGTGCAGATATTTATATCTTTATACAGATGGCATTGTACATATTTCCTTATTCACACAGATGCCGGTGTAGATGTTTCCATGTTTATACAGATGGCGAAGTAGTTAGTTCCATGTTTATGGAGATGGCAGTGTAGATATTTTCATGTTTATAGAGATGGCGGTGTAGCTATTTCCATGTTTATAGAGATAGCAGTGTAGATATTTACATGTTTCTACAGATGGCTGTGTAGATATTTGCATGTGTATACAGATGGCATTGTAGATATTTCCAAGTTAATACAGATGACTGTATAGGTATTTCCATGTTTTTACAGATGGCAGTGCAGATATTTCCATGTTTATAGAGATAGCGATGTAGATATTTCCATGTTTGTACGGATGGCGGTGTTGATATTTCCATCTATACACAGAGGGCCGTGTAGATATTTCCATGTTTATACAGATGGCGGCATAGTTATTTCCATGGATATGCAGATGGCGGTGTAGATATTTCCATGTTTATACAGATAGCGGTGTAGTTATTTCCATGTTTACACAGATGGTGGTGTAGATATTTCCGTGTTTATACACGTGGCGGAGTAGATACTTCCATCTTTATGGAGATGGCAGTGTAGATATTTTCATGTTTATAGAGATGGCGGTGTAGATATTTCCATATTTAGAGAGATAGCGGTGTACATATTTCCATCTTTCTACAGATGGCAGTGTAGATATTTCCATGTTTATATAGATGGCCATGTAGATATTTCCATATTTATACAGATGTCTGTGTAGATATTTCCATGTGTATACAGATGGTATTGTAGGTATTTCCATGTTCATACAGATGGTGGTGTAGATATTTCCATGTTTATTCAGATGACTGTGTAGATATTTCCATGTTTTTACAGATGGCCGTGTAGATATTTCAATGTTTATAGAGATGGCGCTGTAGATATTTCCATGTTTAAACAGATAACGGTGGAGATATTTCCATGTTTATACAGACATCAGTGGAGATATTTCCATGTTTATAAACATAGCGGTGTACATATTTCCATCTTTATAGAGACAGCGGTGTAGGCATTTCCATGTTTCTACAGATAGCGGTGCAGATATTTCCATGTTTACACAGATGCCTAGGCCGATATTTCCATATTTATACAGAGGGCTGTGTAGATATTTCTATGTTTATACAGATGGCAGTGTAGATATTTCCATGTTCCTACACATGACTGTGTAGGTATTTCCATCTTTATAGAGATGGCTTTGTAGATATTTCCATGTTTATAGAGATAGTGGTGCAGATATTTCCATGTTTATACAGATAGCGCTGTATGTATTTCCATGTTTATACAGATCGTGGTGTAGATATTTCCGTGTTTATACACAGGGCGCAGTAGATACTTCCATCTTTATGGAGATGGCAGTGTAGATATTTTCATGTTTATAGAGACGGCGGTGTAGATATTTCCATATTTATAGAGATAGCGGTGTAGATATTTCCATCTTTCTACAGATGGCAGTGTAGATAATTCCATGTTTATACAGATGGCCGTGTAGATATTTCCATATTTATATAGATGTCTGTGTAGATATTTCCATGTGTATACAGATGGTATTTTAGGTATTTCCATGTTTATACAGATGGTGGTGTAGATATTTCCATGTTTATTCAGATGACTGTGTAGTTATTTCCATGTTTTTACAGATGGCAGTGTAGATTTTTCAATGTTTATAGAGATGGCGCTGTAGATATTTCCATGTTTATACAGATAACGGTGGAGATATTTCCATGTTTATACAGATAGCGGTGTAGATATTTCCATGTTTATAGAGATAGCGGTGTAGGTATTTCCATGTTTATAGACATAGCGGTGTAGATATTACCATGTTTATATAGATGGCGTTGTAGATATTTCCATGTTTATACCGATAGCGGTGTTGGTATTTCCACGTTTATACAGATAGCGATGTAGATATTTCCATGTTTATACAGCTCGCGGTGCAGATATTTATATCTTTATACAGATGGCATGGTACATATTTCCTTATTCACACAGATGCCGGTGTAGATGTTTCCATGTTTATACAGATGGCGAAGTAGTTAGTTCCATGTTTATGGAGATGGCAGTGTAGATATTTTCATGTTTATAGAGATGGCGGTGTAGATATTTCCATGTTTATAGAGATAGCAGTGTAGATATTTACATGTTTATACAGATGGCTGTGTAGATATTTCCATGTGTATACAGATGGCATTGTAGATATTTCCATGTTTATACAGATGACTGTATAGGTATTTCCATGTTTTTACAGATGGCAGTGCAGATATTTCCATGTTTATAGAGATAGCGATGTAGATATTTCCATGTTTGTACGGATGGCGGTGTTGATATTACCATCTATACACAGATGGCCGTGTAGATATTTCCATGTTTATACAGATGGCAGCATAGATATTTCCATGGACATGCAGATGGCGGTGTAGATATTTCCATGCTTATACATATAGCGGTGTAGTTATTTCCATGTTTACACAGATGGTGGTGGAGATATTTCCGTGTTTATACACATGGCGGAGTAGATACTTCCATCTTTATGGAGATGGCAGTGTAGATATTTTCATGTTTATAGAGATGGCGGTGTAGATATTTCCATATTTATAGAGATAGCGGTGTACATATTTCCATCTTTCTACAGATGGCAGTGTAGATATTTCCATGTTTATATAGATGGCCATGTAGATATTTCCATATTTATACAGATGTCTGTGTAGATATTTCCATGTGTATACAGATGGTATTGTAGGTATTTCCATGTTTATACAGATGGTGGTGTAGATATTTCCATGTTTATTCAGATGACTGTGTAGATATTTCCATGTTTTTACAGATGGCAGTGTAGATATTTCAATGTTTATAGAGATGGCGCTGTAGATATTTCCATGTTTAAACAGATAACGGTGGAGATATTTCCATGTTTATACAGACAGCAGTGGAGATATTTCCATGTTTATACACATAGCGGTGTACATATTTCCATGTTTATAGAGACAGCGGTGTAGGCATTTCCATGTTTATACAGATAGCGGTGCAGATATTTCCATGTTTACACAGATGCCTAGGCAGATATTTCCATATTTATACAGAGGGCTGTGTAGTTATTTCTATGTTTATACAGATGGCAGTGTAGATATTTCCATGTTCCTACACATGACTGTGTAGGTATTTCCATCTCTATACAGATGGCTTTGTAGATATTTCCATGTTTATAGAGATAGCGGTGCAGATATTTCCATGTTTATACAGATAGCGCTGTATGTATTTCCATGTTTATACAGATCGTGGTGTAGATATTTCCGTGTTTATACACAGGGCGCAGTAGATACTTCCATGTTTATGGAGATGGCAGTGTAGATATTTTCATGTTTATAGAGATGACGGTGTAGATATTTCCATATTTATAGAGATAGCGGTGTAGATATTTCCATCTTTCTACAGATGGCAGTGTAGATAATTCCATGTTTATACAGATGGCCGTGTAGATATTTCCATATTTATACAGATGTCTGTGTAGATATTTCCATGTGTATACAGATGGTATTGTAGGTAATTCCATGTTTATACAGATGGTGGTGTAGATATTTCCATGTTTATTCAGATGACTGTGTAGATATTTCCATGTTTTTACAGATGGCAGTGTAGATTTTTCAATGTTTATAGAGATGGCGCTGTAGATATTTCCATGTTTATACAGATAACGGTGGAGATATTTCCATGTTTATACAGATAGCGGTGTAGATATTTCCATGTTTATAGAGATAGCGGTGTAGTTATTTCCAGGTTTATAGACATAGCGGTGTAGATATTTCCATGTTTATATAGATGGCGTTGTAGATATTTCCATGTTTATACCGATAGCGGTGTTGGTATTTCCACGTTTATACAGATAGCGATGTAGTTATTTCCATGTTTATACAGCTCGCGGTGCAGATATTTATATCTTTATACAGATGGCATTGTACATATTTCCTTATTCACACAGATGCCGGTGTAGATGTTTCCATGTTTATACAGATGGCGAAGTAGTTAGTTCCATGTTTATGGAGATGGCAGTGTAGATACATTTTCATGTTTATAGAGATGGCGGTGTAGCTATTTCCATGTTTATAGAGATAGCAGTGTAGATATTTACATGTTTATACAGATGGCTGTGTAGATATTTGCATGTGTATACAGATGGCATTGTAGATATTTCCATGTTTATACAGATGACTGTATAGGTATTTCCATGTTTTTACAGATGGCAGTGCAGATATTTCCATGTTTATAGAGATAGCGATGTAGATATTTCCATGTTTGTACGGATGGCGGTGTTGATATTTCCATCTATACACAGATGGCCGTGTAGATATTTCCATGTTTATACAGATGGCGGCATAGATATTTCCATGGATATGCAGATGGCGGTGTAGATATTTCCATGTTTATACAGATAGCGGTGTAGTTATTTCCATGTTTACACAGATGGTGGTGCAGATATTTCCGTGTTTATACACATGGCGGAGTAGATACTTCCATCTTTATGGAGATGGCAGTGTAGATATTTTCATGTTTATAGAGATGGCGGTGTAGATATTTCCATATTTATAGAGATAGCGGTGTACATATTTCCGTCTTTCTACAGATGGCAGTGTAGATATTTCCATGTTTGTACAGATGGCCATGTAGATATTTCCATATTTATACAGATGTCTGTGTAGATATTTCCATGTGTATACAGATGGTATTGTAGGTATTTCCATGTATATACAGATGGTGGTGTAGATATTTCCATGTTTATTCAGATGACTGTGTAGATATTTCCATGTTTTTTCAGATGGCAGTGTAGATATTTCAATGTTTATAGAGATGGCGCTGTAGATATTTCCATGTTTAAACAGATAACGGTGGAGATATTTCCATGTTTATACACATAGCGGTGTACATATTTCCATGTTTATAGAGACAGCGGTGTAGGTATTTCCATGTTTATACAGATAGCGGTGCAGATATTTCCATGTTTACACAGATGCCTATGCAGATATTTCCATATTTATACAGAGGGCTGTGTAGATATTTCTATGTTTATACAGATGGCAGTGTAGATATTTCCATGTTCCTACACAAGACTGTGTAGGTATTTCCATCTTTATACAGATGGCTTTGTAGATATTTCCATGTTTATAGAGATAGCAGTGCAGATATTTCCATGTTTATACAGATAGCGCTGTATGTATTTCCATGTTTATACAGATCGTGGTGTAGATATTTCCGTGTTTATACACAGGGCGGAGTAGATACTTCCATCTTTATGGAGATGGCAGTGTAGATATTTTCATGTTTATAGAGATGGCGGTGTAGATATTTCCATATTTATAGACAAAGCGGTGTAGATATTTCCATCTTTCTACAGATGGCAGTGTAGATAATTCCATGTTTATACAGACGGCCGTGTAGATATTTCCATATTTATACAGGTGTCTGTGTAGATATTTCCATGTGTATACAGATGTATTGTAGGTATTTCCATGTTTATACAGATGGTGGTGTAGATATTTCCATGTTTATTCAGATGACTGTGTAGATATTTCCATGTTTTTACAGATGGCAGTGTAGATTTTTCAATGTTTATAGAGATGGCGCTGTAGATATTTCCATGTTTATACAGATAACGGTGGAGATATTTCCATGTTTATACAGATAGCGGTGTAGATATTTCCATGTTTATAGAGATAGCGGTGTAGGTATTTCCATGTTTATAGACATAGCGGTGTAGATATTTCCATGTTTATATAGATGGCGTTGTAGATATTTCCATGTTTATACCGATAGCGGAGTTGGTATTTCCACGTTTATACAGATAGCGATGTAGATATTTCCATGTTTATACAGCTCGCGGTGCAGATATTTATATCTTTATACAGATGGCATTGTACATATTTCCTTATTCACACAGATGCCGGTGTAGATGTTTCCATGTTTATACAGATGGCGAAGTAGTTAGTTCCATGTTTATGGAGATGGCAGTGTAGATATATTTTCATGTTTATAGAGATGGCGGTGTAGCTATTTCCATGTTTATAGAGATAGCAGTGTAGATATTTACATGTTTATACAGATGGCTGTGTAGATATTTCCATGTGTATACAGATGGCATTGTAGATATTTCCATGTTTATACAGATGACTGTATAGGTATTTCCATGTTTTTACAGATGGCAGTGCAGATATTTCCATGTTTATAGAGATAGCGATGTAGATATTTCCATGTTTGTACGGATGGCGGTGTTGATATTTCCATCTATACACAGATGGCCGTGTAGATATTTCCATGTTTATACAGATGGCGTCATAGATATTTCCATGGACATGCAGATGGCGGTGTAGATATTTCGATGTTTATACAGATAGCGGTGTAGTTATTTCCATGTTTACACAGATGGTGGTGTAGATATTTCCGTGTTTATACACATGGCGGAGTAGATAGTTCCATCTTTATGGAGATGGCAGTGTAGATATTTTCATGTTTATAGAGATGGCGGTGTAGATATTTCCATATTTATAGAGATAGCGGTGTACATATTTCCATCTTTCTACAGATGGCAGTGTAGATATTTCCATGTTTGTACAGATGGCCATTTAGATATTTCCATATTTATACAGATGTCTGTGTAGATATTTCCATGTGTATACAGATGGTATTGTAGGTATTTCCATGTATATACAGATGGTGGTGTAGATATTTCCATGTTTATTCAGATGACTGTGTAGATATTTCCATGTTTTTACAGATGGCAGTGTAGATATTTCAATGTTTATAGAGATGGCGCTGTAGATATTTCCATGTTTAAACAGATAACGGTGGAGATATTTCCATGTTTATACAGACAGCAGTGGAGATATTTCCATGTTTATACACATAGCGGTGTACATATTTCCATGTTTATAGAGGCAGCGGTGTAGGTATTTCCATGTTTATACAGATAGCGGTGCAGATATTTCCATGTTTACACAGTTGCCTATGCAGATATTTCCATATTTATACAGAGGGCTGTGTAGATATTTCTATGTTTATACAGATGGCAGTGTGGATATTTCCATGTTCCTGCACATGGCTGTGTAGGTATTTCCATCTTTATACAGATGGCTTTGTAGATATATCCATGTTTATAGAGATAGCGTTGCAGATATTTCCATGTTTATACAGATAGCGCTGTATATATTTCCATGTTTATACAGATCGTGGTGTAGATATTTCCGTGTTTATACACAGGGCGGAGTAGATACTTCCATCTTTATGGAGATGGCAGTGTAGATATTTTCATGTTTATAGAGATGGCGGTGTAGATATTTCCATATTTATAGAGATAGCCGTGTAGATATTTCCATCTTTCTACAGATGGCAGTGTAGATAATTCCATGTTTATACAGATGGCCGTGTAGATATTTCCATATTTATACAGATGTCTGTGTAGATATTTCCATGTGTATACAGATGGTATTGTAGGTATTTCCATGTTTATACAGATGGTGGTGTAGATATTTCCATGTTTATTCAGTTGACTGTGTAGATATTTCCATGTTTTTACAGATGGCAGTGTAGATTTTTCAATGTTTATAGAGATGGCGCTGTAGATATTTCCATGTTTATACAGATAACGGTGGAGATATTTCCATGTTTATACAGATAGCGGTGTAGATATTTCCATGTTTATAGAGATAGCCGTGTAGGTATTTCCAGGTTTATAGACATAGCGGTGTAGATATTTCCATGTTTATATAGATGGCGTTGTAGATATTTCCATGTTTATACCGTTAGAGGTGTTGGTATTTCCACGTTTATACAGATAGCGATGTAGATATTTCCATGTTTATACCGCTCGCGGTGCAGATATTTATATCTTTATACAGATGGCATTGTACATATTGCCTTATTCACACAGATGCCGGTGTAGATGTTTCCATGTTTATACAGATGGCGAAGTAGTTAGTTCCATGTTTATGGAGATGGCAGTGTAGATATTTTCATGTTTATTGAGATGGCGGTGTAGCTATTTCCATGTTTATAGAGATAGCAGTGTAGATATTTACATGTTTATACAGATGGCTGTGTAGATATTTGCATGTGTATACAGATGGCATTGTAGATATTTCCATGTTTATACAGATGACTGTATAGGTATTTCCATGTTTTTACAGATGGCAGTGCAGATATTTCCATGTTTATAGAGATAGCGATGTAGATATTTCCATGTTTGTACGGATGGCGGTGTTGATATTTCCATCTATACGCAGATGGCCGTGTAGATATTTCCATGTTTATACAGATGGCGGCATAGATATTTCCATGGACATGCAGATGGCGGTGTAGATATTTCCATGTTTATACAGATAGCGGTGTAGTTATTTCCATGTTTACACAGATGGTGGTGTAGATATTTCCGTGTTTATACACACGGCGGAGTAGATAGTTCCATCTTTATGGAGATGGCAGTGTAGATATTTTCATGTTTATAGAGATGGCGGTGCAGATATTTCCATATTTATAGAGATAGCGGTGTACATATTTCCATCTTTCTACAGATGGCAGTGTAGATATTTCCATGTTTGTACAGATGGCCATTTAGATATTTCCATATTTATACAGATGTCTGTGTAGATATTTCCATGTGTATACAGATGGTATTGTAGGCATTTCCATGTATATACAGATGGTGGTGTAGATATTTCCATGTTTATTCAGATGACTGTGTAGATATTTCCATGTTTTTACAGATGGCAGTGTAGATATTTCAATGTTTATAGAGATGGCGCTGTAGATATTTCCATGTTTAAACAGATAACGGTGGAGATATTTCCATGTTTATACAGACAGCAGTGGAGATATTTCCATGTTTATACACATAGCGGTGTACATATTTCCATGTTTACACAGATAGCGGTGCAGATATTTCCATGTTTACACAGATGCCTATGCAGATATTTCCATATTTATACAGAGGGCTGTGTAGATATTTCTATGTTTATACAGATGGCAGTGTAGATATTTCCATGTTCCTACACATGACTGTGTAGGTATTTCCATCTTTATACAGATGGCTTTGTAGATATTTCCATGTTTATAGAGATAGCGGTGCAGATATTTCCATGTTAATAAAGATAGCGCTGTATGTATTTCCATGTTTATACAGATCGTGGTGTAGATATTTCCGTGTTTATACACAGGGCGCAGTAGATACTTCCATCTTTATGGAGATGGCAATGTAGATATTTTCATGTTTATAGAGATGGCGGTGTAGATATTTCCATATTTATAGAGATAGCGGTGTAGATATTTCCATCTTTCTACAGATGGCAGTGTAGATAATTCCATGTTTATACAGATGGCCGTGTAGATATTTCCATATTTATACAGATGTCTGTGTAGATATTTCCATGTGTATACAGATGGTATTGTAGGTATTTCCATGTTTATACAGATGGTGGTGTAGATATTTCCATGTTTATTCAGATGACTGTGTAGATATTTCCATGTTTTTACAGATGGCAGTGTAGATTTTTCAATGTTTATAGAGATGGCGCTGTAGATATTTCCATGTTTATACAGATAACGGTGGAGAGATTTCCATGTTTATACAGATAGCGGTGTAGATATTTCCATTTTTATAGAGATAGCGGTGTAGGTATTTCCAGGTTTATAGACATAGCGGTGTAGATATTTCCATGTTTATATAGATGGCGTTGTAGATATTTCCATGTTTATACCGATAGCGGTGTTGGTATTTCCACGTTTATACAGATAGCGATGTAGATATTTCCATGTTTATACAGCTCGCGGTGCAGGTATTTATATCTTTATACAGATGGCATTGTACATATTTCCTTATTCACACAGATGCCGGTGTAGATGTTTCCATGTTTATACAGATGGCGAAGTAGTTAGTTCCATGTTTATGGAGATGGCAGTGTAGATATTTTCATGTTTATAGAGATGGCGGTGTAGCTATTTCCATGTTTATAGAGATAGCAGTGTAGATATTTACATGTTTATACAGATGGCTGTGTAGATATTTGCATGTGTATACAGATGGCATTGTAGATATTTCCATGTTTATACAGATGACTGTATAGGTATTTCCATGTTTTTACAGATGGCAGTGCAGATATTTCCATGTTTATAGAGATAGCGATGTAGATATTTCCATGTTTGTACGGATGGCGGTGTTGATATTTCCATCTATACGCAGATGGCCGTGTAGATATTTCCATGTTTATACAGATGGCGGCATAGATATTTCCATGGATATGCAGATGGCGGTGGAGATATTTCCATGTTTATACAGATAGTGGTGTAGTTATTTCCATGTTTACACAGATGTTGGTGCAGATATTTCCGTGTTTATACACATGGCGGAGTAGATACTTCCATCTTTATGGAGATGGCAGTGTAGATATTTTCATGTTTATAGAGATGGCGGTGTAGATATTTCCATATTTATAGAGATAGCGGTGTACATATTTCCATCTTTCTACAGATGGCAGTGTAGATATTTCCATGTTTATATAGATGGCCATGTAGATATTTCCATATTTATACAGATGTCTGTGTAGATATTTCCATGTGTATACAGATGGTATTGTAGGTATTTCCATGTTTATACAGATGGTGGTGTAGATATTTCCATGTTTATTCAGATGACTGTGTAGATATTTCCATGTTTTTACAGATGGCAGTGTAGATATTTCAATGTTTATAGAGATGGCGCTGTAGATATTTCCATGTTTAAACAGATAACGGTGGAGGTATTTCCATGTTTATACAGACAGCAGTGGAGATATTTCCATGTTTATACACATAGCGGTGTACATATTTCCATGTTTATAGAGACAGCGGTGTAGGTATTTCCATGTTTATACAGATAGCGGTGCAGATATTTCCATGTTTACACAGATGCCTATGCAGATATTTCCATATTTATACAGAGGGCTGTGTAGATATTTCTATGTTTATACAAATGGCAGTGTAGATATTTCCATGTTCCTACACATGACTGTGTAGGTATTTCCATCTTTATACAGATGGCTTTGTAGATATTTCCATGTTTATAGAGATAGCAGTGCAGATATTTCCATGTTTATACAGATAGCGCTGTATGTATTTCCATGTTTATACAGATCGTGGTGTAGATATTTCCGTGTTTATACACAGGGCGGTGTAGATACTTCCATCTTTATGGAGATGGCAGTGTAGATATTTTCATGTTTATAGAGATGGCGGTGTAGATATTTCCATATTTATAGACAAAGCGGTGTAGATATTTCCATCTTTCTACAGATGGCAGTGTAGATAATTCCATGTTTATACAGATGGCCGTGTAGATATTTCCATATTTATACAGATGTCTGTGTAGATATTTCCATGTGTATACAGATGTATTGTAGGTATTTCCATGTTTATACAGATGGTGGTGTAGATATTTCCATGTTTATTCAGATGACTGTGTAGATATTTCCATGTTTTTACAGATGGCAGTGTAGATTTTTCAATGTTTATAGAGATGGCGCTGTAGATATTTCCATGTTTATACAGATAACGGTGGAGATATTTCCATGTTTATACAGATAGCGGTGTACATATTTCCATGTTTATAGAGATAGCGGTGTAGGTATTTCCAGGTTTATAGACATAGCGGTGTAGATATTTCCATGTTTATATAGATGGCGTTGTAGATATTTCCATGTTTATACCGATAGCGGTGTTGGTATTTCCACGTTTATACAGATAGCGATGTAGATATTTCCATGTTTATACAGCTCGCGGTGCAGATATTTATATCTTTATACAGATGGCATTGTACATATTTCCTTATTCACACAGATGCCGGTGTAGATGTTTCCATGTTTATACAGATGGCGAAGTAGTTAGTTCCATGTTTATGGAGATGGCAGTGTAGATACATTTTCATGTTTATAGAGATGGCGGTGTAGCTATTTCCATGTTTATAGAGATAGCAGTGTAGATATTTACATGTTTATACAGATGGCTGTGTAGATATTTGCATGTGTATACAGATGGCATTGTAGATATTTCCATGTTTATACAGATGACTGTATAGGTATTTCCATGTTTTTACAGATGGCAGTGCAGATATTTCCATGTTTATAGAGATAGCGATGTAGATATTTCCATGTTTGTACGGATGGCGGTGTTGATATTTCCATCTATACACAGATGGCCGTGTAGATATTTCCATGTTTATACAGATGGCGTCATAGATATTTCCATGGACATGCAGATGGCGGTGTAGATATTTCGATGTTTATACAGATAGCGGTGTAGTTATTTCCATGTTTACACAGATGGTGGTGTAGATATTTCCGTGTTTATACACATGGCGGAGTAGATACTTCCATCTTTATGGAGATGGCAGTGTAGATATTTTCATGTTTATAGAGATGGCGGTGTAGATATTTCCATATTTATAGAGATAGCGGTGTACATATTTCCATCTTTCTACAGATGGCAGTGTAGATATTTCCATGTTTGTACAGATGGCCATTTAGATATTTCCATATTTATACAGATGTCTGTGTAGATATTTCCATGTGTATACAGATGGTATTGTAGGTATTTCCATGTATATACAGATGGTGGTGTAGATATTTCCATGTTTATTCAGATGACTGTGTAGATATTTCCATGTTTTTACAGATGGCAGTGTAGATATTTCAATGTTTATAGAGATGGCGCTGTAGATATTTCCATGTTTAAACAGATAACGGTGGAGATATTTCCATGTTTATACAGACAGCAGTGGAGATATTTCCATGTTTATACACATAGCGGTGTACATATTTCCATGTTTATAGAGACAGCGGTGTAGGTATTTCCATGTTTATACAGATAGCGGTGCAGATATTTCCATGTTTACACAGTTGCCTATGCAGATATTTCCATATTTATACAGAGGGCTGTGTAGATATTTCTATGTTTATACAGATGGCAGTGTGGATATTTCCATGTTCCTGCACATGGCTGTGTAGGTATTTCCATCTTTATACAGATGGCTTTGTAGATATATCCATGTTTATAGAGATAGCGTTGCAGATATTTCCATGTTTATACAGATAGCGCCGTATATATTTCCATGTTTATACAGATCGTGGTGTAGATATTTCCGTGTTTATACACAGGGCGGAGTAGATACTTCCATCTTTATGGAGATGGCAGTGTAGATATTTTCATGTTTATAGAGATGGCGGTGTAGATATTTCCATATTTATAGAGATAGCGGTGTACATATTTCCATCTTTCTACAGATGGCAGTGTAGATATTTCCATGTTTATATAGGTGGCCATGTAGATATTTCCATATTTATACAGATGTCTGTGTAGATATTTCCATGTGTATACAGATGGTATTGTAGGTATTTCCATGTTTATACAGATGGTGGTGTAGATATTTCCATGTTTATTCAGATGACTGTGTAGATATTTCCATGTTTTTACAGATGGCGGTGTAGATATTTCAATGTTTATAGAGATGGCGCTGTAGATATTTCCATGTTTAAACAGATAACGGTGGAGGTATTTCCATGTTTATACAGACAGCAGTGGAGATATTTCCATGTTTATACACATAGCGGTGTACATATTTCCATGTTTATAGAGACAGCGGTGTAGGTATTTCCATGTTTATACAGATAGCGGTGCAGATATTTCCATGTTTACACAGATGCCTATGCAGATATTTCCATATTTATACAGAGGGCTGTGTAGATATTTCTATGTTTATACAAATGGCAGTGTAGATATTTCCATGTTCCTACACATGACTGTGTAGGTATTTCCATCTTTATACAGATGGCTTTGTAGATATTTCCATGTTTATAGAGATAGCAGTGCAGATATTTCCATGTTTATACAGATAGCGCTGTATGTATTTCCATGTTTATACAGATCGTGGTGTAGATATTTCCGTGTTTATACACAGGGCGGTGTAGATACTTCCATCTTTATGGAGATGGCAGTGTAGATATTTTCATGTTTATAGAGATGGCGGTGTAGATATTTCCATATTTATAGACAAAGCGGTGTAGATATTTCCATCTTTCTACAGATGGCAGTGTAGATAATTCCATGTTTATACAGATGGCCGTGTAGATATTTCCATATTTATACAGATGTCTGTGTAGATATTTCCATGTGTATACAGATGTATTGTAGGTATTTCCATGTTTATACAGATGGTGGTGTAGATATTTCCATGTTTATTCAGATGACTGTGTAGATATTTCCATGTTTTTACAGATGGCAGTGTAGATTTTTCAATGTTTATAGAGATGGCGCTGTAGATATTTCCATGTTTATACAGATAACGGTGGAGATATTTCCATGTTTATACAGATAGCGGTGTACATATTTCCATGTTTATAGAGATAGCGGTGTAGGTATTTCCAGGTTTATAGACATAGCGGTGTAGATATTTCCATGTTTATATAGATGGCGTTGTAGATATTTCCATGTTTATACCGATAGCGGTGTTGGTATTTCCACGTTTATACAGATAGCGATGTAGATATTTCCATGTTTATACAGCTCGCGGTGCAGATATTTATATCTTTATACAGATGGCATTGTACATATTTCCTTATTCACACAGATGCCGGTGTAGATGTTTCCATGTTTATACAGATGGCGAAGTAGTTAGTTCCATGTTTATGGAGATGGCAGTGTAGATACATTTTCATGTTTATAGAGATGGCGGTGTAGCTATTTCCATGTTTATAGAGATAGCAGTGTAGATATTTACATGTTTATACAGATGGCTGTGTAGATATTTGCATGTGTATACAGATGGCATTGTAGATATTTCCATGTTTATACAGATGACTGTATAGGTATTTCCATGTTTTTACAGATGGCAGTGCAGATATTTCCATGTTTATAGAGATAGCGATGTAGATATTTCCATGTTTGTACGGATGGCGGTGTTGATATTTCCATCTATACACAGATGGCCGTGTAGATATTTCCATGTTTATACAGATGGCGTCATAGATATTTCCATGGACATGCAGATGGCGGTGTAGATATTTCGATGTTTATACAGATAGCGGTGTAGTTATTTCCATGTTTACACAGATGGTGGTGTAGATATTTCCGTGTTTATACACATGGCGGAGTAGATACTTCCATCTTTATGGAGATGGCAGTGTAGATATTTTCATGTTTATAGAGATGGCGGTGTAGATATTTCCATATTTATAGAGATAGCGGTGTACATATTTCCATCTTTCTACAGATGGCAGTGTAGATATTTCCATGTTTGTACAGATGGCCATTTAGATATTTCCATATTTATACAGATGTCTGTGTAGATATTTCCATGTGTATACAGATGGTATTGTAGGTATTTCCATGTATATACAGATGGTGGTGTAGATATTTCCATGTTTATTCAGATGACTGTGTAGATATTTCCATGTTTTTACAGATGGCAGTGTAGATATTTCAATGTTTATAGAGATGGCGCTGTAGATATTTCCATGTTTAAACAGATAACGGTGGAGATATTTCCATGTTTATACAGACAGCAGTGGAGATATTTCCATGTTTATACACATAGCGGTGTACATATTTCCATGTTTATAGAGACAGCGGTGTAGGTATTTCCATGTTTATACAGATAGCGGTGCAGATATTTCCATGTTTACACAGTTGCCTATGCAGATATTTCCATATTTATACAGAGGGCTGTGTAGATATTTCTATGTTTATACAGATGGCAGTGTGGATATTTCCATGTTCCTGCACATGGCTGTGTAGGTATTTCCATCTTTATACAGATGGCTTTGTAGATATATCCATGTTTATAGAGATAGCGTTGCAGATATTTCCATGTTTATACAGATAGCGCTGTATATATTTCCATGTTTATACAGATCGTGGTGTAGATATTTCCGTGTTTATACACAGGGCGGAGTAGATACTTCCATCTTTATGGAGATGGCAGTGTAGATATTTTCATGTTTATAGAGATGGCGGTGTAGATATTTCCATATTTATAGAGATAGCCGTGTAGATATTTCCATCTTTCTACAGATGGCAGTGTAGATAATTCCACGTTTATACAGATGGCCGTGTAGATATTTCCATATTTATACAGATGTCTGTGTAGATATTTCCATGTGTATACAGATGGTATTGTAGGTATTTCCATGTTTATACAGATGGTGGTGTAGATATTTCCATGTTTATTCAGTTGACTGTGTAGATATTTCCATGTTTTTACAGATGGCAGTGTAGATTTTTCAATGTTTATAGAGATGGCGCTGTAGATATTTCCATGTTTATACAGATAACGGTGGAGATATTTCCATGTTTATACAGATAGCGGTGTAGATATTTCCATGTTTATAGAGATAGCGGTGTAGGTATTTCCAGGTTTATAGACATAGCGGTGTAGATATTTCCATGTTTATATAGATGGCGTTGTAGATATTTCCATGTTTATACCGATAGCGGTGTTGGTATTTCCATGTTTATACAGATAGCGGTGTAGATATTTCCATGTTTATAGAGATAGCGGTGTAGGTATTTCCAGGTTTATAGACATAGCGGTGTAGATATTTCCATGTTTATATAGATGGCGTTGTAGGTATTTCCATGTTTATACCGATAGCGGTGTTGGTATTTCCACGTTTATACAGATAGCGATGTAGATATTTCCATGTTTATACAGCTCGCGGTGCAGATATTTATATCTTTATACAGATGGCATTGTACATATTTCCTTATTCACACAGATGCCGGTGTAGATGTTTCCATGTTTATACAGATGGCGAAGTAGTTAGTTCCATGTTTATGGAGATGGCAGTGTAGATATTTTCATGTTTATAGAGATGGCGGTGTAGCTATTTCCATGTTTATAGAGATAGCAGTGTAGATATTTACATGTTTCTACAGATGGCTGTGTAGATATTTGCATGTGTATACAGATGGCATTGTAGATATTTCCAAGTTAATACAGATGACTGTATAGGTATTTCCATGTTTTTACAGATGGCAGTGCAGATATTTCCATGTTTATAGAGATAGCGATGTAGATATTTCCATGTTTGTACGGATGGCGGTGTTGATATTTCCATCTATACACAGAGGGCCGTGTAGATATTTCCATGTTTATACAGATGGCGGCATAGTTATTTCCATGGATATGCAGATGGCGGTGTAGATATTTCCATGTTTATACAGATAGCGGTGTAGTTATTTCCATGTTTACACAGATGGTGGTGTAGATATTTCCGTGTTTATACACGTGGCGGAGTAGATACTTCCATCTTTATGGAGATGGCAGTGTAGATATTTTCATGTTTATAGAGATGGCGGTGTAGATATTTCCATATTTAGAGAGATAGCGGTGTACATATTTCCATCTTTCTACAGATGGCAGTGTAGATATTTCCATGTTTATATAGATGGCCATGTAGATATTTCCATATTTATACAGATGTCTGTGTAGATATTTCCATGTGTATACAGATGGTATTGTAGGTATTTCCATGTTCATACAGATGGTGGTGTAGATATTTCCATGTTTATTCAGATGACTGTGTAGATATTTCCATGTTTTTACAGATGGCCGTGTAGATATTTCAATGTTTATAGAGATGGCGCTGTAGATATTTCCATGTTTAAACAGATAACGGTGGAGATATTTCCATGTTTATACAGACATCAGTGGAGATATTTCCATGTTTATAAACATAGCGGTGTACATATTTCCATCTTTATAGAGACAGCGGTGTAGGCATTTCCATGTTTCTACAGATAGCGGTGCAGATATTTCCATGTTTACACAGATGCCTAGGCCGATATTTCCATATTTATACAGAGGGCTGTGTAGATATTTCTATGTTTATACAGATGGCAGTGTAGATATTTCCATGTTCCTACACATGACTGTGTAGGTATTTCCATCTTTATAGAGATGGCTTTGTAGATATTTCCATGTTTATAGAGATAGTGGTGCAGATATTTCCATGTTTATACAGATAGCGCTGTATGTATTTCCATGTTTATACAGATCGTGGTGTAGATATTTCCGTGTTTATACACAGGGCGCAGTAGATACTTCCATCTTTATGGAGATGGCAGTGTAGATATTTTCATGTTTATAGAGACGGCGGTGTAGATATTTCCATATTTATAGAGATAGCGGTGTAGATATTTCCATCTTTCTACAGATGGCAGTGTAGATAATTCCATGTTTATACAGATGGCCGTGTAGATATTTCCATATTTATATAGATGTCTGTGTAGATATTTCCATGTGTATACAGATGGTATTTTAGGTATTTCCATGTTTATACAGATGGTGGTGTAGATATTTCCATGTTTATTCAGATGACTGTGTAGTTATTTCCATGTTTTTACAGATGGCAGTGTAGATTTTTCAATGTTTATAGAGATGGCGCTGTAGATATTTCCATGTTTATACAGATAACGGTGGAGATATTTCCATGTTTATACAGATAGCGGTGTAGATATTTCCATGTTTATAGAGATAGCGGTGTAGGTATTTCCATGTTTATAGACATAGCGGTGTAGATATTACCATGTTTATATAGATGGCGTTGTAGATATTTCCATGTTTATACCGATAGCGGTGTTGGTATTTCCACGTTTATACAGATAGCGATGTAGATATTTCCATGTTTATACAGCTCGCGGTGCAGATATTTATATCTTTATACAGATGGCATGGTACATATTTCCTTATTCACACAGATGCCGGTGTAGATGTTTCCATGTTTATACAGATGGCGAAGTAGTTAGTTCCATGTTTATGGAGATGGCAGTGTAGATATTTTCATGTTTATAGAGATGGCGGTGTAGATATTTCCATGTTTATAGAGATAGCAGTGTAGATATTTACATGTTTATACAGATGGCTGTGTAGATATTTCCATGTGTATACAGATAGCATTGTAGATATTTCCATGTTTATACAGATGACTGTATAGGTATTTCCATGTTTTTACAGATGGCAGTGCAGATATTTCCATGTTTATAGAGATAGCGATGTAGATATTTCCATGTTTGTACGGATGGCGGTGTTGATATTACCATCTATACACAGATGGCCGTGTAGATATTTCCATGTTTATACAGATGGCAGCATAGATATTTCCATGGACATGCAGATGGCGGTGTAGATATTTCCATGCTTATACATATAGCGGTGTAGTTATTTCCATGTTTACACAGATGGTGGTGGAGATATTTCCGTGTTTATACACATGGCGGAGTAGATACTTCCATCTTTATGGAGATGGCAGTGTAGATATTTTCATGTTTATAGAGATGGCGGTGTAGATATTTCCATATTTATAGAGATAGCGGTGTACATATTTCCATCTTTCTACAGATGGCAGTGTAGATATTTCCATGTTTATATAGATGGCCATGTAGATATTTCCATATTTATACAGATGTCTGTGTAGATATTTCCATGTGTATACAGATGGTATTGTAGGTATTTCCATGTTTATACAGATGGTGGTGTAGATATTTCCATGTTTATTCAGATGACTGTGTAGATATTTCCATGTTTTTACAGATGGCAGTGTAGATATTTCAATGTTTATAGAGATGGCGCTGTAGATATTTCCATGTTTAAACAGATAACGGTGGAGATATTTCCATGTTTATACAGACAGCAGTGGAGATATTTCCATGTTTATACACATAGCGGTGTACATATTTCCATGTTTATAGAGACAGCGGTGTAGGCATTTCCATGTTTATACAGATAGCGGTGCAGATATTTCCATGTTTACACAGATGCCTAGGCAGATATTTCCATATTTATACAGAGGGCTGTGTAGTTATTTCTATGTTTATACAGATGGCAGTGTAGATATTTCCATGTTCCTACACATGACTGTGTAGGTATTTCCATCTCTATACAGATGGCTTTGTAGATATTTCCATGTTTATAGAGATAGCGGTGCAGATATTTCCATGTTTATACAGATAGCGCTGTATGTATTTCCATGTTTATACAGATCGTGGTGTAGATATTTCCGTGTTTATACACAGGGCGCAGTAGATACTTCCATGTTTATGGAGATGGCAGTGTAGATATTTTCATGTTTATAGAGATGACGGTGTAGATATTTCCATATTTATAGAGATAGCGGTGTAGATATTTCCATCTTTCTACAGATGGCAGTGTAGATAATTCCATGTTTATACAGATGGCCGTGTAGATATTTCCATATTTATACAGATGTCTGTGTAGATATTTCCATGTGTATACAGATGGTATTGTAGGTAATTCCATGTTTATACAGATGGTGGTGTAGATATTTCCATGTTTATTCAGATGACTGTGTAGATATTTCCATGTTTTTACAGATGGCAGTGTAGATTTTTCAATGTTTATAGAGATGGCGCTGTAGATATTTCCATGTTTATACAGATAACGGTGGAGATATTTCCATGTTTATACAGATAGCGGTGTAGATATTTCCATGTTTATAGAGATAGCGGTGTAGTTATTTCCAGGTTTATAGACATAGCGGTGTAGATATTTCCATGTTTATATAGATGGCGTTGTAGATATTTCCATGTTTATACCGATAGCGGTGTTGGTATTTCCACGTTTATACAGATAGCGATGTAGTTATTTCCATGTTTATACAGCTCGCGGTGCAGATATTTATATCTTTATACAGATGGCATTGTACATATTTCCTTATTCACACAGATGCCGGTGTAGATGTTTCCATGTTTATACAGATGGCGAAGTAGTTAGTTCCATGTTTATGGAGATGGCAGTGTAGATACATTTTCATGTTTATAGAGATGGCGGTGTAGCTATTTCCATGTTTATAGAGATAGCAGTGTAGATATTTACATGTTTATACAGATGGCTGTGTAGATATTTGCATGTGTATACAGATGGCATTGTAGATATTTCCATGTTTATACAGATGACTGTATAGGTATTTCCATGTTTTTACAGATGGCAGTGCAGATATTTCCATGTTTATAGAGATAGCGATGTAGATATTTCCATGTTTGTACGGATGGCGGTGTTGATATTTCCATCTATACACAGATGGCCGTGTAGATATTTCCATGTTTATACAGATGGCGGCATAGATATTTCCATGGATATGCAGATGGCGGTGTAGATATTTCCATGTTTATACAGATAGCGGTGTAGTTATTTCCATGTTTACACAGATGGTGGTGCAGATATTTCCGTGTTTATACACATGGCGGAGTAGATACTTCCATCTTTATGGAGATGGCAGTGTAGATGTTTTCATGTTTATAGAGATGGCGGTGTAGATATTTCCATATTTAGAGAGATAGCGGTGTACATATTTCCATCTTTCTACAGATGACAGTGTAGATATTTCCATGTTTGTATAGATGGCCATGTAGATATTTCCATATTTATACAGATGTCTGTGTAGATATTTCCATGTGTATACAGATGGTATTGTAGGTATTTCCATGTTTATACAGATGGTGGTGTAGATATTTCCATGTTTATTCAGATGACTGTGTAGATATTTCCATGTTTTTACAGATGGCAGTGTAGATATTTCAATGTTTATAGAGATGGCGCTGTAGATATTTCCATGTTTAAACAGATAACGGTGGAGATATTTCCATGTTTATACAGACAGCAGTGGAGATATTTCCATGTTTATACACATAGCGGTGTACATATTTCCATGTTTATAGAGACAGCGGTGTAGGTATTTCCATGTTTATACAGATAGCGGTGCAGATATTTCCATGTTTACCCAGATGCCTATGCAGATATTTCCATATTTATACAGAGGGCTGTGTAGATATTTCTATGTTTATACAGATGGCAGTGTAGATATTTCCATGTTCCTACACATGACTGTGTAGGTATTTCCATCTTTATACAGATGGCTTTGTAGATATTTCCATGTTTATAGAGATAGCGGTGCAGATATTTCCATGTTTATACAGATAGCGCTGTATGTATTTCCATGTTTATACAGATCGTGGTGTAGATATTTCCGTGTTTATACACAGGGCGCAGTAGATATTTCCATCTTTATGGAGATGGCAGTGTAGATATTTTCATGTTTATAGAGACGGCGGTGTAGATAGTTCCATATTTATAGAGATAGCGGTGCAGATATTTCCATCTTTCTACAGATGGCAGTGTAGATAATTCCATGTTTATACAGATGGCCGTGTAGATATTTCCATATTTATACAGATATCTGTGTAGATATTTCCATGTGTATACAGATGGTATTGTAGGTATTTCCATGTTTATACAGATGGTGGTGTAGATATTTCCATGTTTATTCAGATGACTGTGTAGATATTTCCATGTTTTTACAGATGGCAGTGTAGATTTTTCAATGTTTATAGAGATGGCGCTGTAGATATTTCCATGTTTATACAGATAACGGTGGAGATATTTCCATGTTTATACAGATAGCGGTGGAGATATTTCCATGTTTATAGAGATAGCGGTGTAGGTATTTCCAGGTTTATAGACATAGCGGTGTAGATATTTCCATGTTTATATAGATGGCGTTGTAGGTATTTCCATGTTTATACCGATAGCGGTGTTGGTATTTCCACGTTTATACAGATAGCGATGTAGATATTTCCATGTTTATACAGCTCGCGGTGCAGATATTTATATCTTTATACAGATGGCATTGTACATATTTCCTTATTCACACAGATGCCGGTGTAGATGTTTCCATGTTTATACAGATGGCGAAGTAGTTAGTTCCATGTTTATGGAGATGGCAGTGTAGATATTTTCATGTTTATAGAGATGGCGGTGTAGCTATTTCCATGTTTATAGAGATAGCAGTGTAGCTATTTACATGTTTCTACAGATGGCTGTGTAGATATTTGCATGTGTATACAGATGGCATTGTAGATATTTCCATGTTTATACAGATGACTGTATAGGTATTTCCATGTTTTTACAGATGGCAGTGCAGATATTTCCATGTTTATAGAGATAGCGATGTAGATATTTCCATGTTTGTACGGATGGCGGTGTTGATATTTCCATCTATACACAGATGGCCGTGTAGATATTTCCATGTTTATACAGATGGCGGCATAGTTATTTCCATGGATATGCAGATGGCGGTGTAGATATTTCCATGTTTATACAGATAGCGGTGTAGTTATTTCCATGTTTACACAGATGGTGGTGTAGATATTTCCGTGTTTATACACATGGCGGAGTAGATACTTCCATCTTTATGGAGATGGCAGTGTAGATATTTTCATGTTTATAGAGATGGCGGTGTAGATATTTCCATATTTAGAGAGATAGCAGTGTACATATTTCCATCTTTCTACAGATGGCAGTGTAGATATTTCCATGTTTATATAGATGGCCATGTAGATATTTCCATATTTATACAGATGTCTGTGTAGATATTTCCATGTGTATACAGATTGTATTGTAGGTATTTCCATGTTTATACAGATGGTGGTGTAGATATTTCCATGTTTATTCAGATGACTGTGTAGATATTTCCATGTTTTTACAGATGTCCGTGTAGATTTTTCAATGTTTATAGAGATGGCGCTGTAGATATTTCCATGTTTAAACAGATAACGGTGGAGATATTTCCATGTTTATACAGACATCAGTGGAGATATTTCCATGTTTATACACAGAGCGGTGTACATATTTCCATGTTTACAGAGACAGCGGTGTAGGTATTTCCATGTTTATACAGATAGCGGTGCAGATATTTCCATGTTTACACAGATGCCTATGCAGATATTTCCATATTTATACAGAGGGCTGTGTAGATATTTCTATGTTTATACAGATGGCAGTGTAGATATTTCCATGTTCCTACACATGACTGTGTAGGTATTTCCATCTTTATACAGATGGCTTTGGAGATATATCCATGTTTATAGAGATAGCGGTGCAGATATTTCCATGTTTATACAGATAGCGCTGTATATATTTCCATGTTTATACAGATCATGGTGTAGATATTTCCAAGTTTATACACAGGGCGCAGTAGATACTTCCATCTTTATGGAGATGGCAGTGTAGATATTTTCATGTTTATAGAGATGGCGGTGTAGATATTTCCATATTTATAGAGATAGCGGTGTAGATATTTCCATCTTTCTACAGATGGCAGTGTAGATAATTCCATGTTTATACAGATGGCCGTGTAGATATTTCCATATTTATACAGATGTCTGTGTAGATATTTCCATGTGTATACAGATGGTATTGTAGGTATTTCCATGTTTATACAGATGGTGGTGTAGATATTTACATGTTTATTCAGATGACTGTGTAGATATTTCCATGTTTTTAGAGATTGCAGTGTAGATTTTTCAATGTTTATAGAGATGGCGCTGTAGATATTTACATGTTTATACAGATAACGGTGGAGATATTTCCATGTTTATACAGATAGCGGTGTAGATATTTCCATGTTTATAGAGATAGCGGTGTAGGTATTTCCATGTTTATAGACATAGCGGTGTAGATATTTCCATGTTTATATAGATGGCGTTGTAGATATTTCCATGTTTATACCGATAGCGGTGTTGGTATTTCCACGTTTATATAGATAGCGATGTATATATTTCCATGTTTATACAGCTCGCGGTGCAGATATTTATATCTTTATACAGATGGCATTGTACATATTTCCTTATTCACACAGATGCCGGTGTAGATGTTTCCATGTTTATACAGATGGCGAAGTAGTTAGTTCCATGTTTATGGAGATGGCAGTGTAGATATTTAAATGTTTCTACAGATGGCGGTGTAGATATTTCCATGTTTATAGAGATAGCAGTGTAGATATTTACATGTTTCTACAGATGGCTGTGTAGATATTTCCATGTGTATACAGATGGCATTGTAGATATTTCCATGTTTATACAGATGACTGTATAGGTATTTCCATGTTTTTACAGATGGCAGTGCAGATATTTCCATGTTTATAGAGATAGCGATGTAGATATTTCCATGTTTGTACGGATGGCGGTGTTGATATTTCCATCTATACACAAATGGCCGTGTAGATATTTCCATGTTTATACAGATGGCGGCATAGACATTTCCATGGACATGCAGATGGCGGTGTAGATATTTCCATGTTTATACAGATAGCGGTGTAGTTATTTCCATGTTTACACAGATGGTGGTGTAGATATTTCCGTGTTTATACACATGGCGGAGTAGATACTTCCATCTTTATGGAGATGGCAGTGTCGATATTTTCATGTTTATAGAGATGGCGATGTAGATATTTCCATATTTATAGAGATAGCGGTGTACATATTTCCATCTTTCTACAGATGGCAGTGTAGATATTTCCATGTTTATACAGATGGCCATGTAGATATTTCCATATTTATACAGATGTCTGTGTAGATATTTCCATGTGTATACAGATGTTATTGTAGGTATTTCCATGTATATACAGATGGTGGTGTAGATATTTCCATGTTTATTCAGATGACTGTGTAGTTACTTCCATGTTTTTACAGATGGCAGTGTAGATATTTCAATGTCTATAGAGATGGCGCTGTATATATTTCCATGTTTAAACAGATAACGGTGGAGACATTTCCATGTTTATACAGACAGCAGTGGAGATACTTCCATGTTTATACACATAGCGGTGTACATATTTCCATGTTTATAGAGACAGCAGTGTAGGTATTTCCATGTTTATACAGATAGCGGTGCAGATATTTCCATGTTTACACAGATGCCTATGCAGATATTTCCATATTTATACAGAGGGCTGTGTAGATATTTCTATGTTTATACAGATGGCAGTGTAGATATTTCCATGTTCCTACATATGACTGTGTAGGTATTTCCATCTTTATACAGATGGCTTTGTAGATATTTCCATGTTTATAGAGATAGCGGTGCATATATTTCCATGTTTATACAGAAAGCGCTGTATGTATTTCCATGTTTATACAGATCGTGGTGTAGATATTTCCGTGTTTATACACAGGGCGCAGTAGATACTTCCATGTTTATGGAGATGGCAGTGTAGATATTTTCATGTTTATAGAGATGGCAGTGTAGATATTTCCATATTTATAGAGATAGCGGTGTAGATATTTCCATCTTTCTACAGATGGCAGTGTAGATAATTCCATGTTTATACAGATGGCCGTGTAGATATTTCCATATTTATACAGATGTCTGTGTAGATATTTCCATGTGTATACAGATGGTATTGTAGGTAATTCCATGTTTATACAGATGGTGGTGTAGATATTTCCATGTTTATTCAGATGACTGTGTAGATATTTCCATGTTTTTACAGATGGCAGTGTAGATTTTTCAATGTTTATAGAGATGGCGCTGTAGATATTTCCATGTTTATACAGATAACGGTGGAGATATTTCCATGTTTATACAGATAGCGGTGTAGATATTTCCATGTTTATAGAGATAGCGGTGTAGGTATTTCCATGTTTATAGACATAGCGGTGTAGATATTACCATGTTTATATAGATGGCGTTGTAGATATTTCCATGTTTATACCGATAGCGGTGTTGGTATTTCCACGTTTATACAGATAGCGATGTAGATATTTCCATGTTTATACAGCTCGCGGTGCAGATATTTATATCTTTATACAGATGGCATGGTACATATTTCCTTATTCACACAGATGCCGGTGTAGATGTTTCCATGTTTATACAGATGGCGAAGTAGTTAGTTCCATGTTTATGGAGATGGCAGTGTAGATATTTTCATGTTTATAGAGATGGCGGTGTAGATATTTCCATGTTTATAGAGATAGCAGTGTAGATATTTACATGTTTATACAGATGGCTGTGTAGATATTTCCATGTGTATACAGATGGCATTGTAGATATTTCCATGTTTATACAGATGACTGTATAGGTATTTACATGTTTTTACAGATGGCAGTGCAGATATTTCCATGTTTATAGAGATAGCGATGTAGATATTTCCATGTTTGTACGGATGGCGGTGTTGATATTACCATCTATACACAGATGGCCGTGTAGATATTTCCATGTTTATACAGATGGCGGCATAGATATTTCCATGGACATGCAGATGGCGGTGTAGATATTTCCATGCTTATACATATAGCGGTGTAGTTATTTCCATGTTTACACAGATGGTGGTGGAGATATTTCCGTGTTTATACACATGGCGGAGTAGATACTTCCATCTTTATGGAGATGGGAGTGTAGATATTTTCATGTTTATAGAGTTGGCGGTGTAGATATTTCCATATTTATAGAGATAGCGGTGTACATATTTCCATCTTTCTACAGATGGCAGTGTAGATATTTCCATGTTTATATAGATGGCCATGTAGATATTTCCATATTTATACAGATGTCTGTGTAGATATTTCCATGTGTATACAGATGGTATTGTAGGTATTTCCATGTTTATACAGATGGTGGTGTAGATATTTCCATGTTTATTCAGATGACTGTGTAGATATTTCCATGTTTTTACAGATGGCAGTGTAGATATTTCAATGTTTATAGAGATGGCGCTGTAGATATTTCCATGTTTAAACAGATAACGGTGGAGATATTTCCATGTTTATACAGACAGCAGTGGAGATATTTCCATGTTTATACACATAGCGGTGTACATATTTCCATGTTTATAGAGACAGCGGTGTAGGCATTTCCATGTTTATACAGATAGCGGTGCAGATATTTCCATGTTTACACAGATGCCTAGGCAGATATTTCCATATTTATACAGAGGGCTGTGTAGTTATTTCTATGTTTATACAGATGGCAGTGTAGATATTTCCATGTTCCTACACATGACTGTGTAGGTATTTCCATCTCTATACAGATGGCTTTGTAGATATTTCCATGTTTATAGAGATAGCGGTGCAGATATTTCCATGTTTATACAGATAGCGCTGTATGTATTTCCATGTTTATACAGATCGTGGTGTAGATATTTCCGTGTTTATACACAGGGCGCAGTAGATACTTCCATGTTTATGGAGATGGCAGTGTAGATATTTTCATGTTTATAGAGATGACGGTGTAGATATTTCCATATTTATAGAGATAGCGGTGTAGATATTTCCATCTTTCTACAGATGGCAGTGTAGATAATTCCATGTTTATACAGATGGCCGTGTAGATATTTCCATATTTATACAGATGTCTGTGTAGATATTTCCATGTGTATACAGATGGTATTGTAGGTATTTCCATGTTTATACAGATGGTGGTGTAGATATTTCCATGTTTATTCAGATGACTGTGTAGATATTTCCATGTTTTTACAGATGGCAGTGTAGATATTTCAATGTTTATAGAGATGGCGCTGTAGATATTTCCATGTTTAAACAGATAACGGTGGAGATATTTCCATGTTTATACAGACAGCAGTGGAGATATTTCCATGTTTATACACATAGCGGTGTACATATTTCCATGTTTATAGAGACAGCGGTGTAGGTATTTCCATGTTTATACAGATAGCGGTGCAGATATTTCCATGTTTACCCAGATGCCTATGCAGATATTTCCATATTTATACAGAGGGCTGTGTAGATATTTCTATGTTTATACAGATGGCAGTGTAGATATTTCCATGTTCCTACACATGACTGTGTAGGTATTTCCATCTTTATACAGATGGCTTTGTAGATATTTCCATGTTTATAGAGATAGCGGTGCAGATATTTCCATGTTTATACAGATAGCGCTGTATGTATTTCCATGTTTATACAGATCGTGGTGTAGATATTTCCGTGTTTATACACAGGGCGCAGTAGATATTTCCATCTTTATGGAGATGGCAGTGTAGATATTTTCATGTTTATAGAGACGGCGGTGTAGATAGTTCCATATTTATAGAGATAGCGGTGTAGATATTTCCATCTTTCTACAGATGGCAGTGTAGATAATTCCATGTTTATACAGATGGCCGTGTAGATATTTCCATATTTATACAGATGTCTGTGTAGATATTTCCATGTGTATACAGATGGTATTGTAGGTATTTCCATGTTTATACAGATGGTGGTGTAGATATTTCCATGTTTATTCAGATGACTGTGTAGATATTTCCATGTTTTTACAGATGGCAGTGTAGATTTTTCAATGTTTATAGAGATGGCGCTGTAGATATTTCCATGTTTATACAGATAACGGTGGAGATATTTCCATGTTTATACAGATAGCGGTGGAGATATTTCCATGTTTATAGAGATAGCGGTGTAGGTATTTCCAGGTTTATAGACATAGCGGTGTAGATATTTCCATGTTTATATAGATGGCGTTGTAGGTATTTCCATGTTTATACCGATAGCGGTGTTGGTATTTCCACGTTTATACAGATAGCGATGTAGATATTTCCATGTTTATACAGCTCGCGGTGCAGATATTTATATCTTTATACAGATGGCATTGTACATATTTCCTTATTCACACAGATGCCGGTGTAGATGTTTCCATGTTTATACAGATGGCGAAGTAGTTAGTTCCATGTTTATGGAGATGGCAGTGTAGATATTTTCATGTTTATAGAGATGGCGGTGTAGCTATTTCCATGTTTATAGAGATAGCAGTGTAGCTATTTACATGTTTATACAGATGGCTGTGTAGATATTTGCATGTGTATAGAGATGGCATTGTAGATATTTCCATGTTTATACAGATGACTGTATAGGTATTTCCATGTTTTTACAGATGGCAGTGCAGATATTTCCATGTTTATAGAGATAGCGATGTAGATATTTCCATGTTTGTACGGATGGCGGTGTTGATATTTCCATCTATACACAGATGGCCGTGTAGATATTTCCATGTTTATACAGATGGCGGCATAGTTATTTCCATGGATATGCAGATGGCGGTGTAGATATTTCCATGTTTATACAGATAGCGGTGTAGTTATTTCCATGTTTACACAGATGGTGGTGTAGATATTTCCGTGTTTATACACATGGCGGAGTAGATACTTCCATCTTTATGGAGATGGCAGTGTAGATATTTTCATGTTTATAGAGATGGCGGTGTAGATATTTCCATATTTAGAGAGATAGCAGTGTACATATTTCCATCTTTCTACAGATGGCAGTGTAGATATTTCCATGTTTATATAGATGGCCATGTAGATATTTCCATATTTATACAGATGTCTGTGTAGATATTTCCATGTGTATACAGATTGTATTGTAGGTATTTCCATGTTTATACAGATGGTGGTGTAGATATTTCCATGTTTATTCAGATGACTGTGTAGATATTTCCATGTTTTTACAGATGTCCGTGTAGATTTTTCAATGTTTATAGAGATGGCGCTGTAGATATTTCCATGTTTAAACAGATAACGGTGGAGATATTTCCATGTTTATACAGACATCAGTGGAGATATTTCCATGTTTATACACAGAGCGGTGTACATATTTCCATGTTTACAGAGACAGCGGTGTAGGTATTTCCATGTTTATACAGATAGCGGTGCAGATATTTCCATGTTTACACAGATGCCTATGCAGATATTTCCATATTTATACAGAGGGCTGTGTAGATATTTCTATGTTTATACAGATGGCAGTGTAGATATTTCCATGTTCCTACACATGACTGTGTAGGTATTTCCATCTTTATACAGATGGCTTTGGAGATATATCCATGTTTATAGAGATAGCGGTGCAGATATTTCCATGTTTATACAGATAGCGCTGTATATATTTCCATGTTTATACAGATCATGGTGTAGATATTTCCAAGTTTATACACAGGGCGCAGTAGATACTTCCATCTTTATGGAGATGGCAGTGTAGATATTTTCATGTTTATAGAGATGGCGGTGTAGATATTTCCATATTTATAGAGATAGCGGTGTAGATATTTCCATCTTTCTACAGATGGCAGTGTAGATAATTCCATGTTTATACAGATGGCTGTGTAGATATTTCCATATTTATACAGATGTCTGTGTAGATATTTCCATGTGTATACAGATGGTATTGTAGGTATTTCCATGTTTATACAGATGGTGGTGTAGATATTTACATGTTTATTCAGATGACTGTGTAGATATTTCCATGTTTTTAGAGATTGCAGTGTAGATTTTTCAATGTTTATAGAGATGGTGCTGTAGATATTTACATGTTTATACAGATAACGGTGGAGATATTTCCATGTTTATACAGATAGCGGTGTAGATATTTCCATGTTTATAGAGATAGCGGTGTAGGTATTTCCATGTTTATAGACATAGCGGTGTAGATATTTCCATGTTTATATAGATGGCGTTGTAGATATTTCCATGTTTATACCGATAGCGGTGTTGGTATTTCCACGTTTATATAGATAGCGATGTAGATATTTCCATGTTTATACAGCTCGCGGTGCAGATATTTATATCTTTATACAGATGGCATTGTACATATTTCCTTATTCACACAGATGCCGGTGTAGATGTTTCCATGTTTATACAGATGGCGAAGTAGTTAGTTCCATGTTTATGGAGATGGCAGTGTAGATATTTAAATGTTTCTACAGATGGCGGTGTAGATATTTCCATGTTTATACAGATGGCCATGTAGATATTTCCATATTTATACAGATGTCTGTGTAGATATTTCCATGTGTATACAGATGTTATTGTAGGTATTTCCATGTATATACAGATGGTGGTGTAGATATTTCCATGTTTATTCAGATGACTGTGTAGTTATTTCCATGTTTTTACAGATGGCAGTGTAGATATTTCAATGTCTATAGAGATGGCGCTGTATATATTTCCATGTTTAAACAGATAACGGTGGAGACATTTCCATGTTTATACAGACAGCAGTGGAGATACTTCCATGTTTATACACATAGCGGTGTACATATTTCCATGTTTATAGAGACAGCAGTGTAGGTATTTCCATGTTTATACAGATAGCGGTGCAGATATTTCCATTTTTACACAGATGCCTATGCAGATATTTCCATATTTATACAGAGGGCTGTGTAGATATTTCTATGTTTATACAGATGGCAGTGTAGATATTTCCATGTTCCTACATATGACTGTGTAGGTATTTCCATCTTTATACAGATGGCTTTGTAGATATTTCCATGTTTATAGAGATAGCGGTGCATATATTTCCATGTTTATACAGAAAGCGCTGTATGTATTTCCATGTTTATACAGATCGTGGTGTAGATATTTCCATATTTATACACAGGGCGGAGTAGATACTTCAATCTTTATGGAGATGGCAGTGTAGATATTTTCATGTTTATAGAGATGGCGGTGTAGATATTTCCATATTTATAGAGATAGCCGTGTAGATATTTCCATCTTTCTACAGATGGCAGTATAGATAATTCCATGTTTATACAGATGGCCGTGTAGATATTTCCATATTTATACAGATGTCTGTGTAGATATTTCCATGTGTATACATATGGTATTGTAGGTATTTCCATGTTTATACAGATGGTGGTGTAGATATTTCCATGTTTATTCAGATGACTGTGTAGATATTTCCATGTTTTTACATATGGCAGTGTGGATTTTTCAATGTTTATAGAGATGGCGCTGTAGATAATTCCATGTTTATACAGATAACGGTGGAGATATTTCCATGTTTATACAGATAGCGGTGTAGATATTTCCATGTTTATAGAGATAGCGGTGTAGGTATTTCCATGTTTATAGACATAGCGGTGTAGATATTTCCATATTTATATAGATGGCGTTGTAGATATTTCCATGTATATACCGATAACGGTGTTGGTATTTCCACGTTTATACAGATAGCGATGTAGATATTTCCATGTTTATACAGCTCGCGGTGCAGATATGTATATCTTTATACAGATGGCATGGTACATATTTCCTTTTTCACACAGATGCCGGTGTAGATGTTTCCATGTTTATACAGATGGCGAAGTAGTTAGTTCCATGTTTATGGAGATGGCAGTGTAGATATTTTCATGTTTATAGAGATGGCGGTGTAGATATTTCCATGTTTATAGAGATAGCAGTGTAGATATTTACATGTTTCTACAGATGGCTGTGTAGATATTTCCATGTGTATACAGATGGCATTGTAGATATTCCCATGTTTATACAGATGACTGTATAGGTATTTCCATGTTTTTACAGATGGCAGTGCAGATATTTCCATGTTTATAGAGATAGCGATGTAGATATTTCCATGTTTGTACGGATGGCGGTGTTGATATTTCCATCTATACACAGATGGCCGTGTAGATATTTCCATGTTTATACAGATGGCGGCATAGATATTTCCATGGATATGCAGATGGCGGTGTAGATATTTCCATGTTTATACAGATAGCGGTGTAGTTATTTCCATGTTTACACAGATGGTGGTGTAGATATTTCCGTGTTTATACACATGGCGGAGTAGATACTTCCATCTTTATGGAGATGGCAGTGTAGATATTTTCATGTTTATAGAGATGGCGGTGTAGATATTTCCATATTTATAGAGATAGCGGTGTACATATTTCCATCTTTCTACAGATGGCAGTGTAGATATTTCCATGTTTATATAGATGGCCATGTAGATATTTCCATATTTATACAGATGTCTGTGTAGATATTTCCATGTGTATACAGATGGTATTGTAGGTTTTTCCATGTTTATACAGATGGTGGTGTAGATATTTCCATGTTTATTCAGATGACTGTGTAGATATTTCCATGTTTTTACAGATGGCAGTGTAGATATTTCAATGTTTATAGAGATGGCGCTGTAGATATTTCCATGTTTAAACAGATAACGGTGGAGATATTTCCATGTTTATACAGAGAGCAGTGGAGATATTTCCATGTTTATACACATAGCGGTGTACATATTTCCATGTTTATAGAGACAGCGGTGTAGGCATTTCCATGTTTATACAGATAGCGGTGCAGATATTTCCATGTTTACACAGATGCCTAGGCAGATATTTCCATATTTATACAGAGGGCTGTGTAGATATTTCTATGTTTATACAGATGGCAGTGTAGATATTTCCATGTTCCTACACATGACTGTGTAGGTATTTCCATCTCTATACAGATGGCTTTGTAGATATTTCCATGTTTATAGAGATAGCGGTGCAGATATTTCCATGTTTATACAGATAGCGCTGTATGTATTTCCATGTTTATACAGATCGTGGTGTAGATATTTCCGTGTTTATACACAGGGCGCAGTAGATACTTCCATCTTTATGGAGATGGCAGTGTAGATATTTTCATGTTTATAGAGACGGCGGTGTAGATATTTCCATATTTAAAGAGATAGCGGTGTAGATATTTCCATCTTTCTACAGATGGCAGTGTAGATAATTCCATGTTTATACAGATGGCCGTGTAGATATTTCCATATTTATACAGATGTCTGTGTAGATATTTCCATGTGTATACAGATGGTATTGTAGGTATTTCCATGTTTATACAGATGGTGGTGTAGATAATTCCATGTTTATTCAGATGACTGTGTAGATATTTCCATGTTTTTACAGATGGCAGTGTAGATTTTTCAATGTTTATAGAGATGGCGCTGTAGATATTTCCATGTTTATACAGATAACGGTGGAGATATTTCCATGTTTATACAGATAGCGGTGTAGATATTTCCATGTTTATAGAGATAGCGGTGTAGGTATTTCCAGGTTTATAGACATAACGGTGTAGATATTTCCATGTTTATATAGATGGCGTTGTAGGTATTTCCATGTTTATACCGATAGCGGTGTTGGTATTTCCACGTTTATACAGATAGCGATGAAGATATTTCCATGTTTATACAGCTCGCGGTGCAGATATTTATATCTTTACACAGATGGTATTGTACATATTTCCTTATTCACACAGATGCCGGTGTAGATGTTTCCATGTTTATACAGATGGCGAAGTAGTTAGTTCCATGTTTATGGAGATGGCAGTGTAGATATTTTCATGTTTATAGAGATGGCGGTGTAGCTATTTCCATGTTTATAGAGATAGCAGTGTAGATATTTTCATGTTTATACAGATGGCTGTGTAGATATTTGCATGTGTATACAGATGGCATTGTAGATATTTCCATGTTTATACAGATGACTGTATAGGTATTTCCATGTTTTTACAGATGGCAGTGCAGATATTTCCATGTTTATAGAGATAGCGATGTAGATATTTCCATGTTTGTATGGATGGCGGTGTTGATATTTCCATCTATACACAGATGGCCGTGTAGATATTTCCATGTTTATACAGATGGCGGCATAGATATTTCCATGGATATGTAGATGGCGGTGTAGATATTTCCATGTTTATACAGATAGCGGTGTAGTTATTTCCATGTTTACACAGATGGTGGTGTAGATATTTCCGTGTTTATACACATGGCGGAGTAGATACTTCCAACTTTATGGAGATGGCAGTGTAGATATTTTCATGTTTATAGAGATGGCGGTGTAGATATTTCCATATTTATAGAGATAGCGGTGTACATATTTCCATCTTTCTACAGATGGCAGTGTAGATATTTCCATGTTTATATAGATGGCCATGTAGATATTTCCATATTTATACAGATGTCTGTGTAGATATTTCCATGTGTATACAGATGGTATTGTAGGTTTTTCCATGTTTATACAGATGGTGGTGTAGATATTTCCATGTTTATTCAGATGACTGTGTAGATATTTCCATGTTTTTACAGATGGCAGTATAGATATTTCAATGTTTATAGAGATGGCGCTGTAGATATTTCCATGTTTAAACAGATAACGGTGGAGATATTTCCATGTTTATACAGAGAGCAGTGGAGATATTTCCATGTTTATACACATAGCGGTGTACATATTTCCATGTTTATAGAGACAGCGGTGTAGGCATTTCCATGTTTATACAGATAGCGGTGCAGATATTTCCATGTTTACACAGATGCCTAGGCAGATATTTCCATATTTATACAGAGGGCTCTGTAGATATTTCTATGTTTATACAGATGGCAGTGTAGATATTTCCATGTTCCTACACATGACTGTGTAGGTATTTCCATCTTTATACAGATGGCTTTGTAGATATTTCCATGTTTATAGAGATAGCGGTGCAGATATTTCCATGTTTATACAGATAGCGCTGTATGTATTTCCATGTTTATACAGATCGTGGTGTAGATATTTCCGTGTTTATACACAGGGCGCAGTAGATACTTCCATCTTTATGGAGATGGCAGTGTAGATATTTTCATGTTTATAGAGACGGCGGTGTAGATATTTCCATATTTAAAGAGATAGCGGTGTAGATATTTCCATCTTTCTACAGATGGCAGTGTAGATAATTCCATGTTTATACAGATGGCCGTGTAGATATTTCCATATTTATACAGATGTCTGTGTAGATATTTCCATGTGTATACAGATGGTATTGTAGGTATTTCCATGTTTATACAGATGGTGGTGTAGATAATTCCATGTTTATTCAGATGACTGTGTAGATATTTCCATGTTTTTACAGATGGCAGTGTAGATTTTTCAATGTTTATAGAGATGGCGCTGTAGATATTTCCATGTTTATACAGATAACGGTGGAGATATTTCCATGTTTATACAGATAGCGGTGTAGATATTTCCATGTTTATAGAGATAGCGGTGTAGGTATTTCCAGGTTTATAGACATAGCGGTGTAGATATTTCCATGTTTATATAGATGGCGTTGTAGGTATTTCCATGTTTATACCGATAGCGGTGTTGGTATTTCCACGTTTATACAGATAGCGATGAAGATATTTCCATGTTTATACAGCTCGCGGTGCAGATATTTATATCTTTACACAGATGGTATTGTACATATTTCCTTATTCACACAGATGCCGGTGTAGATGTTTCCATGTTTATACAGATGGCGAAGAAGTTAGTTCCATGTTTATGGAGATGGCAGTGTAGATATTTTCATGTTTATAGAGATGGCGGTGTAGCTATTTCCATGTTTACAGAGATAGCAGTGTAGATATTTTCATGTTTATACAGATGGCTGTGTAGATATTTGCATGTGTATACAGATGGCATTGTAGATATTTCCATGTTTATACAGATGGCTTTGTAGAAATATCCATGTTTATAGAGATAGCGGTGCAGATATTTCCATGTTTATACAGATAGCGCTGTATATATTTCCATGTTTATACAGATCGTGGTGTAGATATTTCCGTGTTTACACACAGGGCGGAGTAGATACTTCCATCTTTATGGAGATGGCAGTGTAGATATTTTCATGTTTATAGAGATGGCGATGTAGATATTTCCATATTTATAGAGATAGCGGTGTACATATTTCCATCTTTCTACAGATGGCAGTGTAGATATTTCCATGTTTATACAGATGGCCATGAAGATATTTCCATATTTATACAGATGTCTGTGTAGATATTTCCATGTGTATACAGATGTTATTGTAGGTATTTCCATGTATATACAGATGGTGGTGTAGATATTTCCATGTATATTCAGATGACCGTGTAGGTATTTCCATGTATATACATATGGTGGTGTAGATATTTCCATGTTTATTCAGATGACTGTGTAGATATTTCCATGTTTTTACAGATGTCAGTGTAGATTTTTCAATGTTTATAGAGATGGCGCTGTAGATATTTCCATGTTTAAACAGATAACGGTGGAGATATTTCCATGTTTATACAGACAGCAGTGGAGATATTTCCATGTTTATACACAGAGCGGTGTACATATTTCCATGTTTATAGAGACAGCGGTGTAGGTATTTCCATGTTTATACAGATAGCGGTGCAGATATTTCCATGTTTACACAGATGCCTATGCAGATATTTCCATATTTATACAGAGGGCTGTGTAGATATTTCTATGTTTATACAGATGGCAGTGTAGATATTTCCATGTTCCTACACATGACTGTGTAGGTATTTCCATCTTTATACAGATGGCTTTGGAGATATATCCATGTTTATAGAGATAGCGGTGCAGATATTTCCATGTTTATACAGATAGCGCTGTATATATTTCCATGTTTATACAGATCGTGGTGTAGATATTTCCAAGTTTATACACAGGGCGCAGTAGATACTTCCATCTTTATGGAGATGGCAGTGTAGATATTTTCATGTTTATAGAGATGGCGGTGTAGATATTTCCATATTTATAGAGATAGCGGTGTAGATATTTCCATCTTTCTACAGATGGCAGTGTAGATAATTCCATGTTTTTACAGATGGCCGTGTAGATATTTCCATATTTATACAGATGTCTGTGTAGATTTTTCCATGTGTATACAGATGGTATTGTAGGTATTTCCATGTTTATACAGATGGTGGTGTAGATATTTCCATGTTTATTCAGATGACTGTGTAGATATTTCCATGTTTTTAGAGATTGCAGTGTAGATTTTTCAATGTTTATAGAGATGGCGCTGTAGATATTTCCATGTTTATACAGATAACGGTGGAGAAATTTCCATGTTTATACAGATAGCGGTGTAGATATTTCCATGTTTATAGAGATAGCGGTGTAGGTATTTCCATGTTTATAGACATAGCGGTGTAGATATTTCCATGTTTATATAGATGGCGTTGTAGATATTTCCATGTTTATACCGATAGCGGTGTTGATATTTCCACGTTTATATAGATAGCGATGTAGATATTTCCATGTTTATACAGCTCGCGGTGCAGATATTTATATCTTTATACAGATGGCATTGTACATATTTCCTTATTCACACAGATGCCGGTGTAGATGTTTCCATGTTTATACAGATGGCGAAGTAGTTAGTTCCATGTTTATGGAGATGGCAGTGTAGATATTTAAATGTTTCTACAGATGGCGGTGTAGATATTTCCATGTTTATAGAGATAGCAGTGTAGATATTTACATGTTTCTACAGATGGCTGTGTAGATATTTCCATGTGTATACAGATGGCATTGTAGATATTTCCATGTTTATACAGATGACTGTATAGGTATTTCCATGTTTTTACAGATGGCAGTGCAGATATTTCCATGTTTATAGAGATAGCGATGTAGATATTTCCATGTTTGTACGGATGGCGGTGTTGATATTTCCATCTATACACAAATGGCCGTGTAGATATTTCCATGTTTATACAGATGGCGGCATAGACATTTCCATGGACATGCAGATGGCGGTGTAGATATTTCCATGTTTATACAGATAGCGGTGTAGTTATTTCCATGTTTACACAGATGGTGGTGTAGATATTTCCGTGTTTATACACATGGCGGAGTAGATACTTCCATCTTTATGGAGATGGCAGTGTCGATATTTTCATGTTTATAGAGATGGCGATGTAGATATTTCCATATTTATAGAGATAGCGGTGTACATATTTCCATCTTTCTACAGATGGCAGTGTAGATATTTCCATGTTTATACAGATGGCCATGTAGATATTTCCATATTTATACAGATGTCTGTGTGGATATTTCCATGTGTATACAGATGTTATTGTAGGTATTTCCATGTATATACAGATGGTGGTGTAGATATTTCCATGTTTATTCAGATGACTGTGTAGTTATTTCCATGTTTTTACAAATGGCAGTGTAGATATTTCAATGTCTATAGAGATGGCGCTGTATATATTTCCATGTTTAAACAGATAACGGTGGAGACATTTCCATGTTTATACAGACAGCAGTGGAGATATTTCCATGTTTATACACATAGCGGTGTACATATTTCCATGTTTATAGAGACAGCGGTGTAGGTATTTCCATGTTTATACAGATAGCGGTGCAGATATTTCCATGTTTACACAGATGCCTATGCAGATATTTCCATATTTATACAGAGGGCTGTGTAGATATTTCTATGTTTATACAGATGGCAGTGTAGATATTTCCATGTTCCTACACATGACTGTGTAGGTATTTCCATCTTTATACAGATGGCTTTGTAGATATTTCCATGTTTATAGAGATAGCGGTGCATATATTTCCATGTTTATACAGATAGCGCTGTATGTATTTCCATGTTTATACAGATCGTGGTGTAGATATTTCCATATTTATACACAGGGCGGAGTAGATACTTCAATCTTTATGGAGATGGCAGTGTAGATATTTTCATGTTTATAGAGATGGCGGTGTAGATATTTCCATATTTATAGAGATAGCCGTGTAGATATTTCCATCTTTCTACAGATGGCAGTATAGATAATTCCATGTTTATACAGATGGCCGTGTAGATATTTCCATATTTATACAGATGTCTGTGTAGATATTTCCATGTGTATACATATGGTATTGTAGGTATTTCCATGTTTATACAGATGGTGGTGTAGATATTTCCATGTTTATTCAGATGACTGTGTAGACATTTCCATGTTTTTACATATGGCAGTGTGGATTTTTCAATGTTTATAGAGATGGCGCTGTAGATAATTCCATGTTTATACAGATAACGGTGGAGATATTTCCATGTTTATACAGATAGCGGTGTAGATATTTCCATGTTTATAGAGATAGCGGTGTAGGTATTTCCATGTTTATAGACATAGCGGTGTAGATATTTCCATATTTATATAGATGGCGTTGTAGATATTTCCATGTTTATACCGATAACGGTGTTGGTATTTCCACGTTTATACAGATAGCGATGTAGATATTTCCATGTTTATATAGCTCGCGGTGCAGATATTTATATCTTTATACAGATGGCATGGTACATATTTCCTTTTTCACACAGATGCCGGTGTAGATGTTTCCATGTTTATACAGATGGCGAAGTAGTTAGTTCCATGTTTATGGAGATGGCAGTGTAGATATTTTCATGTTTATAGAGATGGCGGTGTAGATATTTCCATGTTTATAGAGATAGCAGTGTAGATATTTACATGTTTCTACAGATGGCTGTGTAGATATTTCCATGTGTATACAGATGGCATTGTAGATATTCCCATGTTTATACAGATGACTGTATAGGTATTTCCATGTTTTTACAGATGGCAGTGCAGATATTTCCATGTTTATAGAGATAGCGATGTAGATATTTACATGTTTGTACGGATAGCGGTGTTGATATTTCCATCTATACACAGATGGCCGTGTAGATATTTCCATGTTTATACAGATGGCGGCATAGATATTTCCATGGACATGCAGATGGCGGTGTAGATATTTCCGTATTTATACACACAGCGGTGTAGTTATTTCCATGTTTACACAGATGGTGGTGTAGATATTTCCGTGTTTATACACATGGTGGAGTAGATACTTCCATCTTTATGGAGATGGCAGTGTCGATATTTTCATGTTTATAGAGATGGCGGTGTAGATATTTCCATATTTATAGAGATAGCGGTGTACATATTTCCATCTTTCTACAGATGGCAGTGTAGATATTTCCATGTTTATATAGATGGCCATGTAGATATTTCCATATTTATACAGATGTCTGTGTAGATATTTCCATGTGTATACAGATTGTATTGTAGGTATTTCCATGTTTATACAGATGGTGGTGTAGATATTTCCATGTTTATTCAGATGACTGTGTAGATATTTCCATGTTTTTACAGATGTCCGTGTAGATTTTTCAATGTTTATAGAGATGGCGCTGTAGATATTTCCATGTTTAAACAGATAACGGTGGAGATATTTCCATGTTTATACAGACATCAGTGGAGATATTTCCATGTTTATACACAGAGCGGTGTACATATTTCCATGCTTACAGAGACAGCGGTGTAGGTATTTCCATGTTTATACAGATAGCGGTGCAGATATTTCCATGTTTACACAGATGCCTATGCAGATATTTCCATATTTATACAGAGGGCTGTGTAGATATTTCTATGTTTATACAGATGGCAGTGTAGATATTTCCATGTTCCTACACATGACTGTGTAGGTATTTCCATCTTTATACAGATGGCTTTGGAGATATATCCATGTTTATAGAGATAGCGGTGCAGATATTTCCATGTTTATACAGATAGCGCTGTATATATTTCCATGTTTATACAGATCATGGTGTAGATATTTCCAAGTTTATACACAGGGCGCAGTAGATACTTCCATCTTTATGGAGATGGCAGTGTAGATATTTTCATGTTTATAGAGATGGCGGTGTAGATATTTCCATATTTATAGAGATAGCGGTGTAGATATTTCCATCTTTCTACAGATGGCAGTGTAGATAATTCCATGTTTATACAGATGGCCGTGTAGATATTTCCATATTTATACAGATGTCTGTGTAGATATTTCCATGTGTATACAGATGGTATTGTAGGTATTTCCATGTTTATACAGATGGTGGTGTAGATATTTACATGTTTATTCAGATGACTGTGTAGATATTTCCATGTTTTTAGAGATTGCAGTGTAGATTTTTCAATGTTTATAGAGATGGCGCTGTAGATATTTACATGTTTATACAGATAACGGTGGAGATATTTCCATGTTTATACAGATAGCGGTGTAGATATTTCCATGTTTATAGAGATAGCGGTGTAGGTATTTCCATGTTTATAGACATAGCGGTGTAGATATTTCCATGTTTATATAGATGGCGTTGTAGATATTTCCATGTTTATACCGATAGCGGTGTTGGTATTTCCACGTTTATATAGATAGCGATGTAGATATTTCCATGTTTATACAGCTCGCGGTGCAGATATTTATATCTTTATACAGATGGCATTGTACATATTTCCTTATTCACACAGATGCCGGTGTAGATGTTTCCATGTTTATACAGATGGCGAAGTAGTTAGTTCCATGTTTATGGAGATGGCAGTGTAGATATTTAAATGTTTCTACAGATGGCGGTGTAGATATTTCCATGTTTATAGAGATAGCAGTGTAGATATTTACATGTTTCTACAGATGGCTGTGTAGATATTTCCATGTGTATACAGATGGCATTGTAGATATTTCCATGTTTATACAGATGACTGTATAGGTATTTCCATGTTTTTACAGATGGCAGTGCAGATATTTCCATGTTTATAGAGATAGCGATGTAGATATTTCCATGTTTGTACGGATGGCGGTGTTGATATTTCCATCTATACACAAATGGCCGTGTAGATATTTCCATGTTTATACAGATGGCGGCATAGACATTTCCATGGACATGCAGATGGCGGTGTAGATATTTCCATGTTTATACAGATAGCGGTGTAGTTATTTCCATGTTTACACAGATGGTGGTGTAGATATTTCCGTGTTTATACACATGGCGGAGTAGATACTTCCATCTTTATGGAGATGGCAGTGTCGATATTTTCATGTTTATAGAGATGGCGATGTAGATATTTCCATATTTATAGAGATAGCGGTGTACATATTTCCATCTTTCTACAGATGGCAGTGTAGATATTTCCATGTTTATACAGATGGCCATGTAGATATTTCCATATTTATACAGATGTCTGTGTAGATATTTCCATGTGTATACAGATGTTATTGTAGGTATTTCCATGTATATACAGATGGTGGTGTAGATATTTCCATGTTTATTCAGATGACTGTGTAATTATTTCCATGTTTTTACAGATGGCAGTGTAGATATTTCAATGTCTATAGAGATGGCGCTGTATATATTTCCATGTTTAAACAGATAACGGTGGAGACATTTCCATGTTTATACAGACAGCAGTGGAGATACTTCCATGTTTATACACATAGCGGTGTACATATTTCCATGTTTATAGAGACAGCAGTGTAGGTATTTCCATGTTTATACAGATAGCGGTGCAGATATTTCCATGTTTACACAGATGCCTATGCAGATATTTCCATATTTATACCGAGGGCTGTGTAGATATTTCTATGTTTATACAGATAGCAGTGTAGATATTTCCATGTTCCTACATATGACTGTGTAGGTATTTCCATCTTTATACAGATGGCTTTGTAGATATTTCCATGTTTATAGAGATAGCGGTGCATATATTTCCATGTTTATACAGAAAGCGCTGTATGTATTTCCATGTTTATACAGATCGTGGTGTAGATATTTCCATATTTATACACAGGGCGGAGTAGATACTTCAATCTTTATGGAGATGGCAGTGTAGATATTTTCATGTTTATAGAGATGGCGGTGTAGATATTTCCATATTTATAGAGATAGCCGTGTAGATATTTCCATCTTTCTACAGATGGCAGTATAGATAATTCCATGTTTATACAGATGGCCGTGTAGATATTTCCATATTTATACAGATGTCTGTGTAGATATTTCCATGTGTATACATATGGTATTGTAGGTATTTCCATGTTTATACAGATGGTGGTGTAGATATTTCCATGTTTATTCAGATGACTGTGTAGATATTTCCATGTTTTTACATATGGCAGTGTGGATTTTTCAATGTTTATAGAGATGGCGCTGTAGATAATTCCATGTTTATACAGATAACGGTGGAGATATTTCCATGTTTATACAGATAGCGGTGTAGATATTTCCATGTTTATAGAGATAGCGGTGTAGGTATTTCCATGTTTATAGACATAGCGGTGTAGATATTTCCATATTTATATAGATGGCGTTGTAGATATTTCCATGTTTATACCGATAACGGTGTTGGTATTTCCACGTTTATACAGATAGCGATGTAGATATTTCCATGTTTATACAGCTCGCGGTGCAGATATGTATATCTTTATACAGATGGCATGGTACATATTTCCTTTTTCACACAGATGCCGGTGTAGATGTTTCCATGTTTATACAGATGGCGAAGTAGTTAGTTCCATGTTTATGGAGATGGCAGTGTAGATATTTTCATGTTTATAGAGATGGCGGTGTAGATATTTCCATGTTTATAGAGATAGCAGTGTAGATATTTACATGTTTCTACAGATGGCTGTGTAGATATTTCCATGTGTATACAGATGGCATTGTAGGTATTCCCATGTTTATACAGATGACTGTATAGGTATTTCCATGTTTTTACAGATGGCAGTGCAGATATTTCCATGTTTATAGAGATAGCGATGTAGATATTTCCATGTTTGTACGGATGGCGGTGTTGATATTTCCATCTATACACAGATGGCCGTGTAGATATTTCCATGTTTATATAGATGGCGGCATAGATATTTCCATGGATATGCAGATGGCGGTGTAGATATTTCCATGTTTATACAGATAGCGGTGTAGTTATTTCCATGTTTACACAGATGGTGGTGTAGATATTTCCGTGTTTATACACATGGCGGAGTAGATACTTCCATCTTTATGGAGATGGCAGTGTAGATATTTTCATGTTTATAGAGATGGCGGTGTAGATATTTCCATATTTATAGAATTAGCGGTGTACATATTTCCATCTTTCTACAGATGGCAGTGTAGATATTTCCATGTTTATATAGATGGCCATGTAGATATTTCCATATTTATACAGATGTCTGTGTAGATATTTCCATGTGTATACAGATGGTATTGTAGGTTTTTCCATGTTTATACAGATGGTGGTGTAGATATTTCCATGTTTATTCAGATGACTGTGTAGATATTTCCATGTTTTTACAGATGGCAGTGTAGATATTTCAATGTTTATAGAGATGGCGCTGTAGATATTTCCATGTTTAAACAGATAACGGTGGAGATATTTCCATGTTTATACAGAGAGCAGTGGAGATATTTCCATGTTTATACACATAGCGGTGTACATATTTCCATGTTTATAGAGACAGCGGTGTAGGCATTTCCATGTTTATACAGATAGCGGTGCAGATATTTCCATGTTTACACAGATGCCTAGGCAGATATTTCCATATTTATACAGAGGGCTGTGTAGATATTTCTATGTTTATACAGATGGCAGTGTAGATATTTCCATGTTCCTACACATGACTGTGTAGGTATTTCCATCTCTATACAGATGGCTTTGTAGATATTTCCATGTTTATAGAGATAGCGGTGCAGATATTTCCATGTTTATACAGATAGCGCTGTATGTATTTCCATGTTTATACAGATCGTGGTGTAGATATTTCCGTGTTTATACACAGGGCGCAGTAGATACTTCCATGTTTATGGAGATGGCAGTGTAGATATTTTCATGTTTATAGAGATGGCAGTGTAGATATTTCCATATTTATAGAGATAGCGGTGTAGATATTTCCATCTTTCTACAGATGGCAGTGTAGATAATTCCATGTTTATACAGATGGCCGTGTAGATATTTCCATATTTATACAGATGTCTGTGTAGATATTTCCATGTGTATACAGATGGTATTGTAGGTAATTCCATGTTTATACAGATGGTGGTGTAGATATTTCCATGTTTATTCAGATGACTGTGTAGATATTTCCATGTTTTTACAGATGGCAGTGTAGATATTTCAATGTTTATAGAGATGGCGCTGTAGATATTTCCATGTTTATACAGATAACGGTGGAGATATTTCCATGTTTATACAGATAGCGGTGTAGATATTTCCATGTTTATAGAGATAGCGGTGTAGGTATTTCCATGTTTATAGACATAGCGGTGTAGATATTACCATGTTTATATAGATGGCGTTGTAGATATTTCCATGTTTATACCGATAGCGGTGTTGGTATTTCCACGTTTATACAGATAGCGATGTAGATATTTCCATGTTTATACAGCTCGCGGTGCAGATATTTATATCTTTATACAGATGGCATGGTACATATTTCCTTATTCACACAGATGCCGGTGTAGATGTTTCCATGTTTATACAGATGGCGAAGTAGTTAGTTCCATGTTTATGGAGATGGCAGTGTAGATATTTTCATGTTTATAGAGATGGCGGTGTAGATATTTCCATGTTTATAGAGATAGCAGTGTAGATATTTACATGTTTATACAGATGGCTGTGTAGATATTTCCATGTGTATACAGATGGCATTGTAGATATTTCCATGTTTATACAGATGACTGTATAGGTATTTACATGTTTTTACAGATGGCAGTGCAGATATTTCCATGTTTATAGAGATAGCGATGTAGATATTTCCATGTTTGTACGGATGGCGGTGTTGATATTACCATCTATACACAGATGGCCGTGTAGATATTTCCATGTTTATACAGATGGCGGCATAGATATTTCCATGGACATGCAGATGGCGGTGTAGATATTTCCATGCTTATACATATAGCGGTGTAGTTATTTCCATGTTTACACAGATGGTGGTGGAGATATTTCCGTGTTTATACACATGGCGGAGTAGATACTTCCATCTTTATGGAGATGGGAGTGTAGATATTTTCATGTTTATAGAGATGGCGGTGTAGATATTTCCATATTTATAGAGATAGCGGTGTACATATTTCCATCTTTCTACAGATGGCAGTGTAGATATTTCCATGTTTATATAGATGGCCATGTAGATATTTCCATATTTATACAGATGTCTGTGTAGATATTTCCATGTGTATACAGATGGTATTGTAGGTATTTCCATGTTTATACAGATGGTGGTGTAGATATTTCCATGTTTATTCAGATGACTGTGTAGATATTTCCATGTTTTTACAGATGGCAGTGTAGATATTTCAATGTTTATAGAGATGGCGCTGTAGATATTTCCATGTTTAAACAGATAACGGTGGAGATATTTCCATGTTTATACAGACAGCAGTGGAGATATTTCCATGTTTATACACATAGCGGTGTACATATTTCCATGTTTATAGAGACAGCGGTGTAGGCATTTCCATGTTTATACAGATAGCGGTGCAGATATTTCCATGTTTACACAGATGCCTAGGCAGATATTTCCATATTTATACAGAGGGCTGTGTAGTTATTTCTATGTTTATACAGATGGCAGTGTAGATATTTCCATGTTCCTACACATGACTGTGTAGGTATTTCCATCTCTATACAGATGGCTTTGTAGATATTTCCACGTTTATAGAGATAGCGGTGCAGATATTTCCATGTTTATACAGATAGCGCTGTATGTATTTCCATGTTTATACAGATCGTGGTGTAGATATTTCCGTGTTTATACACAGGGCGCAGTAGATACTTCCATGTTTATGGAGATGGCAGTGTAGATATTTTCATGTTTATAGAGATGACGGTGTAGATATTTCCATATTTATAGAGATAGCGGTGTAGATATTTCCATCTTTCTACAGATGGCAGTGTAGATAATTCCATGTTTATACAGATGGCCGTGTAGATATTTCCATATTTATACAGATGTCTGTGTAGACATTTCCATGTGTATACAGATGGTATTGTAGGTAATTCCATGTTTATACAGATGGTGTTGTAGATATTTCCATGTTTATTCAGATGACTGTGTAGATATTTCCATGTTTTTACAGATGGCAGTGTAGATTTTTCAATGTTTATAGAGATGGCGCTGTAGATATTTCCATGTTTATACAGATAACGGTGGAGATATTTCCATGTTTATACAGATAGCGGTGTAGATATTTCCATGTTTATAGAGATAGCGGTGTAGTTATTTCCAGGTTTATAGACATAGCGGTGTAGATATTTCCATGTTTATATAGATGGCGTTGTAGATATTTCCATGTTTATACCGATAGCGCTGTTGGTATTTCCACGTTTATACAGATAGCGATGTAGTTATTTCCATGTTTATACAGCTCGCGGTGCAGATATTTATATCTTTATACAGATGGCATTGTACATATTTCCTTATTCACACAGATGCCGGTGTAGATGTTTCCATGTTTATACAGATGGCGAAGTAGTTAGTTCCATGTTTATGGAGATGGCAGTGTAGATATTTTCATGTTTATAGAGATGGCGGTGTAGCTATTTCCATGTTTATAGAGATAGCAGTGTAGATATTTACATGTTTATACAGATGGCTGTGTAGATATTTGCATGTGTATACAGATGGCATTGTAGATATTTCCATGTTTATACAGATGACTGTATAGGTATTTCCATGTTTTTACAGATGGCAGTGCAGATATTTCCATGTTTATAGAGATAGCGATGTAGATATTTCCATGTTTGTACGGATGGCGGTGTTGATATTTCCATCTATACACAGATGGCCGTGTAGATATTTCCATGTTTATACAGATGGCGGCATAGATATTTCCATGGATATGCAGATGGCGGTGTAGATATTTCCATGTTTATACAGATAGCGGTGTAGTTATTTCCATGTTTACACAGATGGTGGTGCAGATATTTCCGTGTTTATACACATGGCGGAGTAGATACTTCCATCTTTATGGAGATGGCAGTGTAGATGTTTTCATGTTTATAGAGATGGCTGTGTAGATATTTCCATATTTAGAGAGATAGCGGTGTACATATTTCCATCTTTCTACAGATGACAGTGTAGATATTTCCATGTTTGTATAGATGGCCATGTAGATATTTCCATATTTATACAGATGTCTGTGTAGATATTTCCATGTGTATACAGATGGTATTGTAGGTATTTCCATGTTTATACAGATGGTGGTGTAGATATTTCCATGTTTATTCAGATGACTGTGTAGATATTTCCATGTTTTTACAGATGGCAGTGTAGATATTTCAATGTTTATAGAGATGGCGCTGTAGATATTTCCATGTTTAAACAGATAACGGTGGAGATATTTCCATGTTTATACAGACAGCAGTGGAGATATTTCCATGTTTATACACATAGCGGTGTACATATTTCCATGTTTATAGAGACAGCGGTGTAGGTATTTCCATGTTTATACAGATAGCGGTGCAGATATTTCCATGTTTACCCAGATGCCTATGCAGATATTTCCATATTTATACAGAGGGCTGTGTAGATATTTCTATGTTTATACAGATGGCAGTGTAGATATTTCCATGTTCCTACACATGACTGTGTAGGTATTTCCATCTTTATACAGATGGCTTTGTAGATATTTCCATGTTTATAGAGATAGCGGTGCAGATATTTCCATGTTTATACAGATAGCGCTGTATGTATTTCCATGTTTATACAGATCGTGGTGTAGATATTTCCGTGTTTATACACAGGGCGCAGTAGATATTTCCATCTTTATGGAGATGGCAGTGTAGATATTTTCATGTTTATAGAGACGGCGGTGTAGATAGTTCCATATTTATAGAGATAGCGGTGTAGATATTTCCATCTTTCTACAGATGGCAGTGTAGATAATTCCATGTTTATACAGATGGCCGTGTAGATATTTCCATATTTATACAGATGTCTGTGTAGATATTTCCATGTGTATACAGATGGTATTGTAGGTATTTCCATGTTTATACAGATGGTGGTGTAGATATTTCCATGTTTATTCAGATGACTGTGTAGATATTTCCATGTTTTTACAGATGGCAGTGTAGATTTTTCAATGTTTATAGAGATGGCGCTGTAGATATTTCCATGTTTATACAGATAACGGTGGAGATATTTCCATGTTTATACAGATAGCGGTGGAGATATTTCCATGTTTATAGAGATAGCGGTGTAGGTATTTCCAGGTTTATAGACATAGCGGTGTAGATATTTCCATGTTTATATAGATGGCGTTGTAGGTATTTCCATGTTTATACCGATAGCGGTGTTGGTATTTCCACGTTTATACAGATAGCGATGTAGATATTTCCATGTTTATACAGCTCGCGGTGCAGATATTTATATCTTTATACAGATGGCATTGTACATATTTCCTTATTCACACAGATGCCGGTGTAGATGTTTCCATGTTTATACAGATGGCGAAGTAGTTAGTTCCATGTTTATGGAGATGGCAGTGTAGATATTTTCATGTTTATAGAGATGGCGGTGTAGCTATTTCCATGTTTATAGAGATAGCAGTGTAGCTATTTACATGTTTATACAGATGGCTGTGTAGATATTTGCATGTGTATACAGATGGCATTGTAGATATTTCCATGTTTATACAGATGACTGTATAGGTATTTCCATGTTTTTACAGATGGCAGTGCAGATATTTCCATGTTTATAGAGATAGCGATGTAGATATTTCCATGTTTGTACGGATGGCGGTGTTGATATTTCCATCTATACACAGATGGCCGTGTAGATATTTCCATGTTTATACAGATGGCGGCATAGTTATTTCCATGGATATGCAGATGGCGGTGTAGATATTTCCATGTTTATACAGATAGTGGTGTAGTTATTTCCATGTTTACACAGATGGTGGTGTAGATATTTCCGTGTTTATACACATGGCGGAGTAGATACTTCCATCTTTATGGAGATGGCAGTGTAGATATTTTCATGTTTATAGAGATGGCGGTGTAGATATTTCCATATTTAGAGAGATAGCAGTGTACATATTTCCATCTTTCTACAGATGGCAGTGTAGATATTTCCATGTTTATATAGATGGCCATGTAGATATTTCCATATTTATACAGATGTCTGTGTAGATATTTCCATGTGTATACAGATTGTATTGTAGGTATTTCCATGTTTATACAGATGGTGGTGTAGATATTTCCATGATTATTCAGATGACTGTGTAGATATTTCCATGTTTTTACAGATGTCCGTGTAGATTTTTCAATGTTTATAGAGATGGCGCTGTAGATATTTCCATGTTTAAACAGATAACGGTGGAGATATTTCCATGTTTATACAGACATCAGTGGAGATATTTCCATGTTTATACACAGAGCGGTGTACATATTTCCATGTTTACAGAGACAGCGGTGTAGGTATTTCGATGTTTATACAGATAGCGGTGCAGATATTTCCATGTTTACACAGATGCCTATGCAGATATTTCCATATTTATACAGAGGGCTGTGTAGATATTTCTATGTTTATACAGATGGCAGTGTAGATATTTCCATGTTCCTACACATGACTGTGTAGGTATTTCCATCTTTATACAGATGGCTTTGGAGATATATCCATGTTTATAGAGATAGCGGTGCAGATATTTCCATGTTTATACAGATAGCGCTGTATATATTTCCATGTTTATACAGATCATGGTGTAGATATTTCCGTGTTTATACACAGGGCGGAGTAGATACTTCCATCTTTATGGAGATGGCAGTGTAGATATTTTCATGTTTATAGAGATGGCGGTGTAGATATTTCCATATTTATAGAGATAGCGGTGTAGATATTTCCATCTTTCTACAGATGGCAGTGTAGATAATTCCATGTTTATACAGATGGCCGTGTAGATATTTCCATATTTATACAGATGTCTGTGTAGATATTTCCATGTGTATACAGATGGTATTGTAGGTATTTCCATGTTTATACAGATGGTGGTGTAGATATTTACATGTTTATTCAGATGACTGTGTAGATATTTCCATGTTTTTAGAGATTGCAGTGTAGATTTTTCAATGTTTATAGAGATGGCGCTGTAGATATTTACATGTTTATACAGATAACGGTGGAGATATTTCCATGTTTATACAGATAGCGGTGTAGATATTTCCATGTTTATAGAGATAGCGGTGTAGGTATTTCCAAGTTTATAGACATAGCGGTGTAGATATTTCCATGTTTATATAGATGGCGTTGTAGATATTTCCATGTTTATACCGATAGCGGTGTTGGTATTTCCACGTTTATATAGATAGCGATGTAGATATTTCCATGTTTATACAGCTCGCGGTGCAGATATTTATATCTTTATACAGATGGCATTGTACATATTTCCTTATTCACACAGATGCCGGTGTAGATGTTTCCATGTTTATACAGATGGCGAAGTAGTTAGTTCCATGTTTATGGAGATGGCAGTGTAGATATTTAAATGTTTCTACAGATGGCGGTGTAGATATTTCCATGTTTATACAGATGGCCATGTAGATATTTCCATATTTATACAGATGTCTGTGTAGATATTTCCATGTGTATACAGATGTTATTGTAGGTATTTCCATGTATATACAGATGGTGGTGTAGATATTTCCATGTTTATTCAGATGACTGTGTAGTTATTTCCATGTTTTTACAGATGGCAGTGTAGATATTTCAATGTCTATAGAGATGGCGCTGTATATATTTCCATGTTTAAACAGATAACGGTGGAGACATTTCCATGTTTATACAGACAGCAGTGGAGATACTTCCATGTTTATACACATAGCGGTGTACATATTTCCATGTTTATAGAGACAGCAGTGTAGGTATTTCCATGTTTATACAGATAGCGGTGCAGATATTTCCATTTTTACACAGATGCCTATGCAGATATTTCCATATTTATACAGAGGGCTGTGTAGATATTTCTATGTTTATACAGATGGCAGTGTAGATATTTCCATGTTCCTACATATGACTGTGTAGGTATTTCCATCTTTATACAGATGGCTTTGTAGATATTTCCATGTTTATAGAGATAGCGGTGCATATATTTCCATGTTTATACAGAAAGCGCTGTATGTATTTCCATGTTTATACAGATCGTGGTGTAGATATTTCCATATTTATACACAGGGCGGAGTAGATACTTCAATCTTTATGGAGATGGCAGTGTAGATATTTTCATGTTTATAGAGATGGCGGTGTAGATATTTCCATATTTATAGAGATAGCCGTGTAGATATTTCCATCTTTCTACAGATGGCAGTATAGATAATTCCATGTTTATACAGATGGCCGTGTAGATATTTCCATATTTATACAGATGTCTGTGTAGATATTTCCATGTGTATACATATGGTATTGTAGGTATTTCCATGTTTATACAGATGGTGGTGTAGATATTTCCATGTTTATTCAGATGACTGTGTAGATATTTCCATGTTTTTACATATGGCAGTGTGGATTTTTCAATGTTTATAGAGATGGCGCTGTAGATAATTCCATGTTTATACAGATAACGGTGGAGATATTTCCATGTTTATACAGATAGCGGTGTAGATATTTCCATGTTTATAGAGATAGCGGTGTAGGTATTTCCATGTTTATAGACATAGCGGTGTAGATATTTCCATATTTATATAGATGGCGTTGTAGATATTTCCATGTTTATACCGATAACGGTGTTGGTATTTCCACGTTTATACAGATAGCGATGTAGATATTTCCATGTTTATACAGCTCGCGGTGCAGATATGTATATCTTTATACAGATGGCATGGTACATATTTCCTTTTTCACACAGATGCCGGTGTAGATGTTTCCATGTTTATACAGATGGCGAAGTAGTTAGTTCCATGTTTATGGAGATGGCAGTGTAGATATTTTCATGTTTATAGAGATGGCGGTGTAGATATTTCCATGTTTATAGAGATAGCAGTGTAGATATTTACATGTTTCTACAGATGGCTGTGTAGATATTTCCATGTGTATACAGATGGCATTGTAGATATTCCCATGTTTATACAGATGACTGTATAGGTATTTCCATGTTTTTACAGATGGCAGTGCAGATATTTCCATGTTTATAGAGATAGCGATGTAGATATTTCCATGTTTGTACGGATGGCGGTGTTGATATTTCCATCTATACACAGATGGCCGTGTAGATATTTCCATGTTTATACAGATGGTGGCATAGATATTTCCATGGATATGCAGATGGCGGTGTAGATATTTCCATGTTTATACAGAGAGCGGTGTAGTTATTTCCATGTTTACACAGATGGTGGTGTAGATATTTCCGTGTTTATACACATGGCGGAGTAGATACTTCCAACTTTATGGAGATGGCAGTGTAGATATTTTCATGTTTATAGAGATGGCGGTGTAGATATTTCCATATTTATAGAGATAGCGGTGTACATATATCCATCTTTCTACAGATGGCAGTGTAGATATTTCCATGTTTATATAGATGGCCATGTAGATATTTCCATATTTATACAGATGTCTGTGTAGATATTTCCATGTGTATACAGATGGTATTGTAGGTGTTTCCATGTTTATACAGATGGTGGTGTAGATATTTCCATGTTTATTCAGATGACTGTGTAGATATTTCCATGTTTTTACAGATGGCAGTATAGATATTTCAATGTTTATAGAGATGGCGCTGTAGATATTTCCATGTTTAAACAGATAACGGTGGAGATATTTCCATGTTTATACAGAGAGCAGTGGAGATATTTCCATGTTTATACACATAGCGGTGTACATATTTCCATGTTTATAGAGACAGCGGTGTAGGCATTTCCATGTTTATACAGATAGCGGTGCAGATATTTCCATGTTTACACAGATGCCTAGGCAGATATTTCCATATTTATACAGAGGGCTGTGTAGATATTTCTATGTTTATACAGATGGCAGTGTAGATATTTCCATGTTCCTACACATGACTGTGTAGGTATTTCCATCTTTATACAGATGGCTTTGTAGATATTTCCATGTTTATAGAGATAGCGGTGCAGATATTTCCATGTTTTTACAGATAGCGCTGTATGTATTTCCATGTTTATACAGATCGTGGTGTAGATATTTCCGTGTTTATACACAGGGCGCAGTAGATACTTCCATCTTTATGGAGATGGCAGTGTAGATATTTTCATGTTTATAGAGACGGCGGTGTAGATATTTCCATATTTAAAGAGATAGCGGTGTAGATATTTCCATCTTTCTACAGATGGCAGTGTAGATAATTCCATGTTTATACAGATGGCCGTGTAGATATTTCCATATTTATACAGATGTCTGTGTAGATATTTCCATGTGTATACAGATGGTATTGTAGGTATTTCCATGTTTATACAGATGGTGGTGTAGATAATTCCATGTTTATTCAGATGACTGTGTAGATATTTCCATATTTATAGAGATAGCGGTGTAGATATTTCCATCTTTCTACAGATGGCAGTGTAGATAATTCCATGTTTATACAGATGGCCGTGTAGATATTTCCATATTTATACAGATGTCTGTGTAGACATTTCCATGTGTATACAGATGGTATTGTAGGTAATTCCATGTTTATACAGATGGTGGTGTAGATATTTCCATGTTTATTCAGATGACTGTGTAGATATTTCCATGTTTTTACAGATGGCAGTGTAGATTTTTCAATGTTTATAGAGATGGCGCTGTAGATATTTCCATGTTTATACAGATAACGGTGGAGATATTTCCATGTTTATACAGATAGCGGTGTAGATATTTCCATGTTTATAGAGATAGCGGTGTAGTTATTTCCAGGTTTATAGACATAGCGGTGTAGATATTTCCATGTTTATATAGATGGCGTTGTAGATATTTCCATGTTTATACCGATAGCGGTGTTGGTATTTCCACGTTTATACAGATAGCGATGTAGTTATTTCCATGTTTATACAGCTCGCGGTGCAGATATTTATATCTTTATACAGATGGCATTGTACATATTTCCTTATTCACACAGATGCCGGTGTAGATGTTTCCATGTTTATACAGATGGCGAAGTAGTTAGTTCCATGTTTATGGAGATGGCAGTGTAGATATTTTCATGTTTATAGAGATGGCGGTGTAGCTATTTCCATGTTTATAGAGATAGCAGTGTAGATATTTACATGTTTATACAGATGGCTGTGTAGATATTTGCATGTGTATACAGATGGCATTGTAGATATTTCCATGTTTATACAGATGACTGTATAGGTATTTCCATGTTTTTACAGATGGCAGTGCAGATATTTCCATGTTTATAGAGATAGCGATGTAGATATTTCCATGTTTGTACGGATGGCGGTGTTGATATTTCCATCTATACACAGATGGCCGTGTAGATATTTCCATGTTTATACAGATGGCGGCATAGATATTTCCATGGATATGCAGATGGCGGTGTAGATATTTCCATGTTTATACAGATAGCGGTGTAGTTATTTCCATGTTTACACAGATGGTGGTGCAGATATTTCCGTGTTTATACACATGGCGGAGTAGATACTTCCATCTTTATGGAGATGGCAGTGTAGATGTTTTCATGTTTATAGAGATGGCGGTGTAGATATTTCCATATTTAGAGAGATAGCGGTGTACATATTTCCATCTTTCTACAGATGACAGTGTAGATATTTCCATGTTTGTATAGATGGCCATGTAGATATTTCCATATTTATACAGATGTCTGTGTAGATATTTCCATGTGTATACAGATGGTATTGTAGGTATTTCCATGTTTATACAGATGGTGGTGTAGATATTTCCATGTTTATTCAGATGACTGTGTAGATATTTCCATGTTTTTACAGATGGCAGTGTAGATATTTCAATGTTTATAGAGATGGCGCTGTAGATATTTCCATGTTTAAACAGATAACGGTGGAGATATTTCCATGTTTATACAGACAGCAGTGGAGATATTTCCATGTTTATACACATAGCGGTGTACATATTTCCATGTTTATAGAGACAGCGGTGTAGGTATTTCCATGTTTATACAGATAGCGGTGCAGATATTTCCATGTTTACCCAGATGCCTATGCAGATATTTCCATATTTATACAGAGGGCTGTGTAGATATTTCTATGTTTATACAGATGGCAGTGTAGATATTTCCATGTTCCTACACATGACTGTGTAGGTATTTCCATCTTTATACAGATGGCTTTGTAGATATTTCCATGTTTATAGAGATAGCGGTGCAGATATTTCCATGTTTATACAGATAGCGCTGTATGTATTTCCATGTTTATACAGATCGTGGTGTAGATATTTCCGTGTTTATACACAGGGCGCAGTAGATATTTCCATCTTTATGGAGATGGCAGTGTAGATATTTTCATGTTTATAGAGACGGCGGTGTAGATAGTTCCATATTTATAGAGATAGCGGTGTAGATATTTCCATCTTTCTACAGATGGCAGTGTAGATAATTCCATGTTTATACAGATGGCCGTGTAGATATTTCCATATTTATACAGATGTCTGTGTAGATATTTCCATGTGTATACAGATGGTATTGTAGGTATTTCCATGTTTATACAGATGGTGGTGTAGATATTTCCATGTTTATTCAGATGACTGTGTAGATATTTCCATGTTTTTACAGATGGCAGTGTAGATTTTTCAATGTTTATAGAGATGGCGCTGTAGATATTTCCATGTTTATACAGATAACGGTGGAGATATTTCCATGTTTATACAGATAGCGGTGGAGATATTTCCATGTTTATAGAGATAGCGGTGTAGGTATTTCCAGGTTTATAGACATAGCGGTGTAGATATTTCCATGTTTATATAGATGGCGTTGTAGGTATTTCCATGTTTATACCGATAGCGGTGTTGGTATTTCCACGTTTATACAGATAGCGATGTAGATATTTCCATGTTTATACAGCTCGCGGTGCAGATATTTATATCTTTATACAGATGGCATTGTACATATTTCCTTATTCACACAGATGCCGGTGTAGATGTTTCCATGTTTATACAGATGGCGAAGTAGTTAGTTCCATGTTTATGGAGATGGCAGTGTAGATATTTTCATGTTTATAGAGATGGCGGTGTAGCTATTTCCATGTTTATAGAGATAGCAGTGTAGCTATTTACATGTTTATACAGATGGCTGTGTAGATATTTGCATGTGTATACAGATGGCATTGTAGATATTTCCATGTTTATACAGATGACTGTATAGGTATTTCCATGTTTTTACAGATGGCAGTGCAGATATTTCCATGTTTATAGAGATAGCGATGTAGATATTTCCATGTTTGTACGGATGGCGGTGTTGATATTTCCATCTATACACAGATGGCCGTGTAGATATTTCCATGTTTATACAGATGGCGGCATAGTTATTTCCATGGATATGCAGATGGCGGTGTAGATATTTCCATGTTTATACAGATAGTGGTGTAGTTATTTCCATGTTTACACAGATGGTGGTGTAGATATTTCCGTGTTTATACACATGGCGGAGTAGATACTTCCATCTTTATGGAGATGGCAGTGTAGATATTTTCATGTTTATAGAGATGGCGGTGTAGATATTTCCATATTTAGAGAGATAGCAGTGTACATATTTCCATCTTTCTACAGATGGCAGTGTAGATATTTCCATGTTTATATAGATGGCCATGTAGATATTTCCATATTTATACAGATGTCTGTGTAGATATTTCCATGTGTATACAGATTGTATTGTAGGTATTTCCATGTTTATACAGATGGTGGTGTAGATATTTCCATGATTATTCAGATGACTGTGTAGATATTTCCATGTTTTTACAGATGTCCGTGTAGATTTTTCAATGTTTATAGAGATGGCGCTGTAGATATTTCCATGTTTAAACAGATAACGGTGGAGATATTTCCATGTTTATACAGACATCAGTGGAGATATTTCCATGTTTATACACAGAGCGGTGTACATATTTCCATGTTTACAGAGACAGCGGTGTAGGTATTTCGATGTTTATACAGATAGCGGTGCAGATATTTCCATGTTTACACAGATGCCTATGCAGATATTTCCATATTTATACAGAGGGCTGTGTAGATATTTCTATGTTTATACAGATGGCAGTGTAGATATTTCCATGTTCCTACACATGACTGTGTAGGTATTTCCATCTTTATACAGATGGCTTTGGAGATATATCCATGTTTATAGAGATAGCGGTGCAGATATTTCCATGTTTATACAGATAGCGCTGTATATATTTCCATGTTTATACAGATCATGGTGTAGATATTTCCAAGTTTATACACAGGGCGCAGTAGATACTTCCATCTTTATGGAGATGGCAGTGTAGATATTTTCATGTTTATAGAGATGGCGGTGTAGATATTTCCATATTTATAGAGATAGCGGTGTAGATATTTCCATCTTTCTACAGATGGCAGTGTAGATAATTCCATGTTTATACAGATGGCCGTGTAGATATTTCCATATTTATACAGATGTCTGTGTAGATATTTCCATGTGTATACAGATGGTATTGTAGGTATTTCCATGTTTATACAGATGGTGGTGTAGATATTTACATGTTTATTCAGATGACTGTGTAGATATTTCCATGTTTTTAGAGATTGCAGTGTAGATTTTTCAATGTTTATAGAGATGGCGCTGTAGATATTTACATGTTTATACAGATAACGGTGGAGATATTTCCATGTTTATACAGATAGCGGTGTAGATATTTCCATGTTTATAGAGATAGCGGTGTAGGTATTTCCATGTTTATAGACATAGCGGTGTAGATATTTCCATGTTTATATAGATGGCGTTGTAGATATTTCCATGTTTATACCGATAGCGGTGTTGGTATTTCCACGTTTATATAGATAGCGATGTAGATATTTCCATGTTTATACAGCTCGCGGTGCAGATATTTATATCTTTATACAGATGGCATTGTACATATTTCCTTATTCACACAGATGCCGGTGTAGATGTTTCCATGTTTATACAGATGGCGAAGTAGTTAGTTCCATGTTTATGGAGATGGCAGTGTAGATATTTAAATGTTTCTACAGATGGCGGTGTAGATATTTCCATGTTTATACAGATGGCCATGTAGATATTTCCATATTTATACAGATGTCTGTGTAGATATTTCCATGTGTATACAGATGTTATTGTAGGTATTTCCATGTATATACAGATGGTGGTGTAGATATTTCCATGTTTATTCAGATGACTGTGTAGTTATTTCCATGTTTTTACAGATGGCAGTGTACATATTTCAATGTCTATAGAGATGGCGCTGTATATATTTCCATGTTTAAACAGATAACGGTGGAGACATTTCCATGTTTATACAGACAGCAGTGGAGATACTTCCATGTTTATACACATAGCGGTGTACATATTTCCATGTTTATAGAGACAGCAGTGTAGGTATTTCCATGTTTATACAGATAGCGGTGCAGATATTTCCATTTTTACACAGATGCCTATGCAGATATTTCCATATTTATACAGAGGGCTGTGTAGATATTTCTATGTTTATACAGATGGCAGTGTAGATATTTCCATGTTCCTACATATGACTGTGTAGGTATTTCCATCTTTATACAGATGGCTTTGTAGATATTTCCATGTTTATAGAGATAGCGGTGCATATATTTCCATGTTTATACAGAAAGCGCTGTATGTATTTCCATGTTTATACAGATCGTGGTGTAGATATTTCCATATTTATACACAGGGCGGAGTAGATACTTCAATCTTTATGGAGATGGCAGTGTAGATATTTTCATGTTTATAGAGATGGCGGTGTAGATATTTCCATATTTATAGAGATAGCCGTGTAGATATTTCCATCTTTCTACAGATGGCAGTATAGATAATTCCATGTTTATACAGATGGCCGTGTAGATATTTCCATATTTATACAGATGTCTGTGTAGATATTTCCATGTGTATACATATGGTATTGTAGGTATTTCCATGTTTATACAGATGGTGGTGTAGATATTTCCATGTTTATTCAGATGACTGTGTAGATATTTCCATGTTTTTACATATGGCAGTGTGGATTTTTCAATGTTTATAGAGATGGCGCTGTAGATAATTCCATGTTTATACAGATAACGGTGGAGATATTTCCATGTTTATACAGATAGCGGTGTAGATATTTCCATGTTTATAGAGATAGCGGTGTAGGTATTTCCATGTTTATAGACATAGCGGTGTAGATATTTCCATATTTATATAGATGGCGTTGTAGATATTTCCATGTTTATACCGATAACGGTGTTGGTATTTCCACGTTTATACAGATAGCGATGTAGATATTTCCATGTTTATACAGCTCGCGGTGCAGATATGTATATCTTTATACAGATGGCATGGTACATATTTCCTTTTTCACACAGATGCCGGTGTAGATGTTTCCATGTTTATACAGATGGCGAAGTAGTTAGTTCCATGTTTATGGAGATGGCAGTGTAGATATTTTCATGTTTATAGAGATGGCGGTGTAGATATTTCCATGTTTATAGAGATAGCAGTGTAGATATTTACATGTTTCTACAGATGGCTGTGTAGATATTTCCATGTGTATACAGATGGCATTGTAGATATTCCCATGTTTATACAGATGACTGTATAGGTATTTCCATGTTTTTACAGATGGCAGTGCAGATATTTCCATGTTTATAGAGATAGCGATGTAGATATTTCCATGTTTGTACGGATGGCGGTGTTGATATTTCCATCTATACACAGATGGCCGTGTAGATATTTCCATGTTTATACAGATGGCGGCATAGATATTTCCATGGATATGCAGATGGCGGTGTAGATATTTCCATGTTTATACAGATAGCGGTGTAGTTATTTCCATGTTTACACAGATGGTGGTGTAGATATTTCCGTGTTTATACACATGGCGGAGTAGATACTTCCAACTTTATGGAGATGGCAGTGTAGATATTTTCATGTTTATAGAGATGGCGGTGTAGATATTTCCATATTTATAGAGATAGCGGTGTACATATATCCATCTTTCTACAGATGGCAGTGTAGATATTTCCATGTTTATATAGATGGCCATGTAGATATTTCCATATTTATACAGATGTCTGTGTAGATATTTCCATGTGTATACAGATGGTATTGTAGGTGTTTCCATGTTTATACAGATGGTGGTGTAGATATTTCCATGTTTATTCAGATGACTGTGTAGATATTTCCATGTTTTTACAGATGGCAGTATAGATATTTCAATGTTTATAGAGATGGCGCTGTAGATATTTCCATGTTTAAACAGATAACGGTGGAGATATTTCCATGTTTATACAGACAGCAGTGGAGATATTTCCATGTTTATACACATAGCGGTGTACATATTTCCATGTTTATAGAGACAGCGGTGTAGGCATTTCCATGTTTATACAGATAGCGGTGCAGATATTTCCATGTTTACACAGATGCCTAGGCAGATATTTCCATATTTATACAGAGGGCTGTGTAGATATTTCTATGTTTATACAGATGGCAGTGTAGATATTTCCATGTTCCTACACATGACTGTGTAGGTATTTCCATCTTTATACAGATGGCTTTGTAGATATTTCCATGTTTATAGAGATAGCGGTGCAGATATTTCCATGTTTTTACAGATAGCGCTGTATGTATTTCCATGTTTATACAGATCGTGGTGTAGATATTTCCGTGTTTATACACAGGGCGCAGTAGATACTTCCATCTTTATGGAGATGGCAGTGTAGATATTTTCATGTTTATAGAGACGGCGGTGTAGATATTTCCATATTTAAAGAGATAGCGGTGTAGATATTTCCATCTTTCTACAGATGGCAGTGTAGATAATTCCATGTTTATACAGATGGCCGTGTAGATATTTCCATATTTATACAGATGTCTGTGTAGATATTTCCATGTGTATACAGATGGTATTGTAGGTATTTCCATGTTTATACAGATGGTGGTGTAGATAATTCCATGTTTATTCAGATGACTGTGTAGATATTTCCATGTTTTTACAGATGGCAGTGTAGATTTTTCAATGTTTATAGAGATGGCGCTGTAGATATTTCCATGTTTATACAGATAACGGTGGAGATATTTCCATGTTTATACAGATAGCGGTGTAGATATTTCCATGTTTATAGAGATAGCGGTGTAGGTATTTCCAGGTTTATAGACATAGCAGTGTAGATATTTCCATGTTTATATAGATGGCGTTGTAGGTATTTCCATGTTTATACCGATAGCGGTGTTGGTATTTCCACGTTTATACAGATAGCGATGAAGATATTTCCATGTTTATACAGCTCGCGGTGCAGATATTTATATCTTTACACAGATGGTATTGTACATATTTCCTTATTCACACAGATGCCGGTGTAGATGTTTCCATGTTTATACAGATGGCGAAGAAGTTAGTTCCATGTTTATGGAGATGGCAGTGTAGATATTTTCATGTTTATAGAGATGGCGGTGTAGCTATTTCCATGTTTATAGAGATAGCAGTGTAGATATTTTCATGTTTATACAGATGGCTGTGTAGATATTTGCATGTGTATACAGATGGCATTGTAGATATTTCCATGTTTATACAGATGACTGTATAGGTATTTCCATGTTTTTACAGATGGCAGTGCAGATATTTCCATGTTTATAGAGATAGCGATGTAGATATTTCCATGTTTGTATGGATGGCGGTGTTGATATTTCCATCTATACACAGATGGCCGTGTAGATATTTCCATGTTTATACAGATGGCGGCATAGATATTTCCATGGATATGCAGATGGCGGTGTAGATATTTCCATGTTTATACTGATAGCGGTGTAGTTATTTCCATGTTTACACAGATGGTGGTGTAGATATTTCCGTGTTTATACACATGGCGGAGTTGATACTTCCATCTTTATGGAGATGGCAGTGTAGATATTTTCATGTTTATAGAGATGGCGGTGTAGATATTTCCATATTTAGAGAGATAGCGGTGTACATATTTCCATCTTTCTACAGATGGCAGTGTAGATATTTCCATGTTTATACAGATGTCCATGTAGATATTTCCATATTTATACAGATGTCTGTGTAGATATTTCCATGTGTATACAGATGGTATTGTAGGTATTTCCATGTTTATACAGATGGTGGTGTAGATATTTCGATGTTTATTCAGATGACTGTGTAGATATTTCCATGTTTTTACAGATGGCAGTATAGATATTTCAATGTTTATAGAGATGGCGCTGTAGATATTTCCATGTTTAAACAGATAACGGTGGAGATATTTCCATGTTTATACAGACAGCAGTGGAGATATTTCCATGTTTATACACATTGCGGTGTACATATTTCCATGTTTATAGAGACAGCGGTGTAGGTATTTCCATGTTTATACAGATAGCCGTGCAGATATTTCCATGTTTACACAGATGCCTAGGCAGATATTTCCATATTTATACAGAGGGCTGTGTAGATATTTCTATGTTTATACAGATGGCAGTGTAGATATTTCCATGTTCCTACACATGACTGTGTAGGTATTTCCATCTTTATACAGATGGCTTTGTAGATATTTCCATGTTTATAGAGATAGCGGTGCAGATATTTCCATGTTTTTACAGATAGCGCTGTATGTATTTCCATGTTTATACAGATCGTGGTGTAGATATTTCCGTGTTTATACACAGGGCGCAGTAGATACTTCCATCTTTATGGAGATGGCAGTGTAGATATTTTCATGTTTATAGAGACGGCGGTGTAGATATTTCCATATTTAAAGAGATAGCGGTGTAGATATTTCCATCTTTCTACAGATGGCAGTGTAGATAATTCCATGTTTATACAGATGGCCGTGTAGATATTTCCATATTTATACAGATGTCTGTGTAGATATTTCCATGTGTATACAGATGGTATTGTAGGTATTTCCATGTTTATACAGATGGTGGTGTAGATATTTCCATGTTTATTCAGATGACTGTGTAGATATTTCCATGTTTTTACAGATGGCAGTGTAGATTTTTCAATGTTTATAGAGATGGCGCTGTAGATATTTCCATGTTTATACAGATAACGGTGGAGATATTTCCATGTTTATACAGATAGCGGTGTAGATATTTCCATGTTTATAGAGATAGCGGTGTAGGTATTTCCATGTTTGTAGACATAGCGGTGTAGATATTACCATGTTTATATAGATGGCGTTGTAGATATTTCCATGTTTATACCGATAGCGGTGTTGGTATTTCCACGTTTATACAGATAGCGATGTAGATATTTCCATGTTTATACAGCTCGCGGTGCAGATATTTATATCTTTATACAGATGGCATGGTACATATTTCCTTATTCACACAGATGCCGGTGTAGATGTTTCCATGTTTATACAGATGGCGAAGTAGTTAGTTCCATGTTTATGGAGATGGCAGTGTAGATATTTTCATGTTTATAGAGATGGCGGTGTAGCTATTTCCATGTTTATAGAGATAGCAGTGTAGATATTTACATGTTTCTACAGATGGCTGTGTAGATATTTGCATGTGTATACAGATGGCATTGTAGATATTTCCATGTTTATACAGATGACTGTATAGGTATTTCCATGTTTTTACAGATGGCAGTGCAGATATTTCCATGTTTATAGAGATAGCGATGTAGATATTTCCATGTTTGTACGGATGGCGGTGTTGATATTTCCATCTATACACAGATGGCCGTGTAGATATTTCCATGTTTATACAGATGGCGGCATAGATATTTCCATGGATATGCAGATGGCGGTGTAGATATTTCCATGTTTATACAGATAGCGGTGTAGTTATTTCCATGTTTACACAGATGGTGGTGTAGATATTTCCGTGTTTATACACATGGCGGAGTAGATACTTCCATCTTTATGGAGATGGCAGTGTAGATATTTTCATGTTTATAGAGATGGCGGTGTAGATATTTCCATATTTATAGAGATAGCGGTGTAGATATTTCCATCTTTCTACAGATGGCAGTGTAGATAATTCCATGTTTATACAGATGGCCGTGTAGATATTTCCATATTTATACAGATGTCTGTGTAGATATTTCCATGTGTATACAGATGGTATTGTAGGTATTTCCATGTTTATACAGATGGTGGTGTAGATATTTCCATGTTTATTCAGATGACTGTGTAGATATTTCCATGTTTTTACAGATGGCAGTGTAGATTTTTCAATGTTTATAGAGATGGCGCTGTAGATATTTCCATGTTTATACAGATAACGGTGGAGATATTTCCATGTTTATAGAGATAGCGGTGTAGGTATTTCCATGTTTATAGAGATAGCGGTGTAGGTATTTCCAGGTTTATAGACATAGAGGTGTAGATATTTCCATGTTTATATAGATGGCGTGTAGATATTTCCATGTTTATACCGATAGCGGTGTTGGTATTTCCACGTTTATACAGATAGCGATGTAGATATTTCCATGTTTATACAGCTCGCGGTGCAGATATTTATATCTTTATACAGATGGCATTGTACATATTTCCTTATTCACACAGATGCCGGTGTAGATGTTTCCATGTTTATACAGATGGCGAAGTAGTTAGTTCCATGTTTATGGAGATGGCAGTGTAGATATTTTCATGTTTATAGAGATGGCGGTGTAGCTATTTCCATGTTTATAGAGATAGCAGTGTAGATATTTACATGTTTCTACAGATGTCTGTGTAGATATTTGCATGTGTATACAGATGGCATTGTAGATATTTCCATGTTTATACAGATGACTGTATATGTATTTCCATGGTTTTACAGATGGCAGTGCAGATATTTCCATGTTTATAGAGATAGCGATGTAGATATTTCCATGTTTGTACGGATGGCGGTGTTGATATTTCCATCTATACACAGATGGCCGTGTAGATATTTCCATGTTTATACAGATGGCGGCATAGATATTTCCATGGACATGCAGAGGGCGGTGGAGATATTTCCATGTTTATACAGATAGCGGTGTAGTTATTTCCATGTTTACACAGATGGTGGTGGAGATATTTCCGTGTTTATACACATGGCGGAGTAGATAGTTCCATCTTTATGGAGATGGCAGTGTAGATATTTTCATGTTTATAGAGATGGCGGTGTAGATATTTCCATATTTATAGAGATAGCGGTGTACATATTTCCATCTTTCTACAGATGGCAGTGTAGATATTTCCATGTTTATACAGATGGCCATGTAGATATTTCCATATTTATACAGATGTCTGTGTAGATATTTCCATGTGTATACAGATGGTATTGTAGGTGTTTCCATGTTTATACAAATGGTGGTGTAGATATTTCCATGTTTATTCAGATGACTGTGTAGATATTTCCATGTTTTTACAGATGGCAGTGTAGATATTTCAATGTTTATAGAGATGGCGCTGTAGATATTTCCATGTTTAAACAGATAACGGTGGAGATATTTCCATGTTTATACAGACAGCAGTGGAGATATTTCCATGTTTATACACATAGCGGTGTACATATTTCCATGTTTATAGAGACAGCGGTGTAGGTATTTCCATGTTTATACAGATAGCGGTGCAGATATTTCCATGTTTACACAGATGCCTATGCAGATATTTCCATATTTATACAGAGGGCTGTGTAGATATTTCTATGTTTATACAGATGGCAGTGTAGGTATTTCCATGTTCTTACACATGACTGTGTAGGTATTTCCATCTTTATACAGATGGCTTTGTAGAAATATCCATGTTTATAGAGATAGCGGTGCAGATATTTCCATGTTTATACAGATAGCGCTGTATATATTTCCATGTTTATACAGATCGTGGTGTAGATATTTCTGTGTTTACACACAGGGCGGAGTAGATACTTCCATCTTTATGGAGATGGCAGTGTAGATATTTTCATGTTTATAGAGATGGCGATGTAGATATTTCCATATTTATAGAGATAGCGGTGTAGATATTTCCATCTTTCTACAGATGGCAGTGTAGATATTTCCATGTTTATACAGATGGCCATGAAGATATTTCCATATTTATACAGATGTCTGTGTAGATATTTCCATGTGTATACAGATGTTATTGTAGGTATTTCCATGTATATACAGATGGCGGTGTAGATATTTCCATATATATTCAGATGACCGTGTAGGTATTTCCATGTATATACATATGGTGGTGTAGATATTTCCATGTTTATTCAGATGACTGTGTAGATATTTCCATGTTTTTACAGATGTCAGTGTAGATTTTTCAATGTTTATAGAGATGGCGCTGTAGATATTTCCATGTTTAAACAGATAACGGTGGAGATATTTCCATGTTTATACAGACAGCAGTGGAGATATTTCCATGTTTATACACAGAGCGGTGTACATATTTCCATGTTTATAGAGACAGCGGTGTAGGTATTTCCATGTTTATACAGATAGCGGTGCAGATATTTCCATGTTTACACAGATGCCTATGCAGATATTTCCATATTTATACAGAGGGCTGTGTAGATATTTCTATGTTTATACAGATGGCAGTGTAGATATTTCCATGTTCCTACACATGACTGTGTAGGTATTTCCATCTTTATACAGATGGCTTTGGAGATATATCCATGTTTATAGAGATAGCGGTGCAGATATTTCCATGTTTATACAGATAGCGCTGTATATATTTCCATGTTTATACAGATCGTGGTGTAGATATTTCCAAGTTTATACACAGGGCGCAGTAGATACTTCCATCTTTATGGAGATGGCAGTGTAGATATTTTCATGTTTATAGAGATGGCGGTGTAGATATTTCCATATTTATAGAGATAGCGGTGTAGATATTTCCATCTTTCTACAGATGGCAGTGTAGATAATTCCATGTTTTTACAGATGGCCGTGTAGATATTTCCATATTTATACAGATGTCTGTGTAGATATTTCCATGTGTATACAGATGGTATTGTAGGTATTTCCATGTTTATACAGATGGTGGTGTAGATATTTCCATGTTTATTCAGATGACTGTGTAGATATTTCCATGTTTTTAGAGATTGCAGTGTAGATTTTTCAATGTTTATAGAGATGGCGCTGTAGATATTTCCATGTTTATACAGATAACGGTGGAGAAATTTCCATGTTTATACAGATAGCGGTGTAGATATTTCCATGTTTATAGAGATAGCGGTGTAGGTATTTCCATGTTTATAGACATAGCGGTGTAGATATTTCCATGTTTATATAGATGGCGTTGTAGATATTTCCATGTTTATACCGATAGCGGTGTTGATATTTCCACGTTTATATAGATAGCGATGTAGATATTTCCATGTTTATACAGCTCGCGGTGCAGATATTTATATCTTTATACAGATGGCATTGTACATATTTCCTTATTCACACAGATGCCGGTGTAGATGTTTCCATGTTTATACAGATGGCGAAGTAGTTAGTTCCATGTTTATGGAGATGGCAGTGTAGATATTTAAATGTTTCTACAGATGGCGGTGTAGATATTTCCATGTTTATAGAGATAGCAGTGTAGATATTTACATGTTTCTACAGATGGCTGTGTAGATATTTCCATGTGTATACAGATGGCATTGTAGATATTTCCATGTTTATACAGATGACTGTATAGGTATTTCCATGTTTTTACAGATGGCAGTGCAGATATTTCCATGTTTATAGAGATAGCGATGTAGATATTTCCATGTTTGTACGGATGGCGGTGTTGATATTTCCATCTATACACAAATGGCCGTGTAGATATTTCCATGTTTATACAGATGGCGGCATAGACATTTCCATGGACATGCAGATGGCGGTGTAGATATTTCCATGTTTATACAGATAGCGGTGTAGTTATTTCCATGTTTACACAGATGGTGGTGTAGATATTTCCGTGTTTATACACATGGCGGAGTAGATACTTCCATCTTTATGGAGATGGCAGTGTCGATATTTTCATGTTTATAGAGATGGCGATGTAGATATTTCCATATTTATAGAGATAGCGGTGTACATATTTCCATCTTTCTACAGATGGCAGTGTAGATATTTCCATGTTTATACAGATGGCCATGTAGATATTTCCATATTTATACAGATGTCTGTGTGGATATTTCCATGTGTATACAGATGTTATTGTAGGTATTTCCATGTATATACAGATGGTGGTGTAGATATTTCCATGTTTATTCAGATGACTGTGTAGTTATTTCCATGTTTTTACAAATGGCAGTGTAGATATTTCAATGTCTATAGAGATGGCGCTGTATATATTTCCATGTTTAAACAGATAACGGTGGAGACATTTCCATGTTTATACAGACAGCAGTGGAGATATTTCCATGTTTATACACATAGCGGTGTACATATTTCCATGTTTATAGAGACAGCGGTGTAGGTATTTCCATGTTTATACAGATAGCGGTGCAGATATTTCCATGTTTACACAGATGCCTATGCAGATATTTCCATATTTATACAGAGGGCTGTGTAGATATTTCTATGTTTATACAGATGGCAGTGTAGATATTTCCATGTTCCTACACATGACTGTGTAGGTATTTCCATCTTTATACAGATGGCTTTGTAGATATTTCCATGTTTATAGAGATACCGGTGCATATATTTCCATGTTTATACAGATAGCGCTGTATGTATTTCCATGTTTATACAGATCGTGGTGTAGATATTTCCATATTTATACACAGGGCGGAGTAGATACTTCAATCTTTATGGAGATGGCAGTGTAGATATTTTCATGTTTATAGAGATGGCGGTGTAGATATTTCCATATTTATAGAGATAGCCGTGTAGATATTTCCATCTTTCTACAGATGGCAGTATAGATAATTCCATGTTTATACAGATGGCCGTGTAGATATTTCCATATTTATACAGATGTCTGTGTAGATATTTCCATGTGTATACATATGGTATTGTAGGTATTTCCATGTTTATACAGATGGTGGTGTAGATATTTCCATGTTTATTCAGATGACTGTGTAGACATTTCCATGTTTTTACATATGGCAGTGTGGATTTTTCAATGTTTATAGAGATGGCGCTGTAGATAATTCCATGTTTATACAGATAACGGTGGAGATATTTCCATGTTTATACAGATAGCGGTGTAGATATTTCCATGTTTATAGAGATAGCGGTGTAGGTATTTCCATGTTTATAGACATAGCGGTGTAGATATTTCCATATTTATATAGATGGCGTTGTAGATATTTCCATGTTTATACCGATAACGGTGTTGGTATTTCCACGTTTATACAGATAGCGATGTAGATATTTCCATGTTTATATAGCTCGCGGTGCAGATATTTATATCTTTATACAGATGGCATGGTACATATTTCCTTTTTCACACAGATGCCGGTGTAGATGTTTCCATGTTTATACAGATGGCGAAGTAGTTAGTTCCATGTTTATGGAGATGGCAGTGTAGATATTTTCATGTTTATAGAGATGGCGGTGTAGATATTTCCATGTTTATAGAGATAGCAGTGTAGATATTTACATGTTTCTACAGATGGCTGTGTAGATATTTCCATGTGTATACAGATGGCATTGTAGATATTCCCATGTTTATACAGATGACTGTATAGGTATTTCCATGTTTTTACAGATGGCAGTGCAGATATTTCCATGTTTATAGAGATAGCGATGTAGATATTTCCATGTTTGTACGGATAGCGGTGTTGATATTTCCATCTATACACAGATGGCCGTGTAGATATTTCCATGTTTATACAGATGGCGGCATAGATATTTCCATGGACATGCAGATGGCGGTGTAGATATTTCCGTATTTATACACACAGCGGTGTAGTTATTTCCATGTTTACACAGATGGTGGTGTAGATATTTCCGTGTTTATACACATGGTGGAGTAGATACTTCCATCTTTATGGAGATGGCAGTGTCGATATTTTCATGTTTATAGAGATGGCGGTGTAGATATTTCCATATTTATAGAGATAGCGGTGTACATATTTCCATCTTTCTACAGATGGCAGTGTAGATATTTCCATGTTTGTATAGATGGCCATGTAGATATTTCCATATTTATACAGATGTCTGTGTAGATATTTCCATGTGTATACAGATGGTATTGTAGGTATTTCCATGTTTATACAGATGGTGGTGTAGATATTTCCATGTTTATTCAGATGACTGTGTAGATATTTCCATGTTTTTACAGATGGCAGTGTAGATATTTCAATGTTTATAGAGATGGCGCTGTAGATATTTCCATGTTTAAACAGATAATGGTGGAGATATTTCCATGTTTATACAGACAGCAGTGGAGATATTTCCATGTTTATACACATAGCGGTGTACATATTTCCATGTTTACAGAGACAGCGGTGTAGGTATTTCCATGTTTATACAGATAGCGGTGCAGATATTTCCATGTTTACACAGATGCCTATGCAGATATTTCCATATTTATACAGAGGGCTGTGTAGATATTTCTATGTTTATACAGATGGCAGTGTAGATATTTCCATGTTCCTACACATGACAGTGTAGGTATTTCCATCTTTATACAGATGGCTTTGTAGATATTTCCATGTTTATAGAGATAGCGGTGCAGATATTTCCATGTTTATACAGATAGCGCTGTATGTATTTCCATGTTTATACAGATCGTGGTGTAGATATTTCCGTGTTTATACACAGGGCACAGTAGATACTTCCATCTTTATGGAGATGGCAGTGAAGATATTTTCATGTTTACAGAGACGGCGGTGTAGATATTTCCATATTTATAGAGATAGCGGTGTAGATATTTCCATCTTTCTACAGATGGCAGTGTAGATAATTCCATGTTTATACAGATGGCCGTGTAGATATTTCCATATTTATACAGATGTCTGTGTAGATATTTCCATGTGTATACAGATGGTATTGTAGGTATTTCCTAGTTTATACAGATGGTGGTGTAGATATTTCCATGTTTATTCAGATGACTGTGTAGATATTTCCATGTTTTTACAGATGGCAGTGTAGATTTTTCAATGTTTATAGAGATGGCGCTGTAGATATTTCCATGTTTATACAGATAACGGTGGAGATATTTCCATGTTTATACAGATAGCGGTGTAGATATTTCCATGTTTATAGAGATAGCGGTGTAGGTATTTCCAGGTTTATAGACATAGCGGTGTACATATTTCCATGTTTATATAGATGGCGTGTAGATATTTCCATGTTTATACCGATAGCGGTGTTGGTATTTCCACGTTTATACAGATAGCGATGTAGATATTTCCATGTTTATACAGCTCGCGGTGCAGATATTTATATCTTTATACAGATGGCATTGTACATATTTCCTTATTCACACAGATGCCGGTGTAGATGTTTCCATGTTTATACAGATGGCGAAGTAGTTAGTTCCATGTTTATGGAGATGGCAGTGTAGATATTTTCATGTTTATAGAGATGGCGGTGTAGCTATTTCCATGTTTATAGAGATAGCAGTGTAGATATTTACATGTTTATACAGATGGCTGTGTAGATATTTGCATGTGTATACAGATGGCATTGTAGATATTTCCATGTTTATACAGATGACTGTATAGGTATTTCCATGTTTTTACAGATGGCAGTGCAGATATTTCCATGTTTATAGAGATAGCGATGTAGATATTTCCATGTTTGTACGGATGGTGGTGTTGATATTTCCATCTATACAAAGATGGCCGTGTAGATATTTCCATGTTTATACAGATGGCGGCATAGATATTTCCATGGATATGCAGATGGCGGTGTAGATATTTCCATGTTTATACAGATAGCGGTGTAGTTATTTCCATGTTTACACAGATGGTGGTGTAGATATTTCTCTGTTTATACACATGGCGGAGTAGATACTTCCATCTTTATGGAGATGGCAGTGTAGATATTTTCATGTTTATAGAGATGGCGGTGTAGATATTTCCATATTTATAGAGATAGCGGTGTACATATTTCCATCTTTCTACAGATGGCAGTGTAGATATTTCCATGTTTATATAGATGGCCATGTAGATATTTCCATATTTATACAGATGTCTGTGTAGATATTTCCATGTGTATACAGATGGTATTGTAGGTTTTTCCATGTTTATACAGATGGTGGTGTAGATATTTCCATGTTTATTCAGATGACTGTGTAGATATTTCCATGTTTTTACAGATGGCAGTGTAGATATTTCAATGTTTATAGAGATGGCGCTGTAGATATTTCCATGTTTAAACAGATAACGGTGGAGATATTTCCATGTTTATACAGAGAGCAGTGGAGATATTTCCATGTTTATACACATAGCGGTGTACATATTTCCATGTTTATAGAGACAGCGGTGTAGGCATTTCCATGTTTATACAGATAGCGGTGCAGATATTTCCATGTTTACACAGATGCCTAGGCAGATATTTCCATATTTATACAGAGGGCTGTGTAGATATTTCTATGTTTATACAGATGGCAGTGTAGATATTTCCATGTTCCTACACATGACTGTGTAGGTATTTCCATCTTTATACAGATGGCTTTGTAGATATTTCCATGTTTATAGAGATAGCGGTGCAGATATTTCCATGTTTATACAGATAGCGCTGTATGTATTTCCATGTTTATACAGATCGTGGTGTAGATATTTCCGTGTTTATACACAGGGCGCAGTAGATACTTCCATCTTTATGGAGATGGCAGTGTAGATATTTTCATGTTTATAGAGACGGCGGTGTAGATATTTCCATATTTAAAGAGATAGCGGTGTAGATATTTCCATCTTTCTACAGATGGCAGTGTAGATAATTCCATGTTTATACAGATGGCCGTGTAGATATTTCCATATTTATACAGATGTCTGTGTAGATATTTCCATGTGTATACAGATGGTATTGTAGGTATTTCCATGTTTATACAGATGGTGGTGTAGATAATTCCATGTTTATTCAGATGACTGTGTAGATATTTCCATGTTTTTACAGATGGCAGTGTAGATTTTTCAATGTTTATAGAGATGGCGCTGTAGATATTTCCATGTTTATACAGATAACGGTGGAGATATTTCCATGTTTATACAGATAGCGGTGTAGATATTTCCATGTTTATAGAGATAGCGGTGTAGGTATTTCCAGGTTTATAGACATAGCGGTGAAGATATTTCCATGTTTATATAGATGGCGTTGTAGGTATTTCCATGTTTATACCGATAGCGGTGTTGGTATTTCCACGTTTATACAGATAGCGATGAAGATATTTCCATGTTTATACAGCTCGCGGTGCAGATATGTATATCTTTATACAGATGGCATGGTACATATTTCCTTTTTCACACAGATGCCGGTGTAGATGTTTCCATGTTTATACAGATGGCGAAGTAGTTAGTTCCATGTTTATGGAGATGGCAGTGTAGATATTTTCATGTTTATAGAGATGGCGGTGTAGATATTTCCATGTTTATAGAGATAGCAGTGTAGATATTTACATGTTTCTACAGATGGCTGTGTAGATATTTCCATGTGTATACAGATGGCATTGTAGATATTCCCATGTTTATACAGATGACTGTATAGGTATTTCCATGTTTTTACAGATGGCAGTGCAGATATTTCCATGTTTATAGAGATAGCGATGTAGATATTTCCATGTTTGTACGGATGGCGGTGTTGATATTTCCATCTATACACAGATGGCCGTGTAGATATTTCCATGTTTATACAGATGGCGGCATAGATATTTCCATGGATATGCAGATGGCGGTGTAGATATTTCCATGTTTATACAGATAGCGGTGTAGTTATTTCCATGTTTACACAGATGGTGGTGTAGATATTTCCGTGTTTATACACATGGCGGAGTAGATACTTCCAACTTTATGGAGATGGCAGTGTAGATATTTTCATGTTTATAGAGATGGCGGTGTAGATATTTCCATATTTATAGAGATAGCGGTGTACATATATCCATCTTTCTACAGATGGCAGTGTAGATATTTCCATGTTTATATAGATGGCCATGTAGATATTTCCATATTTATACAGATGTCTGTGTAGATATTTCCATGTGTATACAGATGGTATTGTAGGTGTTTCCATGTTTATACAGATGGTGGTGTAGATATTTCCATGTTTATTCAGATGACTGTGTAGATATTTCCATGTTTTTACAGATGGCAGTATAGATATTTCAATGTTTATAGAGATGGCGCTGTAGATATTTCCATGTTTAAACAGATAACGGTGGAGATATTTCCATGTTTATACAGAGAGCAGTGGAGATATTTCCATGTTTATACACATAGCGGTGTACATATTTCCATGTTTATAGAGACAGCGGTGTAGGCATTTCCATGTTTATACAGATAGCGGTGCAGATATTTCCATGTTTACACAGATGCCTAGGCAGATATTTCCATATTTATACAGAGGGCTGTGTAGATATTTCTATGTTTATACAGATGGCAGTGTAGATATTTCCATGTTCCTACACATGACTGTGTAGGTATTTCCATCTTTATACAGATGGCTTTGTAGATATTTCCATGTTTATAGAGATAGCGGTGCAGATATTTCCATGTTTTTACAGATAGCGCTGTATGTATTTCCATGTTTATACAGATCGTGGTGTAGATATTTCCGTGTTTATACACAGGGCGCAGTAGATACTTCCATCTTTATGGAGATGGCAGTGTAGATATTTTCATGTTTATAGAGACGGCGGTGTAGATATTTCCATATTTAAAGAGATAGCGGTGTAGATATTTCCATCTTTCTACAGATGGCAGTGTAGATAATTCCATGTTTATACAGATGGCCGTGTAGATATTTCCATATTTATACAGATGTCTGTGTAGATATTTCCATGTGTATACAGATGGTATTGTAGGTATTTCCATGTTTATACAGATGGTGGTGTAGATAATTCCATGTTTATTCAGATGACTGTGTAGATATTTCCATGTTTTTACAGATGGCAGTGTAGATTTTTCAATGTTTATAGAGATGGCGCTGTAGATATTTCCATGTTTATACAGATAACGGTGGAGATATTTCCATGTTTATACAGATAGCGGTGTAGATATTTCCATGTTTATAGAGATAGCGGTGTAGGTATTTCCAGGTTTATAGACATAGCGGTGTAGATATTTCCATGTTTATATAGATGGCGTTGTAGGTATTTCCATGTTTATACCGATAGCGGTGTTGGTATTTCCACGTTTATACAGATAGCGATGAAGATATTTCCATGTTTATACAGCTCGCGGTGCAGATATTTATATCTTTACACAGATGGTATTGTACATATTTCCTTATTCACACAGATGCCGGTGTAGATGTTTCCATGTTTATACAGATGGCGAAGAAGTTAGTTCCATGTTTATGGAGATGGCAGTGTAGATATTTTCATGTTTATAGAGATGGCGGTGTAGCTATTTCCATGTTTATAGAGATAGCAGTGTAGATATTTTCATGTTTATACAGATGGCTGTGTAGATATTTGCATGTGTATACAGATGGCATTGTAGATATTTCCATGTTTATACAGATGACTGTATAGGTATTTCCATGTTTTTACAGATGGCAGTGCAGATATTTCCATGTTTATAGAGATAGCGATGTAGATATTTCCATGTTTGTATGGATGGCGGTGTTGATATTTCCATCTATACACAGATGGCCGTGTAGATATTTCCATGTTTATACAGATGGCGGCATAGATATTTCCATGGATATGCAGATGGCGGTGTAGATATTTCCATGTTTATACTGATAGCGGTGTAGTTATTTCCATGTTTACACAGATGGTGGTGTAGATATTTCCGTGTTTATACACATGGCGGAGTTGATACTTCCATCTTTATGGAGATGGCAGTGTAGATATTTTCATGTTTATAGAGATGGCGGTGTAGATATTTCCATATTTAGAGAGATAGCGGTGTACATATTTCCATCTTTCTACAGATGGCAGTGTAGATATTTCCATGTTTATACAGATGTCCATGTAGATATTTCCATATTTATACAGATGTCTGTGTAGATATTTCCATGTGTATACAGATGGTATTGTAGGTATTTCCATGTTTATACAGATGGTGGTGTAGATATTTCGATGTTTATTCAGATGACTGTGTAGATATTTCCATGTTTTTACAGATGGCAGTATAGATATTTCAATGTTTATAGAGATGGCGCTGTAGATATTTCCATGTTTAAACAGATAACGGTGGAGATATTTCCATGTTTATACAGACAGCAGTGGAGATATTTCCATGTTTATACACATTGCGGTGTACATATTTCCATGTTTATAGAGACAGCGGTGTAGGTATTTCCATGTTTATACAGATAGCCGTGCAGATATTTCCATGTTTACACAGATGCCTAGGCAGATATTTCCATATTTATACAGAGGGCTGTGTAGATATTTCTATGTTTATACAGATGGCAGTGTAGATATTTCCATGTTCCTACACATGACTGTGTAGGTATTTCCATCTTTATACAGATGGCTTTGTAGATATTTCCATGTTTATAGAGATAGCGGTGCAGATATTTCCATGTTTTTACAGATAGCGCTGTATGTATTTCCATGTTTATACAGATCGTGGTGTAGATATTTCCGTGTTTATACACAGGGCGCAGTAGATACTTCCATCTTTATGGAGTTGGCAGTGTAGATATTTTCATGTTTATAGAGACGGCGGTGTAGATATTTCCATATTTAAAGAGATAGCGGTGTAGATATTTCCATCTTTCTACAGATGGCAGTGTAGATAATTCCATGTTTATACAGATGGCCGTGTAGATATTTCCATATTTATACAGATGTCTGTGTAGATATTTCCATGTGTATACAGATGGTATTGTAGGTATTTCCATGTTTATACAGATGGTGGTGTAGATATTTCCATGTTTATTCAGATGACTGTGTAGATATTTCCATGTTTTTACAGATGGCAGTGTAGATTTTTCAATGTTTATAGAGATGGCGCTGTAGATATTTCCATGTTTATACAGATAACGGTGGAGATATTTCCATGTTTATACAGATAGCGGTGTAGATATTTCCATGTTTATAGAGATAGCGGTGTAGGTATTTCCATGTTTGTAGACATAGCGGTGTAGATATTACCATGTTTATATAGATGGCGTTGTAGATATTTCCATGTTTATACCGATAGCGGTGTTGGTATTTCCACGTTTATACAGATAGCGATGTAGATATTTCCATGTTTATACAGCTCGCGGTGCAGATATTTATATCTTTATACAGATGGCATGGTACATATTTCCTTATTCACACAGATGCCGGTGTAGATGTTTCCATGTTTATACAGATGGCGAAGTAGTTAGTTCCATGTTTATGGAGATGGCAGTGTAGATATTTTCATGTTTATAGAGATGGCGGTGTAGCTATTTCCATGTTTATAGAGATAGCAGTGTAGATATTTACATGTTTCTACAGATGGCTGTGTAGATATTTGCATGTGTATACAGATGGCATTGTAGATATTTCCATGTTTATACAGATGACTGTATAGGTATTTCCATGTTTTTACAGATGGCAGTGCAGATATTTCCATGTTTATAGAGATAGCGATGTAGATATTTCCATGTTTGTACGGATGGCGGTGTTGATATTTCCATCTATACACAGATGGCCGTGTAGATATTTCCATGTTTATACAGATGGCGGCATAGATATTTCCATGGATATGCAGATGGCGGTGTAGATATTTCCATGTTTATACAGATAGCGGTGTAGTTATTTCCATGTTTACACAGATGTTGGTGTAGATATTTCCGTGTTTATACACATGGCGGAGTAGATACTTCCATCTTTATGGAGATGGCAGTGTAGATATTTTCATGTTTATAGAGATGGCGGTGTAGATATTTCCATATTTATAGAGATAGCGGTGTACATATTTCCATCTTTCTACAGATGGCAGTGTAGATAATTCCATGTTTATACAGATGGCCGTGTAGATATTTCCATATTTATACAGATGTCTGTGTAGATATTTCCATGTGTATACAGATGGTATTGTAGGTATTTCCATGTTTATACAGATGGTGGTGTAGATATTTCCATGTTTATTCAGATGACTGTGTAGATATTTCCATGTTTTTACAGATGGCAGTGTAGATTTTTCAATGTTTATAGAGATGGCGCTGTAGATATTTCCATGTTTATACAGATAACGGTGGAGATATTTCCATGTTTATAGAGATAGCGGTGTAGGTATTTCCATGTTTATAGAGATAGCGGTGTAGGTATTTCCAGGTTTATAGACATAGAGGTGTAGATATTTCCATGTTTATATAGATGGCGTGTAGATATTTCCATGTTTATACCGATAGCGGTGTTGGTATTTCCACGTTTATACAGATAGCGATGTAGATATTTCCATGTTTATACAGCTCGCGGTGCAGATATTTATATCTTTATACAGATGGCATTGTACATATTTCCTTATTCACACAGATGCCGGTGTAGATGTTTCCATGTTTATACAGATGGCGAAGTAGTTAGTTCCATGTTTATGGAGATGGCAGTGTAGATATTTTCATGTTTATAGAGATGGCGGTGTAGCTATTTCCATGTTTATAGAGATAGCAGTGTAGATATTTACATGTTTCTACAGATGTCTGTGTAGATATTTGCATGTGTATACAGATGGCATTGTAGATATTTCCATGTTTATACAGATGACTGTATATGTATTTCCATGGTTTTACAGATGGCAGTGCAGATATTTCCATGTTTATAGAGATAGCGATGTAGATATTTCCATGTTTGTACGGATGGCGGTGTTGATATTTCCATCTATACACAGATGGCCGTGTAGATATTTCCATGTTTATACAGATGGCGGCATAGATATTTCCATGGACATGCAGAGGGCGGTGGAGATATTTCCATGTTTATACAGATAGCGGTGTAGTTATTTCCATGTTTACACAGATGGTGGTGGAGATATTTCCGTGTTTATACACATGGCGGAGTAGATAGTTCCATCTTTATGGAGATGGCAGTGTAGATATTTTCATGTTTATAGAGATGGCGGTGTAGATATTTCCATATTTATAGAGATAGCGGTGTACATATTTCCATCTTTCTACAGATGGCAGTGTAGATATTTCCATGTTTATACAGATGGCCATGTAGATATTTCCATATTTATACAGATGTCTGTGTAGATATTTCCATGTGTATACAGATGGTATTGTAGGTGTTTCCATGTTTATACAAATGGTGGTGTAGATATTTCCATGTTTATTCAGATGACTGTGTAGATATTTCCATGTTTTTACAGATGGCAGTGTAGATATTTCAATGTTTATAGAGATGGCGCTGTAGATATTTCCATGTTTAAACAGATAACGGTGGAGATATTTCCATGTTTATACAGACAGCAGTGGAGATATTTCCATGTTTATACACATAGCGGTGTACATATTTCCATGTTTATAGAGACAGCGGTGTAGGTATTTCCATGTTTATACAGATAGCGGTGCAGATATTTCCATGTTTACACAGATGCCTATGCAGATATTTCCATATTTATACAGAGGGCTGTGTAGATATTTCTATGTTTATACAGATGGCAGTGTAGGTATTTCCATGTTCTTACACATGACTGTGTAGGTATTTCCATCTTTATACAGATGGCTTTGTAGAAATATCCATGTTTATAGAGATAGCGGTGCAGATATTTCCATGTTTATACAGATAGCGCTGTATATATTTCCATGTTTATACAGATCGTGGTGTAGATATTTCTGTGTTTACACACAGGGCGGAGTAGATACTTCCATCTTTATGGAGATGGCAGTGTAGATATTTTCATGTTTATAGAGATGGCGATGTAGATATTTCCATATTTATAGAGATAGCGGTGTAGATATTTCCATCTTTCTACAGATGGCAGTGTAGATATTTCCATGTTTATACAGATGGCCATGAAGATATTTCCATATTTATACAGATGTCTGTGTAGATATTTCCATGTGTATACAGATGTTATTGTAGGTATTTCCATGTATATACAGATGGTGGTGTAGATATTTCCATATATATTCAGATGACCGTGTAGGTATTTCCATGTATATACATATGGTGGTGTAGATATTTCCATGTTTATTCAGATGACTGTGTAGATATTTCCATGTTTTTACAGATGTCAGTGTAGATTTTTCAATGTTTATAGAGATGGCGCTGTAGATATTTCCATGTTTAAACAGATAACGGTGGAGATATTTCCATGTTTATACAGACAGCAGTGGAGATATTTCCATGTTTATACACAGAGCGGTGTACATATTTCCATGTTTATAGAGACAGCGGTGTAGGTATTTCCATGTTTATACAGATAGCGGTGCAGATATTTCCATGTTTACACAGATGCCTATGCAGATATTTCCATATTTATACAGAGGGCTGTGTAGATATTTCTATGTTTATACAGATGGCAGTGTAGATATTTCCATGTTCCTACACATGACTGTGTAGGTATTTCCATCTTTATACAGATGGCTTTGGAGATATATCCATGTTTATAGAGATAGCGGTGCAGATATTTCCATGTTTATACAGATAGCGCTGTATATATTTCCATGTTTATACAGATCGTGGTGTAGATATTTCCAAGTTTATACACAGGGCGCAGTAGATACTTCCATCTTTATGGAGATGGCAGTGTAGATATTTTCATGTTTATAGAGATGGCGGTGTAGATATTTCCATATTTATAGAGATAGCGGTGTAGATATTTCCATCTTTCTACAGATGGCAGTGTAGATAATTCCATGTTTTTACAGATGGCCGTGTAGATATTTCCATATTTATACAGATGTCTGTGTAGATATTTCCATGTGTATACAGATGGTATTGTAGGTATTTCCATGTTTATACAGATGGTGGTGTAGATATTTCCATGTTTATTCAGATGACTGTGTAGATATTTCCATGTTTTTAGAGATTGCAGTGTAGATTTTTCAATGTTTATAGAGATGGCGCTGTAGATATTTCCATGTTTATACAGATAACGGTGGAGAAATTTCCATGTTTATACAGATAGCGGTGTAGATATTTCCATGTTTATAGAGATAGCGGTGTAGGTATTTCCATGTTTATAGACATAGCGGTGTAGATATTTCCATGTTTATATAGATGGCGTTGTAGATATTTCCATGTTTATACCGATAGCGGTGTTGATATTTCCACGTTTATATAGATAGCGATGTAGATATTTCCATGTTTATACAGCTCGCGGTGCAGATATTTATATCTTTATACAGATGGCATTGTACATATTTCCTTATTCACACAGATGCCGGTGTAGATGTTTCCATGTTTATACAGATGGCGAAGTAGTTAGTTCCATGTTTATGGAGATGGCAGTGTAGATATTTAAATGTTTCTACAGATGGCGGTGTAGATATTTCCATGTTTATAGAGATAGCAGTGTAGATATTTACATGTTTCTACAGATGGCTGTGTAGATATTTCCATGTGTATACAGATGGCATTGTAGATATTTCCATGTTTATACAGATGACTGTATAGGTATTTCCATGTTTTTACAGATGGCAGTGCAGATATTTCCATGTTTATAGAGATAGCGATGTAGATATTTCCATGTTTGTACGGATGGCGGTGTTGATATTTCCATCTATACACAAATGGCCGTGTAGATATTTCCATGTTTATACAGATGGCGGCATAGACATTTCCATGGACATGCAGATGGCGGTGTAGATATTTCCATGTTTATACAGATAGCGGTGTAGTTATTTCCATGTTTACACAGATGGTGGTGTAGATATTTCCGTGTTTATACACATGGCGGAGTAGATACTTCCATCTTTATGGAGATGGCAGTGTCGATATTTTCATGTTTATAGAGATGGCGATGTAGATATTTCCATATTTATAGAGATAGCGGTGTACATATTTCCATCTTTCTACAGATGGCAGTGTAGATATTTCCATGTTTATACAGATGGCCATGTAGATATTTCCATATTTATACAGATGTCTGTGTGGATATTTCCATGTGTATACAGATGTTATTGTAGGTATTTCCATGTATATACAGATGGTGGTGTAGATATTTCCATGTTTATTCAGATGACTGTGTAGTTATTTCCATGTTTTTACAAATGGCAGTGTAGATATTTCAATGTCTATAGAGATGGCGCTGTATATATTTCCATGTTTAAACAGATAACGGTGGAGACATTTCCATGTTTATACAGACAGCAGTGGAGATATTTCCATGTTTATACACATAGCGGTGTACATATTTCCATGTTTATAGAGACAGCGGTGTAGGTATTTCCATGTTTATACAGATAGCGGTGCAGATATTTCCATGTTTACACAGATGCCTATGCAGATATTTCCATATTTATACAGAGGGCTGTGTAGATATTTCTATGTTTATACAGATGGCAGTGTAGATATTTCCATGTTCCTACACATGACTGTGTAGGTATTTCCATCTTTATACAGATGGCTTTGTAGATATTTCCATGTTTATAGAGATACCGGTGCATATATTTCCATGTTTATACAGATAGCGCTGTATGTATTTCCATGTTTATACAGATCGTGGTGTAGATATTTCCATATTTATACACAGGGCGGAGTAGATACTTCAATCTTTATGGAGATGGCAGTGTAGATATTTTCATGTTTATAGAGATGGCGGTGTAGATATTTCCATATTTATAGAGATAGCCGTGTAGATATTTCCATCTTTCTACAGATGGCAGTATAGATAATTCCATGTTTATACAGATGGCCGTGTAGATATTTCCATATTTATACAGATGTCTGTGTAGATATTTCCATGTGTATACATATGGTATTGTAGGTATTTCCATGTTTATACAGATGGTGGTGTAGATATTTCCATGTTTATTCAGATGACTGTGTAGACATTTCCATGTTTTTACATATGGCAGTGTGGATTTTTCAATGTTTATAGAGATGGCGCTGTAGATAATTCCATGTTTATACAGATAACGGTGGAGATATTTCCATGTTTATACAGATAGCGGTGTAGATATTTCCATGTTTATAGAGATAGCGGTGTAGGTATTTCCATGTTTATAGACATAGCGGTGTAGATATTTCCATATTTATATAGATGGCGTTGTAGATATTTCCATGTTTATACCGATAACGGTGTTGGTATTTCCACGTTTATACAGATAGCGATGTAGATATTTCCATGTTTATATAGCTCGCGGTGCAGATATTTATATCTTTATACAGATGGCATGGTACATATTTCCTTTTTCACACAGATGCCGGTGTAGATGTTTCCATGTTTATACAGATGGCGAAGTAGTTAGTTCCATGTTTATGGAGATGGCAGTGTAGATATTTTCATGTTTATAGAGATGGCGGTGTAGATATTTCCATGTTTATAGAGATAGCAGTGTAGATATTTACATGTTTCTACAGATGGCTGTGTAGATATTTCCATGTGTATACAGATGGCATTGTAGATATTCCCATGTTTATACAGATGACTGTATAGGTATTTCCATGTTTTTACAGATGGCAGTGCAGATATTTCCATGTTTATAGAGATAGCGATGTAGATATTTCCATGTTTGTACGGATAGCGGTGTTGATATTTCCATCTATACACAGATGGCCGTGTAGATATTTCCATGTTTATACAGATGGCGGCATAGATATTTCCATGGACATGCAGATGGCGGTGTAGATATTTCCGTATTTATACACACAGCGGTGTAGTTATTTCCATGTTTACACAGATGGTGGTGTAGATATTTCCGTGTTTATACACATGGTGGAGTAGATACTTCCATCTTTATGGAGATGGCAGTGTCGATATTTTCATGTTTATAGAGATGGCGGTGTAGATATTTCCATATTTATAGAGATAGCGGTGTACATATTTCCATCTTTCTACAGATGGCAGTGTAGATATTTCCATGTTTGTATAGATGGCCATGTAGATATTTCCATATTTATACAGATGTCTGTGTAGATATTTCCATGTGTATACAGATGGTATTGTAGGTATTTCCATGTTTATACAGATGGTGGTGTAGATATTTCCATGTTTATTCAGATGACTGTGTAGATATTTCCATGTTTTTACAGATGGCAGTGTAGATATTTCAATGTTTATAGAGATGGCGCTGTAGATATTTCCATGTTTAAACAGATAATGGTGGAGATATTTCCATGTTTATACAGACAGCAGTGGAGATATTTCCATGTTTATACACATAGCGGTGTACATATTTCCATGTTTACAGAGACAGCGGTGTAGGTATTTCCATGTTTATACAGATAGCGGTGCAGATATTTCCATGTTTACACAGATGCCTATGCAGATATTTCCATATTTATACAGAGGGCTGTGTAGATATTTCTATGTTTATACAGATGGCAGTGTAGATATTTCCATGTTCCTACACATGACAGTGTAGGTATTTCCATCTTTATACAGATGGCTTTGTAGATATTTCCATGTTTATAGAGATAGCGGTGCAGATATTTCCATGTTTATACAGATAGCGCTGTATGTATTTCCATGTTTATACAGATCGTGGTGTAGATATTTCCGTGTTTATACACAGGGCACAGTAGATACTTCCATCTTTATGGAGATGGCAGTGAAGATATTTTCATGTTTACAGAGACGGCGGTGTAGATATTTCCATATTTATAGAGATAGCGGTGTAGATATTTCCATCTTTCTACAGATGGCAGTGTAGATAATTCCATGTTTATACAGATGGCCGTGTAGATATTTCCATATTTATACAGATGTCTGTGTAGATATTTCCATGTGTATACAGATGGTATTGTAGGTATTTCCTAGTTTATACAGATGGTGGTGTAGATATTTCCATGTTTATTCAGATGACTGTGTAGATATTTCCATGTTTTTACAGATGGCAGTGTAGATTTTTCAATGTTTATAGAGATGGCGCTGTAGATATTTCCATGTTTATACAGATAACGGTGGAGATATTTCCATGTTTATACAGATAGCGGTGTAGATATTTCCATGTTTATAGAGATAGCGGTGTAGGTATTTCCAGGTTTATAGACATAGCGGTGTACATATTTCCATGTTTATATAGATGGCGTGTAGATATTTCCATGTTTATACCGATAGCGGTGTTGGTATTTCCACGTTTATACAGATAGCGATGTAGATATTTCCATGTTTATACAGCTCGCGGTGCAGATATTTATATCTTTATACAGATGGCATTGTACATATTTCCTTATTCACACAGATGCCGGTGTAGATGTTTCCATGTTTATACAGATGGCGAAGTAGTTAGTTCCATGTTTATGGAGATGGCAGTGTAGATATTTTCATGTTTATAGAGATGGCGGTGTAGCTATTTCCATGTTTATAGAGATAGCAGTGTAGATATTTACATGTTTATACAGATGGCTGTGTAGATATTTGCATGTGTATACAGATGGCATTGTAGATATTTCCATGTTTATACAGATGACTGTATAGGTATTTCCATGTTTTTACAGATGGCAGTGCAGATATTTCCATGTTTATAGAGATAGCGATGTAGATATTTCCATGTTTGTACGGATGGCGGTGTTGATATTTCCATCTATACAAAGATGGCCGTGTAGATATTTCCATGTTTATACAGATGGCGGCATAGATATTTCCATGGATATGCAGATGGCGGTGTAGATATTTCCATGTTTATACAGATAGCGGTGTAGTTATTTCCATGTTTACACAGATGGTGGTGTAGATATTTCTCTGTTTATACACATGGCGGAGTAGATACTTCCATCTTTATGGAGATGGCAGTGTAGATATTTTCATGTTTATAGAGATGGCGGTGTAGATATTTCCATATTTATAGAGATAGCGGTGTACATATTTCCATCTTTCTACAGATGGCAGTGTAGATATTTCCATGTTTATATAGATGGCCATGTAGATATTTCCATATTTATACAGATGTCTGTGTAGATATTTCCATGTGTATACAGATGGTATTGTAGGTTTTTCCATGTTTATACAGATGGTGGTGTAGATATTTCCATGTTTATTCAGATGACTGTGTAGATATTTCCATGTTTTTACAGATGGCAGTGTAGATATTTCAATGTTTATAGAGATGGCGCTGTAGATATTTCCATGTTTAAACAGATAACGGTGGAGATATTTCCATGTTTATACAGAGAGCAGTGGAGATATTTCCATGTTTATACACATAGCGGTGTACATATTTCCATGTTTATAGAGACAGCGGTGTAGGCATTTCCATGTTTATACAGATAGCGGTGCAGATATTTCCATGTTTACACAGATGCCTAGGCAGATATTTCCATATTTATACAGAGGGCTGTGTAGATATTTCTATGTTTATACAGATGGCAGTGTAGATATTTCCATGTTCCTACACATGACTGTGTAGGTATTTCCATCTTTATACAGATGGCTTTGTAGATATTTCCATGTTTATAGAGATAGCGGTGCAGATATTTCCATGTTTATACAGATAGCGCTGTATGTATTTCCATGTTTATACAGATCGTGGTGTAGATATTTCCGTGTTTATACACAGGGCGCAGTAGATACTTCCATCTTTATGGAGATGGCAGTGTAGATATTTTCATGTTTATAGAGACGGCGGTGTAGATATTTCCATATTTAAAGAGATAGCGGTGTAGATATTTCCATCTTTCTACAGATGGCAGTGTAGATAATTCCATGTTTATACAGATGGCCGTGTAGATATTTCCATATTTATACAGATGTCTGTGTAGATATTTCCATGTGTATACAGATGGTATTGTAGGTATTTCCATGTTTATACAGATGGTGGTGTAGATAATTCCATGTTTATTCAGATGACTGTGTAGATATTTCCATGTTTTTACAGATGGCAGTGTAGATTTTTCAATGTTTATAGAGATGGCGCTGTAGATATTTCCATGTTTATACAGATAACGGTGGAGATATTTCCATGTTTATACAGATAGCGGTGTAGATATTTCCATGTTTATAGAGATAGCGGTGTAGGTATTTCCAGGTTTATAGACATAGCGGTGTAGATATTTCCATGTTTATATAGATGGCGTTGTAGGTATTTCCATGTTTATACCGATAGCGGTGTTGGTATTTCCACGTTTATACAGATAGCGATGAAGATATTTCCATGTTTATACAGCTCGCGGTGCAGATATTTATATCTTTACACAGATGGTATTGTATATATTTCCTTATTCACACAGATGCCGGTGTAGATGTTTCCATGTTTATACAGATGGCGAAGTAGTTAGTTCCATGTTTATGGAGATGGCAGTGTAGATATTTTCATGTTTATAGAGATGGCGGTGTAGGTATTTCCATGTTTATAGAGATAGCAGTGTAGATATTTTCATGTTTCTACAGATGGCTGTGTAGATATTTGCATGTGTATACAGATGGCATTGTACATATTTCCATGTTTATACAGATGACTGTATAGGTATTTCCATGTTTTTACAGATGGCAGTGCAGATATTTCCATGTTTATAGAGATAGCGATGTAGATATTTCCATGTTTGTACGGATGGCGGTGTTGATATTTCCATCTATACACAGATGGCCGTGTAGATATTTCCATGTTTATACAGATGGCGGCATAGATATTTCCATGGACATGCAGAGGGCGGTGGAGATATTTCCATGTTTATACAGATAGCGGTGTAGTTATTTCCATGTTTACACAGATGGTGGTGTAGATATTTCCGTGTTTATACACATGGCGGAGTAGATACTTCCATCTTTATGGAGATGGCAGTGTAGATATTTTCATGTTTATAGAGATGGCGGTGTAGATATTTCCATATTTATAGAGATAGCGGTGTACATATTTCCATCTTTCTACACATGGCAGTGTAGATATTTCCATGTTTATACAGATGTCCATGTAGATATTTCCATATTTATACAGATGTCTGTGTAGATATTTCCATGTGTATACAGATGGTATTGTAGGTATTTCCATGTTTATACAGATGGTGGTGTAGATATTTCCATGTTTATTCAGATGACTGTGTAGATATTTCCATGTTTTTACAGATGGCAGTGTAGATATTTCAATGTTTATAGAGATGGCGCTGTAGATATTTCCATGTTTAAACAGATAACGGTGGAGATATTTCCATGTTTATACAGACAGCAGTGGAGATATTTCCATGTTTATACACATAGCGGTGTACATATTTCCATGTTTATAGAGACAGCGGTGTAGGTATTTCCATGTTTATACAGATAGCCGTGCAGATATTTCCATGTTTACACAGATGCCTAGGCAGATATTTCCATATTTATACAGAGGGCTGTGTAGATATTTCTATGTTTATACAGATGGCAGTGTAGATATTTCCATGTTCCTACACATGACTGTGTAGGTATTTCCATCTTTATACAGATGGCTTTGTAGATATTTCCATGTTTATAGAGATAGCGGTGCAGATATTTCCATGTTTATACAGATAGCGCTGTATGTATTTCCATGTTTATACAGATCGTGGTGTAGATATTTCCGTGTTTATACACAGGGCGCAGTAGATACTTCCATCTTTATGGAGATGGCAGTGTAGATATTTTCATGTTTATAGAGACGGCGGTGTAGATATTTCCATATTTATAGAGATAGCGGTGTAGATATTTCCATCTTTCTACAGATGGCAGTGTAGATAATTCCATGTTTATACAGATGGCCGTGTAGATATTTCCATATTTATACAGATGTCTGTGTAGATATTTCCATGTGTATACAGATGGTATTGTAGGTATTTCCATGTTTATACAGATGGTGGTGTAGATATTTCCATGTTTATTCAGATGACTGTGTAGATATTTCCATGTTTTTACAGATGGCAGAGTAGATTTTTCAATGTTTATAGAGATGGCGCTGTAGATATTTCCATGTTTATACAGATAACGGTGGAGATATTTCCATGTTTATACAGATAGCGGTGTAGATATTTCCATGTTTATAGAGATAGCGGTGTAGGTATTTCCATGTTTATAGACATAGCGGTGTAGATATTACCATGTTTATATAGATGGCGTTGTAGATATTTCCATGTTTATACCGATAGCGGTGTTGGTATTTCCACGTTTATACAGATAGCGATGTAGATATTTCCATGTTTATACAGCTCGCGGTGCAGATATTTATATCTTTATAAAGATGGCATGGTACATATTTCCTTATTCACACAGATGCCGGTGTAGATGTTTCCATGTTTATACAGATGGCGAAGTAGTTAGTTCCATGTTTATGGAGATGGCAGTGTAGATATTTTCATGTTTATAGAGATGGCGGTGTAGATATTTCCATGTTTATAGAGATAGCAGTGTAGATATTTACATGTTTCTACAGATGGCTGTGTAGATATTTGCATGTGTATACAGATGGCATTGTAGATGTTTCCATGTTTATACAGATGACTGTATAGGTATTTGCATGGTTTTACAGATGGCAGTGCAGATATTTCCATGTTTATAGAGATAGCGATGTAGATATTTCCATGTTTGTACGGATGGCGGTGTTGATATTTCCATCTATACACAGATGGCCGTGTAGATATTTCCATGTTTATACAGATGGCGGCATAGATATTTCCATGGACATGCAGAGGGCGGTGGAGATATTTCCATGTTTATACAGATAGCGGTGTAGTTATTTCCATGTTTACACAGATGGTGGTGGAGATATTTCCGTGTTTATACACATGGCGGAGTAGATAGTTCCATCTTTATGGAGATGGCAGTGTAGATATTTTCATGTTTATAGAGATGGCGGTGTAGATATTTCCATATTTATAGAGATAGCGGTGTACATATTTCCATCTTTCTACAGATGGCAGTGTAGATATTTGCATGTTTATACAGATGGCCATGTAGATATTTCCATATTTATACAGATGTCTGTGTAGATATTTCCATGTGTATACAGATGGTATTGTAGGTGTTTCCATGTTTATACAGATGGTGGTGTAGATATTTCCATGTTTATTCAGATGACTGTGTAGATATTTCCATGTTTTTACAGATGGCAGTGTAGATATTTCAATGTTTATAGAGATGGCGCTGTAGATATTTCCATGTTTAAACAGATAACGGTGGAGATATTTCCATGTTTATACAGACAGCAGTGGAGATATTTCCATGTTTATACACATAGCGGTGTACATATTTCCATGTTTATAGAGACAGCGGTGTAGGCATTTCCATGTTTATACAGATAGCGGTGCAGATATTTCCATGTTTACACAGATGCCTATGCAGATATTTCCATATTTATACAGAGGGCTGTGTAGATATTTCTATGTTTATACAGATGGCAGTGTAGGTATTTCCATGTTCTTACACATGACTGTGTAGGTATTTCCATCTTTATACAGATGGCTTTGTAGAAATATCCATGTTTATAGAGATAGCGGTGCAGATATTTCCATGTTTATACAGATAGCGCTGTATATATTTCCATGTTTATACAGATCGTGGTGTAGATATTTCTGTGTTTACACACAGGGCGGAGTAGATACTTCCATCTTTATGGAGATGGCAGTGTAGATATTTTCATGTTTATAGAGATGGCGGTGTAGATATTTCCATATTTAGAGAGATAGCGGTGTAGATATTTCCATCTTTCTACAGATGGCAGTGTAGATAATTCCATGTTTATACAGATGGCCGTGTAGATATTTCCATATTTATACAGATGTCTGTGTAGATATTTCCATGTGTATACAGATGGTATTGTAGGTATTTCCATGTTTATACAGATGGTGGTGTAGATAATTCCATGTTTATTCAGATGACTGTGTAGATATTTCCATGTTTTTACAGATGGCAGTGTAGATTTTTCAATGTTTATAGAGATGGCGCTGTAGATATTTCCATGTTTATACAGATAACGGTGGAGATATTTCCATGTTTATACAGATAGCGGTGTAGATATTTCCAAGTTTATAGAGATAGCGGTGTAGGTATTTCCATGTTTATAGACATAGCGGTGCAGATATTACCATGTTTATATAGATGGCGTTGTAGATATTTCCATGTTTATACCGATAGCGGTGTTGGTATTTCCACGTTTATACAGATACCGATGTAGATATTTCCATGTTTATACAGCTCGCGGTGCAGATATTTATATCTTTATACAGATGGCATGGTACATATTTCCTTATTCACACAGATGCCGGTGTAGATGTTTCCATGTTTATACAGATGGCGAAGTAGTTAGTTCCATGTTTATGGAGATGGCAGTGTAGATATTTTCATGTTTATAGAGATGGCGGTGTAGATATTTCCATGTTTATAGAGATAGCAGTGTAGATATTTACATGTTTCTACAGATGGCTGTGTAGATATTTCCATGTGTATACAGATGGCATTGTAGATATTTCCATGTTTATACAGATGACTGTGTAGGTACTTCCATGTTTTTACAGATGGCAGTGCAGATATTTCCATGTTTATAGAGATAGCGATGTAGATATTTCCATGTTTGTACGGATGGCGGTGTTGCTATTTCCATTTATACACAGATGGCCGTGTATATATTTCCATGTTTATACAGATGGCGGCATAGATATTTCCATGGACATGCAGATGGCGGTGGAGATATTTCCATGTTTATACAGATAGCGGTGTAGTTATTTCCATGTTTACACAGATGGTGGTGTAGATATTTCCGTGTTTATACACATGGCGGAGTAGATACTTCCATCTTTATGGAGATGGCATTGTAGATATTTTCATGTTTGTAGAGATGGCGGTGTAGATATTTCCATATTTATAGAGATAGCGGTGTACATATTTCCATCTTTCTACAGATGGCAGTGTAGATATTTCCATGTTTATACAGATGGCCATGTAGATATTTCCATATTTATACAGATGTCTGTGTAGATATTTCCATGTGTATACAGATGGTATTGTAGGTGTTTCCATGTTTATACAGATGGTGGTGTAGATATTTCCATGTTTATTCAGATGACTGTGTAGATATTTCCATGTTTTTACAGATGGCAGTGTAGATATTTCAATGTTTATAGAGATGGCGCTGTAGATATTTCCATGTTTAAACAGATAACGGTGGAGATATTTCCATGTTTATACAGACAGCAGTGGAGGTATTTCCATGTTTATACACATAGCGGTGTACATATTTCCATGTTTATAGAGACAGCGGTGTAGGTATTTCCATGTTTATACAGATAGCGGTGCAGATATTTCCATGTTTACACAGATGCCTATGCAGATATTTCCATATTTATACAGAGGGCTGTGTAGATATTTCTATGTTTATACAGATGGCAGTGTAGGTATTTCCATGTTCTTACACATTACTGTGTAGGTATTTCCATCTTTATACAGATGGCTTTGTAGAAATATCCATGTTTATAGAGATAGCGGTGCAGATATTTCCATGTTTATACAGATAGCGCTGTATATATTTCCATGTTTATACAGATCGTGGTGTAGATATTTCCATGTTTATACACAGGGCGGAGTAGATACTTCCATCTTTATGGAGATGGCAGTGTAGATATTTTCATGTTTATAGAGATGGCGGTGTAGGTATTTCCATATTTATAGAGATAGCCGTGTAGATATTTCCATCTTTCTACAGATGGCAGTATAGATAATTCCATGTTTATACAGATGGCCGTGTAGATATTTCCATATTTATACAGATGTCTGTGTAGATATTTCCATGTGTATACATATGGTATTGTAGGTATTTTCATGTTTATACAGATGGTGGTGTAGATATTTCCATGTTTATTCAGATGACTGTGTAGATATTTCCATGTTTTTACAGATGGCAGTGGAGATTTTTCAATGTTTATAGAGATGGCGCTGTAGATAATTCCATGTTTATACAGATAACGGTGGAGATATTTCCATGTTTATACAGATAGCGGTGTAGATATTTCCATGTTTATAGAGATAGCGGTGTAGGTATTTCCATGTTTATAGACATAGCGGTGTAGATATTTCCATATTTATATAGATGGCGTTGTAGATATTTCCATGTTTATACCGATAGCGGTGTTGGTATTTCCACGTTTATACAGATAGCGATGAAGATATTTCCATGTTTATACAGCTCGCGGTGCAGATATTTATATCTTTATACAGATGGTATTGTACATATTTCCTTATTCACACAGATGCCGGTGTAGATGTTTCCATGTTTATACAGATGGCGAAGAAGTTAGTTCCATGTTTATGGAGATGGCAGTGTAGATATTTTCATGTTTATAGAGATGGCTGTGTAGCTATTTCCATGTTTATAGAGATAGCAGTGTAGATATTTACATGTTTATACAGATGGCTGTGTAGATATTTGCATGTGTATACAGATGGCATTGCAGATATTTCCATGTTTATACAGATGACTGTATAGGTATTTCCATGTTTTTACAGATGGCAGTGCAGATATTTCAATGTTTATAGAGATAGCGATGTAGATATTTCCATGTTTGTATGGATGGCGGTGTTGATATTTCCATCTATACACAGATGGCCGTGTAGATATTTCCATGTTTATACAGATAGCGGCATAGATATTTCCATGGATATGCAGATGGCGGTGTAGATATTTCCATGTTTATACAGATAGCGGTGTAGTTATTTCCATGTTTACACAGATGGTGGTGTAGATATTTCCGTGTTTATACACATGGCGGAGTAGATACTTCCATCTTTATGGAGATGGCAGTGTGGATATTTTCATGTTTATAGAGATGGCGGTGTAGATATTTCCATATTTAGAGAGATAGCGGTGTACATATTTCCATCTTTCTACAGATGGCAGTGTAGATATTTCCATGTTTATACAGATGGCCATGTAGATATTTCCATATTTATACAGATGTCTGTGTAGATATTTCCATGTGTATACAGATGGTATTGTAGGTATTTCCATGTTTATACAGATGGTGGTGTAGATATTTCCATGTTTATTCAGATGACTGTGTAGATATTTCCATGTTTTTACAGATGGCAGTGTAGATATTTCAATGTTTATAGAGATGGCGCTGTAGATATTTCCATGTTTAAACAGATAACGGTGGAGATATTTCCATGTTTATACAGACAGCAGTGGAGATATTTCCATGTTTATACACATAGCGGTGTACATATTTCCATGTTTATAGAGACAGCGGTGTAGGTATTTCCATGTTTATACAGATAGCGGTGCAGATATTTCCATGTTTACACAGATGCCTATGCAGATATTTCCATATTTATACAGAGGGCTGTGTAGATATTTCTATGTTTATACAGATGGCAGTGTAGGTATTTCCATGTTCTTACACATGACTGTGTAGGTATTTCCATCTTTATACAGATGGCTTTGTAGAAAAATCCATGTTTATAGAGATAGCGGTGCAGATATTTCCATGTTTATACAGATAGCGCTGTATATATTTCCATGTTTATACAGATCGTGGTGTAGATATTTCTGTGTTTACACACAGGGCGGAGTAGATACTTCCATCTTTATGGAGATGGCAGTGTAGATATTTTCATGTTTATAGAGATGGTGATGTAGATATTTCCATATTTATAGAGATAGCGGTGTACATATTTCCATCTTTCTACAGATGGCAGTGTAGATATTTCCATGTTTATACAGATGGCCATGAAGATATTTCCATATTTATACAGATGTCTGTGTAGATATTTCCATGTGTATACAGATGTTATTGTAGGTATTTCCATGTATATACAGATGGTGGTGTAGATATTTCCATGTATATTCAGATGACCGTGTAGGTATTTCCATGTATATACATATGGTGGTGTAGATATTTCCATGTTTATTCAGATGACTGTGTAGATATTTCCATGTTTTTACAGATGTCAGTGTAGATTTTTCAATGTTTATAGAGATGGCGCTGTAGATATTTCCATGTTTAAACAGATAACGGTGGAGATATTTCCATGTTTATACAGACAGCAGTGGAGATATTTCCATGTTTATACACAGAGCGGTGTACATATTTCCATGTTTATAGAGACAGCGGTGTAGGTATTTCCATGTTTATACAGATAGCGGTGCAGTTATTTCCATGTTTACACAGATGCCTATGCAGATATTTCCATATTTATACAGAGGGCTGTGTAGATATTTCTATGTTTATACAGATGGCAGTGTAGATATTTCCATGTTCCTACACATGACTGTGTAGGTATTTCCATCTTTATACAGATGGCTTTGGAGATATATCCATGTTTATAGAGATAGCGGTGCAGATATTTCCATGTTTATACAGATAGCGCTGTATATATTTCCATGTTTATACAGATCGTGGTGTAGATATTTCCAAGTTTATACACAGGGCGCAGTAGATACTTCCATCTTTATGGAGATGGCAGTGTAGATATTTTCATGTTTATAGAGATGGCGGTGTAGATATTTCCATATTTATAGAGATAGCGGTGTAGATATTTCCATCTTTCTACAGATGGCAGTGTAGATAATTCCATGTTTTTACAGATGGCCGTGTAGATATTTCCATATTTATACAGATGTCTGTGTAGATATTTCCATGTGTATACAGATGGTATTGTAGGTATTTCCATGTTTATACAGATGGTGGTGTAGATATTTCCATGTTTATTCAGATGACTGTGTAGATATTTCCATGTTTTTAGAGATTGCAGTGTAGATTTTTCAATGTTTATAGAGATGGCGCTGTAGATATTTCCATGTTTATACAGATAACGGTGGAGAAATTTCCATGTTTATACAGATAGCGGTGTAGATATTTCCATGTTTATAGAGATAGCGGTGTAGGTATTTCCATGTTTATAGACATAGCGGTGTAGATATTTCCATGTTTATATAGATGGCGTTGTAGATATTTCCATGTTTATACCGATAGCGGTGTTGATATTTCCACGTTTATATAGATAGCGATGTAGATATTTCCATGTTTATACAGCTCGCGGTGCAGATATTTATATCTTTATACAGATGGCATTGTACATATTTCCTTATTCACACAGATGCCGGTGTAGATGTTTCCATGTTTATACAGATGGCGAAGTAGTTAGTTCCATGTTTATGGAGATGGCAGTGTAGATATTTAAATGTTTCTACAGATGGCGGTGTAGATATTTCCATGTTTATAGAGATAGCAGTGTAGATATTTACATGTTTCTACAGATGGCTGTGTAGATATTTCCATGTGTATACAGATGGCATTGTAGATATTTCCATGTTTATACAGATGACTGTATAGGTATTTCCATGTTTTTACAGATGGCAGTGCAGATATTTCCATGTTTATAGAGATAGCGATGTAGATATTTCCATGTTTGTACGGATGGCGGTGTTGATATTTCCATCTATACACAAATGGCCGTGTAGATATTTCCATGTTTATACAGATGGCGGCATAGACATTTCCATGGACATGCAGATGGCGGTGTAGATATTTCCATGTTTATACAGATAGCGGTGTAGTTATTTCCATGTTTACACAGATGGTGGTGTAGATATTTCCGTGTTTATACACATGGCGGAGTAGATACTTCCATCTTTATGGAGATGGCAGTGTCGATATTTTCATGTTTATAGAGATGGCGATGTAGATATTTCCATATTTATAGAGATAGCGGTGTACATATTTCCATCTTTCTACAGATGGCAGTGTAGATATTTCCATGTTTATACAGATGGCCATGTAGATATTTCCATATTTATACAGATGTCTGTGTGGATATTTCCATGTGTATACAGATGTTATTGTAGGTATTTCCATGTATATACAGATGGTGGTGTAGATATTTCCACGTTTATTCAGATGACTGTGTAGTTATTTCCATGTTTTTACAAATGGCAGTGTAGATATTTCAATGTCTATAGAGATGGCGCTGTATATATTTCCATGTTTAAACAGATAACGGTGGAGACATTTCCATGTTTATACAGACAGCAGTGGAGATATTTCCATGTTTATACACATAGCGGTGTACATATTTCCATGTTTATAGAGACAGCAGTGTAGGTATTTCCATGTTTATACAGATAGCGGTGCAGATATTTCCATGTTTACACAGATGCCTATGCAGATATTTCCATATTTATACATAGGGCTGTGTAGATATTTCTATGTTTATACAGATGGCAGTGTAGATATTTCCATGTTCCTACACATGACTGTGTAGGTATTTCCATCTTTATACAGATGGCTTTGTAGATATTTCCATGTTTATAGAGATAGCGGTGCATATATTTCCATGTTTATACAGATAGCGCTGTATGTATTTCCATGTTTATACAGATCGTGGTGTAGATATTTCCATATTTATACACAGGGCGGAGTAGATACTTCAATCTTTATGGAGATGGCAGTGTAGATATTTTCATGTTTATAGAGATGGCGGTGTAGATATTTCCATATTTATAGAGATAGCCGTGTAGATATTTCCATCTTTCTACAGATGGCAGTATAGATAATTCCATGTTTATACAGATGGCCGTGTAGATATTTCCATATTTATACAGATGTCTGTGTAGATATTTCCATGTGTATACATATGGTATAGTAGGTATTTCCATGTTTATACAGATGGTGGTGTAGATATTTCCATGTTTATTCAGATGACTGTGTAGACATTTCCATGTTTTTACATATGGCAGTGTGGATTTTTCAATGTTTATAGAGATGGCGCTGTAGATAATTCCATGTTTATACAGATAACGGTGGAGATATTTCCATGTTTATACAGATAGCGGTGTAGATATTTCCATGTTTATAGAGATAGCGGTGTAGGTATTTCCAGGTTTATAGACATAGCGGTGTACATATTTCCATGTTTATATAGATGGCGTGTAGATATTTCCATGTTTATACCGATAGCGGTGTTGGTATTTCCACGTTTATACAGATAGCGATGTAGATATTTCCATGTTTATACAGCTCGCGGTGCAGATATTTATATCTTTATACAGATGGCATTGTACATATTTCCTTATTCACACAGATGCCGGTGTAGATGTTTCCATGTTTATACAGATGGCGAAGTAGTTAGTTCCATGTTTATGGAGATGGCAGTGTAGATATTTTCATGTTTATAGAGATGGCGGTGTAGCTATTTCCATGTTTATAGAGATAGCAGTGTAGATATTTACATGTTTCTACAGATGGCTGTGTAGATATTTGCATGTGTATACAGATGGCATTGTAGATATTTCCATGTTTATACAGATGACTGTATAGGTATTTCCATGTTTTTACAGATGGCAGTGCAGATATTTCCATGTTTATAGAGATAGCGATGTAGATATTTCCATGTTTGTACGGATGGCGGTGTTGATATTTCCATCTATACACAGATGGCCGTGTAGATATTTCCATGTTTATACAGATGGCGGCATAGATATTTCCATGGATATGCAGATGGCGGTGTAGATATTTCCATGTTTATACAGATAGCGGTGTAGTTATTTCCATGTTTACACAGATGGTGGTGTAGATATTTCCGTGTTTATACACATGGCGGAGTAGATACTTCCATCTTTATGGAGATGGCAGTGTAGATATTTTCATGTTTATAGAGATGGCGGTGTAGATATTTCCATATTTAGAGAGATAGCGGTGTACATATTTCCATCTTTCTACAGATGGCAGTGTAGATATTTCCATGTTTATACAGATGTCCATGTAGATATTTCCATATTTATACAGATGTCTGTGTAGATATTTCCATGTGTATACAGATGGTATTGTAGGTATTTCCATGTTTATACAGATGGTGGTGTAGATATTTCCATGTTTATTCAGATGAGTGTGTAGATATTTCCATGTTTTTACAGATGGCAGTGTAGATATTTCAATGTTTATAGAGATGGCGCTGTAGATATTTCCATGTTTAAACAGATAACGGTGGAGATATTTCCATGTTTATACAGACAGCAGTGGAGATATTTCCATGTTTATACACATAGCGGTGTACATATTTCCATGTTTATAGAGACAGCGGTGTAGGTATTTCCATGTTTATACAGATAGCCGTGCAGATATTTCCATGTTTACACAGATGCCTAGGCAGATATTTCCATATTTATACAGAGGGCTGTGTAGATATTTCTATGTTTATACAGATGGCAGTGTAGATATTTCCATGTTCCTACACATGACTGTGTAGGTATTTCCATCTTTATACAGATGGCTTTGTAGATATTTCCATGTTTATAGAGATAGCGGTGCAGATATTTCCATGTTTATACAGATAGCGCTGTATGTATTTCCATGTTTATACAGATCGTGGTGTAGATATTTCCGTGTTTATACACAGGGCGCAGTAGATACTTCCATCTTTATGGAGATGGCAGTGTAGATATTTTCATGTTTATAGAGACGGCGGTGTAGATATTTCCATATTTATAGAGATAGCGGTGTAGATATTTCCATCTTTCTACAGATGGCAGTGTAGATAATTCCATGTTTATACAGATGGCCGTGTAGATATTTCCATATTTATACAGATGTCTGTGTAGATATTTCCATGTGTAAACAGATGGTATTGTAGGTATTTCCATGTTTATACAGATGGTGGTGTAGATATTTCCATGTTTATTCAGATGACTGTGTAGATATTTCCATGTTTTTACTGATGGCAGTGTAGATTTTTCAATGTTTATAGAGATGGCGCTGTAGATATTTCCATGTTTATACAGATAACGGTGGAGATATTTCCATGTTTATAAAGATAGCGGTGTAGATATTTCCATGTTTATAGAGATAGCGGTGTAGGTATTTCCATGTTTGTAGACATAGCGGTGTAGATATTACCATGTTTATATAGATGGCGTTGTAGATATTTCCATGTTTATACCGATAGCGGTGTTGGTATTTCCACGTTTATACAGATAGCGATGTAGATATTTCCATGTTTATACAGCTCGCGGTGCAGATATTTATATCTTTATACAGATGGCATGGTACATATTTCCTTATTCACACAGATGCCGGTGTAGATGTTTCCATGTTTATACAGATGGCGAAGTAGTTAGTTCCATGTTTATGGAGATGGCAGTGTAGATATTTTCATGTTTATAGAGATGGCGGTGTAGCTATTTCCATGTTTATAGAGATAGCAGTGTAGATATTTACATGTTTCTACAGATGGCTGTGTAGATATTTGCATGTGTATACAGATGGCATTGTACATATTTCCATGTTTATACAGATGACTGTATAGGTATTTCCATGTTTTTACAGATGGCAGTGCAGATATTTCCATGTTTATAGAGATAGCGATGTAGATATTTCCATGTTTGTACGGATGGCGGTGTTGATATTTCCATCTATACACAGATGGCCGTGTAGATATTTCCATGTTTATACAGATGGCGGCATAGATATTTCCATGGATATGCAGATGGCGGTGTAGATATTTCCATGTTTATACAGATAGCGGTGTAGTTATTTCCATGTTTACACAGATGGTGGTGTAGATATTTCCGTGTTTATACACATGGCGGAGTAGATACTTCCATCTTTATGGAGATGGCAGTGTAGATATTTTCATGTTTATAGAGATGGCGGTGTAGATATTTCCATATTTATAGAGATAGCGGTGTACATATTTCCATCTTTCTACACATGGCAGTGTAGATATTTCCATGTTTATACAGATGTCCATGTAGATATTTCCATATTTATACAGATGTCTGTGTAGATATTTCCATGTGTATACAGATGGTATTGTAGGTATTTCCATGTTTATACAGATGGTGGTGTAGATATTTCCATGTTTATTCAGATGACTGTGTAGATATTTCCATGTTTTTACAGATGGCAGTGTAGATATTTCAATGTTTATAGAGATGGCGCTGTAGATATTTCCATGTTTAAACAGATAACGGTGGAGATATTTCCATGTTTATACAGACAGCAGTGGAGATATTTCCATGTATATACACATAGCGGTGTACATATTTCCATGTTTATAGAGACAGCGGTGTAGGTATTTCCATGTTTATACAGATAGCCGTGCAGATATTTCCATGTTTACACAGATGCCTAGGCAGATATTTCCATATTTATACAGAGGGCTGTGTAGATATTTCTATGTTTATACAGATGGCAGTGTAGATATTTCCATGTTCCTACACATGACTGTGTAGGTATTTCCATCTTTATACAGATGGCTTTGTAGATATTTCCATGTTTATAGAGATAGCGGTGCAGATATTTCCATGTTTATACAGATAGCGCTGTATGTATTTCCATGTTTATACAGATCGTGGTGTAGATATTTCCGTGTTTATACACAGGGCGCAGTAGATACTTCCATCTTTATGGAGATGGCAGTGTAGATATTTTCATGTTTATAGAGACGGCGGTGTAGATATTTCCATATTTATAGAGATAGCGTTGTAGATATTTCCATCTTTCTACAGATGGCAGTGTAGATAATTCCATGTTTATACAGATGGCCGTGTAGATATTTCCATATTTATACAGATGTCTGTGTAGATATTTCCATGTGTATACAGATGGTATTGTAGGTAATTCCATGTTTATACAGATGGTGGTGTAGATATTTCCATGTTTATTCAGATGACTGTGTAGATATTTCCATGTTTTTACAGATGGCAGTGTAGATTTTTCAATGTTTATAGAGATGGCGCTGTAGATATTTCCATGTTTATACAGATAACGGTGGAGATATTTCCATGTTTATACAGATAGCGGTGTAGATATTTCCATGTTTATAGAGATAGCGGTGTAGGTATTTCCAGGTTTATAGACATAGCGGTGTAGATATTTCCATGTTTATATAGATGGCGTTGTAGGTATTTCCATGTTTATACCGATAGCGGTGTTGGTATTTCCACGTTTATACAGATAGCGATGAAGATATTTCCATGTTTATACAGCTCGCGGTGCAGATATTTATATCTTTATACAGATGGTATTGTACATATTTCCTTATTCACACAGATGCCGGTGTAGATGTTTCCATGTTTATACAGATGGCGAAGTAGTTAGTTCCATGTTTATGGAGATGGCAGTGTAGATATTTTCATGTTTATAGAGATGGCGGTGTAGCTATTTCCATGTTTATAGAGATAGCAGTGTAGATATTTACATGTTTATACAGATGGCTGTGTAGATATTTGCATGTGTATACAGATGGCATTGTAGATATTTCCATGTTTATACAGATGACTGTATAGGTATTTCCATGTTTTTACAGATGGCAGTGCAGATATTTCCATGTTTATAGAGATAGCGATGTAGATATTTCCATGTTTGTATGGATGGCGGTGTTGATATTTCCATCTATACACAGATGGCCGTGTAGATATTTCCATGTTTATACAGATGGTGGCATAGATATTTCCATGGATATGCAGATGGCGGTGTAGATATTTCCATGTTTATACAGATAGCGGTGTAGTTATTTCCATGTTTACACAGATGGTGGTGTAGATATTTCCGTGTTTATACACATGGCGGAGAAGATACTTCCATCTTTATGGAGATGGCAGTGTAGATATTTTCATGTTTATAGAGATGGCGGTGTAGATATTTCCATATTTAGAGAGATAGCGGTGTACATATTTCCATCTTTCTACAGATGGCAGTGTAGATATTTCCATGTTTATACAGATGTCCATGTAGATATTTCCATATTTATACAGATGTCTGTGTAGATATTTCCATGTGTATACGGATGGTATTGTAGGTATTTCCATGTTTATACAGATGGTGGTGTAGATAATTCCATGTTTATTCAGATGACTGTGTAGATATTTCCATGTTTTTACAGATGGCAGTGTAGATATTTCAATGTTTATAGAGATGGCGCTGTAGATATTTCCATGTTTAAACAGATAACGGTGGAGATATTTCCATGTTTATACAGACAGCAGTGGAGATATTTCCATGTTTATACACATAGCGGTGTACATATTTCCATGTTTATAGAGACAGCGGTGTAGTTATTTCCATGTTTATACAGATAGCGGTGCAGATATTTCCATGTTTACACAGATGCCTAGGCAGATATTTCCATATTTATACAGAGGGCTGTGTAGATATTTCTATGTTTATACAGATGGCAGTGTAGATATTTCCATGTTCCTACACATGACTGTGTAGGTATTTCCATCTTTATACAGATGGCTTTGTAGATATTTCCATGTTTATAGAGATAGCGGTGCAGATATTTCCATGTTTATACAGATAGCGCTGTATGTATTTCCATGTTTATACAGATCGTGGTGTAGATATTTCCGTGTTTATACACAGGGCGCAGTAGATACTTCCATCTTTATGGAGATGGCAGTGTAGATATTTTCATGTTTATAGAGACGGCGGTGTAGATATTTCCATATTTATAGAGATAGCGGTGTAGATATTTCCATCTTTCTACAGATGGCAGTGTAGATAATTCCATGTTTATACAGATGGCCGTGTAGATATTTCCATATTTATACAGATGTCTGTGTAGATATTTCCATGTGTATACAGATGGTATTGTAGGTATTTCCATGTTTATACAGATGGTGGTGTAGATATTTCCATGTTTATTCAGATGACTGTGTAGATATTTCCATGTTTTTACAGATGGCAGTGTAGATTTTTCAATGTTTATAGAGATGGCGCTGTAGATATTTCCATGTTTATACAGATAACGGTGGAGATATTTCCATGTTTATACAGATAGCGGTGTAGATATTTCCATGTTTATAGAGATAGCGGTGTAGGTATTTCCATGTTTATAGACATAGCGGTGTAGATATTACCATGTTTATATAGATGGCGTTGTAGATATTTCCATGTTTATACCGATAGCGGTGTTGGTATTTCCACGTTTATACAGATAGCGATGTAGATATTTCCATGTTTATACAGCTCGCGGTGCAGATATTTATATCTTTATAAAGATGGCATGGTACATATTTCCTTATTCACACAGATGCCGGTGTAGATGTTTCCATGTTTATACAGATGGCGAAGTAGTTAGTTCCATGTTTATGGAGATGGCAGTGTAGATATTTTCATGTTTATAGAGATGGCGGTGTAGATATTTCCATGTTTATAGAGATAGCAGTGTAGATATTTACATGTTTCTACAGATGGCTGTGTAGATATTTCCATGTGTATACAGATGGCATTGTAGATGTTTCCATGTTTATACAGATGACTGTATAGGTATTTCCATGTTTTTACAGATGGCAGTGCAGATATTTCCATGTTTATAGAGATAGCGATGTAGATATTTCCATGTTTGTACGGATGGCGGTGTTGATATTTCCATCTATACACAGATGGCCGTGTAGATATTTCCATGTTTATACAGATGGCGGCATAGATATTTCCATGGACATGCAGATGGCGGTGTAGATATTTCCATATTTATACAGATAGCGGTGTAGTTATTTCCATGTTTACACAGATGGTGGTGGAGATATTTCCGTGTTTATACACATGCCGGAGTAGATACTTCCATCTTTATGGAGATGGAAGTGTAGATATTTTCATGTTTATAGAGATGGCGGTGTAGATATTTCCATATTTATAGAGATAGCGGTGTACATATTTCCATCTTTCTACAGATGGCAGTGTAGATATTTCCATGTTTATACAGATGGCCATGTAGATATTTCCATATTTATACAGATGTCTGTGTAGATATTTCCATGTGTATACAGATGGTATTGTAGGTGTTTCCATGTTTATACAGATGGTGGTGTAGATATTTCCATGTTTATTCAGATGACTGTGTAGATATTTCCATGTTTTTACAGATGGCAGTGTAGATATTTCAATGTTTACAGAGATGGCGCTGTAGATATTTCCATGTTTAAACAGATAACGGTGGAGATATTTCCATGTTTATACAGACAGCAGTGGAGGTATTTCCATGTTTATACACATAGCGGTGTACATATTTCCATGTTTATAGAGACAGTGGTGTAGGTATTTCCATGTTTATACAGATAGCGGTGCAGATATTTCCATGTTTACACAGACGCCTATGCAGATATTTCCATATTTATACAGAGGGCTGTGTAGATATTTCTATGTTTATACAGATGGCAGTGTAGGTATTTCCATGTTCTTACACATTACTGTGTAGGTATTTCCATCTTTATACAGATGGCTTTGTAGAAATATCCATGTTTATAGAGATAGCGGTGAAGATATTTCCATGTTTATACAGATAGCGCTGTATATATTTCCATGTTTATACAGATCGTGGTGTAGATATTTCCGTGTTTACACACAGGGCGGAGTAGATACTTCCATCTTTATGGAGATGGCAGTGTAGATATTTTCATGTTTATAGAGATGGCGGTGTAGATATTTCCATCTTTCTACAGATGGAAGTGTAGATAATTCCATGTTTATACAGATGGCCGTGTAGATATTTCCATATTTATACAGATGTCTGTGTAGGTATTTCCATGTGTATACAGATGGTATTGTAGGTATTTCCATGTTTATACAGATGGTGGTGTAGATATTTCCATGTTTATTCAGATGACTGTGTAGATATTTCCATGTTTTTACAGATGGCAGTGTAGATTTTTCAATGTTTATAGAGATGGCGCTGTGGATATTTCCATGTTTATACAGATAACGGTGGAGATATTTCCATGTTTATAGAGATAGCGGTGTAGGTATTTCCATGTTTATAGAGATAGCGGTGTAGGTATTTCCAGGTTTATAGACATAGAGGTGTAGATATTTCCATGTTTATATAGATGGCGTTGTAGGTATTTCCATGTTCATACCGATAGCGGTGTTGGTATTTCCACGTTTATACAGATAGCGATGTAGATATTTCCATGTTTATACAGCTCGCGGTGCAGATATTTATATCTTTATACAGATGGCATTGTACATATTTCCTTATTCACACAGATGCCGGTGTAGATGTTTCCATGTTTATACAGATGGCGAAGTAGTTAGTTCCATGTTTATGGAGATGGCAGTGTAGATATTTTCATGTTTATAGAGATGGCGGTGTAGATATTTCCATGTTTATAGAGATAGCAGTGTAGATATTTACATGTTTCTACAGATGGCTGTGTAGATATTTCCATGTGTATACAGATGGCATTGTAGATATTTCCATGTTTATACAGATGACTGTGTAGGTACTTCCATGTTTTTACAGATGGCAGTGCAGATATTTCCATGTTTATAGAGATAGCGATGTAGATATTTCCATGTTTGTACGGATGGCGGTGTTGCTATTTCCATCTATACACAGATGGCCGTGTAGATATTTCCATGTTTATACAGATGGCGGCATAGATATTTCCATGGACATGCAGATGGCGGTGGAGATATTTCCATGTTTATACAGATAGCGGTGTAGTTATTTCCATGTTTACACAGATGGTGGTGTAGATATTTCCGTGTTTATACACATGGCGGAGTAGATACTTCCATCTTTATGGAGATGGCATTGTAGATATTTTCATGTTTGTAGAGATGGCGGTGTAGATATTTCCATATTTATAGAGATAGCGGTGTACATATTTCCATCTTTCTACAGATGGCAGTGTAGATATTTCCATGTTTATACAGATGGCCATGTAGATATTTCCATATTTATACAGATGTCTGTGTAGATATTTCCATGTGTATACAGATGGTATTGTAGGTGTTTCCATGTTTATACAGATGGTGGTGTAGATATTTCCATGTTTATTCAGATGACTGTGTAGATATTTCCATGTTTTTACAGATGGCAGTGTAGATATTTCAATGTTTATAGAGATGGCGCTGTAGATATTTCCATGTTTAAACAGATAACGGTGGAGATATTTCCATGTTTATACAGACAGCAGTGGAGGTATTTCCATGTTTATACACATAGCGGTGTACATATTTCCATGTTTATAGAGACAGCGGTGTAGGTATTTCCATGTTTATACAGATAGCGGTGCAGATATTTCCATGTTTACACAGATGCCTATGCAGATATTTCCATATTTATACAGAGGGCTGTGTAGATATTTCTATGTTTATACAGATGGCAGTGTAGGTATTTCCATGTTCTTACACATTACTGTGTAGGTATTTCCATCTTTATACAGATGGCTTTGTAGAAATATCCATGTTTATAGAGATAGCGGTGCAGATATTTCCATGTTTATACAGATAGCGCTGTATATATTTCCATGTTTATACAGATCGTGGTGTAGATATTTCCATGTTTATACACAGGGCGGAGTAGATACTTCCATCTTTATGGAGATGGCAGTGTAGATATTTTCATGTTTATAGAGATGGCGGTGTAGGTATTTCCATATTTATAGAGATAGCCGTGTAGATATTTCCATCTTTCTACAGATGGCAGTATAGATAATTCCATGTTTATACAGATGGCCGTGTAGATATTTCCATATTTATACAGATGTCTGTGTAGATATTTCCATGTGTATACATATGGTATTGTAGGTATTTTCATGTTTATACAGATGGTGGTGTAGATATTTCCATGTTTATTCAGATGACTGTGTAGATATTTCCATGTTTTTACAGATGGCAGTGGAGATTTTTCAATGTTTATAGAGATGGCGCTGTAGATAATTCCATGTTTATACAGATAACGGTGGAGATATTTCCATGTTTATACAGATAGCGGTGTAGATATTTCCATGTTTATAGAGATAGCGGTGTAGGTATTTCCATGTTTATAGACATAGCGGTGTAGATATTTCCATATTTATATAGATGGCGTTGTAGATATTTCCATGTTTATACCGATAGCGGTGTTGGTATTTCCACGTTTATACAGATAGCGATGAAGATATTTCCATGTTTATACAGCTCGCGGTGCAGATATTTATATCTTTATACAGATGGTATTGTACATATTTCCTTATTCACACAGATGCCGGTGTAGATGTTTCCATGTTTATACAGATGGCGAAGAAGTTAGTTCCATGTTTATGGAGATGGCAGTGTAGATATTTTCATGTTTATAGAGATGGCTGTGTAGCTATTTCCATGTTTATAGAGATAGCAGTGTAGATATTTACATGTTTATACAGATGGCTGTGTAGATATTTGCATGTGTATACAGATGGCATTGCAGATATTTCCATGTTTATACAGATGACTGTATAGGTATTTCCATGTTTTTACAGATGGCAGTGCAGATATTTCAATGTTTATAGAGATAGCGATGTAGATATTTCCATGTTTGTATGGATGGCGGTGTTGATATTTCCATCTATACACAGATGGCCGTGTAGATATTTCCATGTTTATACAGATAGCGGCATAGATATTTCCATGGATATGCAGATGGCGGTGTAGATATTTCCATGTTTATACAGATAGCGGTGTAGTTATTTCCATGTTTACACAGATGGTGGTGTAGATATTTCCGTGTTTATACACATGGCGGAGTAGATACTTCCATCTTTATGGAGATGGCAGTGTGGATATTTTCATGTTTATAGAGATGGCGGTGTAGATATTTCCATATTTAGAGAGATAGCGGTGTACATATTTCCATCTTTCTACAGATGGCAGTGTAGATATTTCCATGTTTATACAGATGGCCATGTAGATATTTCCATATTTATACAGATGTCTGTGTAGATATTTCCATGTGTATACAGATGGTATTGTAGGTATTTCCATGTTTATACAGATGGTGGTGTAGATATTTCCATGTTTTTTCAGATGACTGTGTAGATATTTCCATGTTTTTACAGATGGCAGTGTAGATATTTCAATGTTTATAGAGATGGCGCTGTAGATATTTCCATGTTTAAACAGATAACGGTGGAGATATTTCCATGTTTATACAGACAGCAGTGGAGATATTTCCATGTTTATACACATAGCGGTGTACATATTTCCATGTTTATAGAGACAGCGGTGTAGGTATTTCCATGTTTATACAGATAGCGGTGCAGATATTTCCATGTTTACACAGATGCCTATGCAGATATTTCCATATTTATACAGAGGGCTGTGTAGATATTTCTATGTTTATACAGATGGCAGTGTAGGTATTTCCATGTTCTTACACATGACTGTGTAGGTATTTCCATCTTTATACAGATGGCTTTGTAGAAAAATCCATGTTTATAGAGATAGCGGTGCAGATATTTCCATGTTTATACAGATAGCGCTGTATATATTTCCATGTTTATACAGATCGTGGTGTAGATATTTCTGTGTTTACACACAGGGCGGAGTAGATACTTCCATCTTTATGGAGATGGCAGTGTAGATATTTTCATGTTTATAGAGATGGTGATGTAGATATTTCCATATTTATAGAGATAGCGGTGTACATATTTCCATCTTTCTACAGATGGCAGTGTAGATATTTCCATGTTTATACAGATGGCCATGAAGATATTTCCATATTTATACAGATGTCTGTGTAGATATTTCCATGTGTATACAGATGTTATTGTAGGTATTTCCATGTATATACAGATGGTGGTGTAGATATTTCCATGTATATTCAGATGACCGTGTAGGTATTTCCATGTATATACATATGGTGGTGTAGATATTTCCATGTTTATTCAGATGACTGTGTAGATATTTCCATGTTTTTACAGATGTCAGTGTAGATTTTTCAATGTTTATAGAGATGGCGCTGTAGATATTTCCATGTTTAAACAGATAACGGTGGAGATATTTCCATGTTTATACAGACAGCAGTGGAGATATTTCCATGTTTATACACAGAGCGGTGTACATATTTCCATGTTTATAGAGACAGCGGTGTAGGTATTTCCATGTTTATACAGATAGCGGTGCAGTTATTTCCATGTTTACACAGATGCCTATGCAGATATTTCCATATTTATACAGAGGGCTGTGTAGATATTTCTATGTTTATACAGATGGCAGTGTAGATATTTCCATGTTCCTACACATGACTGTGTAGGTATTTCCATCTTTATACAGATGGCTTTGGAGATATATCCATGTTTATAGAGATAGCGGTGCAGATATTTCCATGTTTATACAGATAGCGCTGTATATATTTCCATGTTTATACAGATCGTGGTGTAGATATTTCCAAGTTTATACACAGGGCGCAGTAGATACTTCCATCTTTATGGAGATGGCAGTGTAGATATTTTCATGTTTATAGAGATGGCGGTGTAGATATTTCCATATTTATAGAGATAGCGGTGTAGATATTTCCATCTTTCTACAGATGGCAGTGTAGATAATTCCATGTTTTTACAGATGGCCGTGTAGATATTTCCATATTTATACAGATGTCTGTGTAGATATTTCCATGTGTATACAGATGGTATTGTAGGTATTTCCATGTTTATACAGATGGTGGTGTAGATATTTCCATGTTTATTCAGATGACTGTGTAGATATTTCCATGTTTTTAGAGATTGCAGTGTAGATTTTTCAATGTTTATAGAGATGGCGCTGTAGATATTTCCATGTTTATACAGATAACGGTGGAGAAATTTCCATGTTTATACAGATAGCGGTGTAGATATTTCCATGTTTATAGAGATAGCGGTGTAGGTATTTCCATGTTTATAGACATAGCGGTGTAGATATTTCCATGTTTATATAGATGGCGTTGTAGATATTTCCATGTTTATACCGATAGCGGTGTTGATATTTCCACGTTTATATAGATAGCGATGTAGATATTTCCATGTTTATACAGCTCGCGGTGCAGATATTTATATCTTTATACAGATGGCATTGTACATATTTCCTTATTCACACAGATGCCGGTGTAGATGTTTCCATGTTTATACAGATGGCGAAGTAGTTAGTTCCATGTTTATGGAGATGGCAGTGTAGATATTTAAATGTTTCTACAGATGGCGGTGTAGATATTTCCATGTTTATAGAGATAGCAGTGTAGATATTTACATGTTTCTACAGATGGCTGTGTAGATATTTCCATGTGTATACAGATGGCATTGTAGATATTTCCATGTTTATACAGATGACTGTATAGGTATTTCCATGTTTTTACAGATGGCAGTGCAGATATTTCCATGTTTATAGAGATAGCGATGTAGATATTTCCATGTTTGTACGGATGGCGGTGTTGATATTTCCATCTATACACAAATGGCCGTGTAGATATTTCCATGTTTATACAGATGGCGGCATAGACATTTCCATGGACATGAAGATGGCGGTGTAGATATTTCCATGTTTATACAGATAGCGGTGTAGTTATTTCCATGTTTACACAGATGGTGGTGTAGATATTTCCGTGTTTATACACATGGCGGAGTAGATACTTCCATCTTTATGGAGATGGCAGTGTCGATATTTTCATGTTTATAGAGATGGCGATGTAGATATTTCCATATTTATAGAGATAGCGGTGTACATATTTCCATCTTTCTACAGATGGCAGTGAAGATATTTCCATGTTTATACAGATGGCCATGTAGATATTTCCATATTTATACAGATGTCTGTGTGGATATTTCCATGTGTATACAGATGTTATTGTAGGTATTTCCATGTATATACAGATGGTGGTGTAGATATTTCCACGTTTATTCAGATGACTGTGTAGTTATTTCCATGTTTTTACAAATGGCAGTGTAGATATTTCAATGTCTATAGAGATGGCGCTGTATATATTTCCATGTTTAAACAGATAACGGTGGAGACATTTCCATGTTTATACAGACAGCAGTGGAGATATTTCCATGTTTATACACATAGCGGTGTACATATTTCCATGTTTATAGAGACAGCAGTGTAGGTATTTCCATGTTTATACAGATAGCGGTGCAGATATTTCCATGTTTACACAGATGCCTATGCAGATATTTCCATATTTATACAGAGGGCTGTGTAGATATTTCTATGTTTATACAGATGGCAGTGTAGATATTTCCATGTTCCTACACATGACTGTGTAGGTATTTCCATCTTTATACAGATGGCTTTGTAGATATTTCCATGTTTATAGAGATAGCGGTGCATATATTTCCATGTTTATACAGATAGCGCTGTATGTATTTCCATGTTTATACAGATCGTGGTGTAGATATTTCCATATTTATACACAGGGCGGAGTAGATACTTCAATCTTTATGGAGATGGCAGTGTAGATATTTTCATGTTTATAGAGATGGCGGTGTAGATATTTCCATATTTATAGAGATAGCCGTGTAGATATTTCCATCTTTCTACAGATGGCAGTATAGATAATTCCATGTTTATACAGATGGCCGTGTAGATATTTCCATATTTATACAGATGTCTGTGTAGATATTTCCATGTGAATACATATGGTATAGTAGGTATTTCCATGTTTATACAGATGGTGGTGTAGATATTTCCATGTTTATTCAGATGACTGTGTAGACATTTCCATGTTTTTACATATGGCAGTGTGGATTTTTCAATGTTTATAGAGATGGCGCTGTAGATAATTCCATGTTTATACAGATAACGGTGGAGATATTTCCATGTTTATACAGATAGCGGTGTAGATATTTCCATGTTTATAGAGATAGCGGTGTAGGTATTTCCAGGTTTATAGACATAGCGGTGTACATATTTCCATGTTTATATAGATGGCGTGTAGATATTTCCATGTTTATACCGATAGCGGTGTTGGTATTTCCACGTTTATACAGATAGCGATGTAGATATTTCCATGTTTATACAGCTCGCGGTGCAGATATTTATATCTTTATACAGATGGCATTGTACATATTTCCTTATTCACACAGATGCCGGTGTAGATGTTTCCATGTTTATACAGATGGCGAAGTAGTTAGTTCCATGTTTATGGAGATGGCAGTGTAGATATTTTCATGTTTATAGAGATGGCGGTGTAGCTATTTCCATGTTTATAGAGATAGCAGTGTAGATATTTACATGTTTCTACAGATGGCTGTGTAGATATTTGCATGTGTATACAGATGGCATTGTAGATATTTCCATGTTTATACAGATGACTGTATAGGTATTTCCATGTTTTTACAGATGGCAGTGCAGATATTTCCATGTTTATAGAGATAGCGATGTAGATATTTCCATGTTTGTACGGATGGCGGTGTTGATATTTCCATCTATACTCAGATGGCCGTGTAGATATTTCCATGTTTATACAGATGGCGGCATAGATATTTCCATGGATATGCAGATGGCGGTGTAGATATTTCCATGTTTATACAGATAGCGGTGTAGTTATTTCCATGTTTACACAGATGGTGGTGTAGATATTTCCGTGTTTATACACATGGCGGAGTAGACACTTCCATCTTTATGGAGATGGCAGTGTAGATATTTTCATGTTTATAGAGATGGCGGTGTAGATATTTCCATATTTATAGAGATAGCGGTGTACATATTTCCATCTTTCTACAGATGGCAGTGTAGATATTTCCATGTTTGTACAGATGGCCATGTAGATATTTCCATATTTATACAGATGTCTGTGTAGATATTTCCATGTGTATACAGATGGTATTGTAGGTATTTCCATGTTTATACAGATGGTGGTGTAGATATTTCCATGTTTATTCAGATGACTGTGTAGATATTTCCATGTTTTTACAGATGGCAGTGTAGATATTTCAATGTTTATAGAGATGGCGCTGTAGATATTTCCATGTTTAAACAGATAACGGTGGAGATATTTCCATGTTTATACAGACAGCAGTGGAGATATTTCCATGTTTATACACATAGCGGTGTACATATTTCCATGTTTATAGAGACAGCGGTGTAGGTATTTCCATGTTTATACAGATAGCCGTGCAGATATTTCCATGTTTACACAGATGCCTAGGCAGATATTTCCATATTTATACAGAGGGCTGTGTAGATATTTCTATGTTTATACAGATGGCAGTGTAGATATTTCCATGTTCCTACACATGACTGTGTAGGTATTTCCATCTTTATACAGATGGCTTTGTAGATATTTCCATGTTTATAGAGATAGCGGTGCAGATATTTCCATGTTTATACAGATAGCGCTGTATGTATTTCCATGTTTATACAGATCGTGGTGTAGATATTTCCGTGTTTATACACAGGGCGCAGTAGATACTTCCATCTTTATGGAGATGGCAGTGTAGATATTTTCATGTTTATAGAGACGGCGGTGTAGATATTTCCATATTTATAGAGATAGCGGTGTAGATATTTCCATCTTTCTACAGATGGCAGTGTAGATAATTCCATGTTTATACAGATGGCCGTGTAGATATTTCCATATTTATACAGATGTCTGTGTAGATATTTCCATGTGTAAACAGATGGTATTGTAGGTATTTCCATGTTTATACAGATGGTGGTGTAGATATTTCCATGTTTATTCAGATGACTGTGTAGATATTTCCATGTTTTTACTGATGGCAGTGTAGATTTTTCAATGTTTATAGAGATGGCGCTGTAGATATTTCCATGTTTATACAGATAACGGTGGAGATATTTCCATGTTTATAAAGATAGCGGTGTAGATATTTCCATGTTTATAGAGATAGCGGTGTAGGTATTTCCATGTTTGTAGACATAGCGGTGTAGATATTACCATGTTTATATAGATGGCGTTGTAGATATTTCCATGTTTATACCGATAGCGGTGTTGGTATTTCCACGTTTATACAGATAGCGATGTAGATATTTCCATGTTTATACAGCTCGCGGTGCAGATATTTATATCTTTATACAGATGGCATGGTACATATTTCCTTATTCACACAGATGCCGGTGTAGATGTTTCCATGTTTATACAGATGGCGAAGTAGTTAGTTCCATGTTTATGGAGATGGCAGTGTAGATATTTTCATGTTTATAGAGATGGCGGTGTAGCTATTTCCATGTTTATAGAGATAGCAGTGTAGATATTTACATGTTTCTACAGATGGCTGTGTAGATATTTGCATGTGTATACAGATGGCATTGTACATATTTCCATGTTTATACAGATGACTGTATAGGTATTTCCATGTTTTTACAGATGGCAGTGCAGATATTTCCATGTTTATAGAGATAGCGATGTAGATATTTCCATGTTTGTACGGATGGCGGTGTTGATATTTCCATCTATACACAGATGGCCGTGTAGATATTTCCATGTTTATACAGATGGCGGCATAGATATTTCCATGGATATGCAGATGGCGGTGTAGATATTTCCATGTTTATACAGATAGCGGTGTAGTTATTTCCATGTTTACACAGATGGTGGTGTAGATATTTCCGTGTTTATACACATGGCGGAGTAGATACTTCCATCTTTATGGAGATGGCAGTGTAGATATTTTCATGTTTATAGAGATGGCGGTGTAGATATTTCCATATTTATAGAGATAGCGGTGTACATATTTCCATCTTTCTACACATGGCAGTGTAGATATTTCCATGTTTATACAGATGTCCATGTAGATATTTCCATATTTATACAGATGTCTGTGTAGATATTTCCATGTGTATACAGATGGTATTGTAGGTATTTCCATGTTTATACAGATGGTGGTGTAGATATTTCCATGTTTATTCAGATGACTGTGTAGATATTTCCATGTTTTTACAGATGGCAGTGTAGATATTTCAATGTTTATAGAGATGGCGCTGTAGATATTTCCATGTTTAAACAGATAACGGTGGAGATATTTCCATGTTTATACAGACAGCAGTGGAGATATTTCCATGTATATACACATAGCGGTGTACATATTTCCATGTTTATAGAGACAGCGGTGTAGGTATTTCCATGTTTATACAGATAGCCGTGCAGATATTTCCATGTTTACACAGATGCCTAGGCAGATATTTCCATATTTATACAGAGGGCTGTGTAGATATTTCTATGTTTATACAGATGGCAGTGTAGATATTTCCATGTTCCTACACATGACTGTGTAGGTATTTCCATCTTTATACAGATGGCTTTGTAGATATTTCCATGTTTATAGAGATAGCGGTGCAGATATTTCCATGTTTATACAGATAGCGCTGTATGTATTTCCATGTTTATACAGATCGTGGTGTAGATATTTCCGTGTTTATACACAGGGCGCAGTAGATACTTCCATCTTTATGGAGATGGCAGTGTAGATATTTTCATGTTTATAGAGACGGTGGTGTAGATATTTCCATATTTATAGAGATAGCGTTGTAGATATTTCCATCTTTCTACAGATGGCAGTGTAGATAATTCCATGTTTATACAGATGGCCGTGTAGATATTTCCATATTTATACAGATGTCTGTGTAGATATTTCCATGTGTATACAGATGGTATTGTAGGTATTTCCATGTTTATACAGATGGTGGTGTAGATATTTCCATGTTTATTCAGATGACTGTGTAGATATTTCCATGTTTTTACAGATGGCAGTGTAGATTTTTCAATGTTTATAGAGATGGCGCTGTAGATATTTCCATGTTTATACAGATAACGGTGGAGATATTTCCATGTTTATACAGATAGCGGTGTAGATATTTCCATGTTTATAGAGATAGCGGTGTAGGTATTTCCAGGTTTATAGACATAGCGGTGTAGATATTTCCATGTTTATATAGATGGCGTTGTAGGTATTTCCATGTTTATACCGATAGCGGTGTTGGTATTTCCACGTTTATACAGATAGCGATGAAGATATTTCCATGTTTATACAGCTCGCGGTGCAGATATTTATATCTTTATACAGATGGTATTGTACATATTTCCTTATTCACACAGATGCCGGTGTAGATGTTTCCATGTTTATACAGATGGCGAAGTAGTTAGTTCCATGTTTATGGAGATGGCAGTGTAGATATTTTCATGTTTATAGAGATGGCGGTGTAGCTATTTCCATGTTTATAGAGATAGCAGTGTAGATATTTACATGTTTATACAGATGGCTGTGTAGATATTTGCATGTGTATACAGATGGCATTGTAGATATTTCCATGTTTATACAGATGACTGTATAGGTATTTCCATGTTTTTACAGATGGCAGTGCAGATATTTCCATGTTTATAGAGATAGCGATGTAGATATTTCCATGTTTGTATGGATGGCGGTGTTGATATTTCCATCTATACACAGATGGCCGTGTAGATATTTCCATGTTTATACAGATGGTGGCATAGATATTTCCATGGATATGCAGATGGCGGTGTAGATATTTCCATGTTTATACAGATAGCGGTGTAGTTATTTCCATGTTTACACAGATGGTGGTGTAGATATTTCCGTGTTTATACACATGGCGGAGAAGATACTTCCATCTTTATGGAGATGGCAGTGTAGATATTTTCATGTTTATAGAGATGGCGGTGTAGATATTTCCATATTTAGAGAGATAGCGGTGTACATATTTCCATCTTTCTACAGATGGCAGTGTAGATATTTCCATGTTTATACAGATGTCCATGTAGATATTTCCATATTTATACAGATGTCTGTGTAGATATTTCCATGTGTATACGGATGGTATTGTAGGTATTTCCATGTTTATACAGATGGTGGTGTAGATAATTCCATGTTTATTCAGATGACTGTGTAGATATTTCCATGTTTTTACAGATGGCAGTGTAGATATTTCAATGTTTATAGAGATGGCGCTGTAGATATTTCCATGTTTAAACAGATAACGGTGGAGATATTTCCATGTTTATACAGACAGCAGTGGAGATATTTCCATGTTTATACACATAGCGGTGTACATATTTCCATGTTTATAGAGACAGCGGTGTAGTTATTTCCATGTTTATACAGATAGCGGTGCAGATATTTCCATGTTTACACAGATGCCTAGGCAGATATTTCCATATTTATACAGAGGGCTGTGTAGATATTTCTATGTTTATACAGATGGCAGTGTAGATATTTCCATGTTCCTACACATGACTGTGTAGGTATTTCCATCTTTATACAGATGGCTTTGTAGATATTTCCATGTTTATAGAGATAGCGGTGCAGATATTTCCATGTTTATACAGATAGCGCTGTATGTATTTCCATGTTTATACAGATCGTGGTGTAGATATTTCCGTGTTTATACACAGGGCGCAGTAGATACTTCCATCTTTATGGAGATGGCAGTGTAGATATTTTCATGTTTATAGAGACGGCGGTGTAGATATTTCCATATTTATAGAGATAGCGGTGTAGATATTTCCATCTTTCTACAGATGGCAGTGTAGATAATTCCATGTTTATACAGATGGCCGTGTAGATATTTCCATATTTATACAGATGTCTGTGTAGATATTTCCATGTGTATACAGATGGTATTGTAGGTATTTCCATGTTTATACAGATGGTGGTGTAGATATTTCCATGTTTATTCAGATGACTGTGTAGATATTTCCATGTTTTTACAGATGGCAGTGTAGATTTTTCAATGTTTATAGAGATGGCGCTGTAGATATTTCCATGTTTATACAGATAACGGTGGAGATATTTCCATGTTTATACAGATAGCGGTGTAGATATTTCCATGTTTATAGAGATAGCGGTGTAGGTATTTCCATGTTTATAGACATAGCGGTGTAGATATTACCATGTTTATATAGATGGCGTTGTAGATATTTCCATGTTTATACCGATAGCGGTGTTGGTATTTCCACGTTTATACAGATAGCGATGTAGATATTTCCATGTTTATACAGCTCGCGGTGCAGATATTTATATCTTTATAAAGATGGCATGGTACATATTTCCTTATTCACACAGATGCCGGTGTAGATGTTTCCATGTTTATACAGATGGCGAAGTAGTTAGTTCCATGTTTATGGAGATGGCAGTGTAGATATTTTCATGTTTATAGAGATGGCGGTGTAGATATTTCCATGTTTATAGAGATAGCAGTGTAGATATTTACATGTTTCTACAGATGGCTGTGTAGATATTTCCATGTGTATACAGATGGCATTGTAGATGTTTCCATGTTTATACAGATGACTGTATAGGTATTTCCATGTTTTTACAGATGGCAGTGCAGATATTTCCATGTTTATAGAGATAGCGATGTAGATATTTCCATGTTTGTACGGATGGCGGTGTTGATATTTCCATCTATACACAGATGGCCGTGTAGATATTTCCATGTTTATACAGATGGCGGCATAGATATTTCCATGGACATGCAGATGGCGGTGTAGATATTTCCATATTTATACAGATAGCGGTGTAGTTATTTCCATGTTTACACAGATGGTGGTGGAGATATTTCCGTGTTTATACACATGCCGGAGTAGATACTTCCATCTTTATGGAGATGGAAGTGTAGATATTTTCATGTTTATAGAGATGGCGGTGTAGATATTTCCATATTTATAGAGATAGCGGTGTACATATTTCCATCTTTCTACAGATGGCAGTGTAGATATTTCCATGTTTATACAGATGGCCATGTAGATATTTCCATATTTATACAGATGTCTGTGTAGATATTTCCATGTGTATACAGATGGTATTGTAGGTGTTTCCATGTTTATACAGATGGTGGTGTAGATATTTCCATGTTTATTCAGATGACTGTGTAGATATTTCCATGTTTTTACAGATGGCAGTGTAGATATTTCAATGTTTACAGAGATGGCGCTGTAGATATTTCCATGTTTAAACAGATAACGGTGGAGATATTTCCATGTTTATACAGACAGCAGTGGAGGTATTTCCATGTTTATACACATAGCGGTGTACATATTTCCATGTTTATAGAGACAGTGGTGTAGGTATTTCCATGTTTATACAGATAGCGGTGCAGATATTTCCATGTTTACACAGACGCCTATGCAGATATTTCCATATTTATACAGAGGGCTGTGTAGATATTTCTATGTTTATACAGATGGCAGTGTAGGTATTTCCATGTTCTTACACATTACTGTGTAGGTATTTCCATCTTTATACAGATGGCTTTGTAGAAATATCCATGTTTATAGAGATAGCGGTGAAGATATTTCCATGTTTATACAGATAGCGCTGTATATATTTCCATGTTTATACAGATCGTGGTGTAGATATTTCCGTGTTTACACACAGGGCGGAGTAGATACTTCCATCTTTATGGAGATGGCAGTGTAGATATTTTCATGTTTATAGAGATGGCGGTGTAGATATTTCCATCTTTCTACAGATGGAAGTGTAGATAATTCCATGTTTATACAGATGGCCGTGTAGATATTTCCATATTTATACAGATGTCTGTGTAGGTATTTCCATGTGTATACAGATGGTATTGTAGGTATTTCCATGTTTATACAGATGGTGGTGTAGATATTTCCATGTTTATTCAGATGACTGTGTAGATATTTCCATGTTTTTACAGATGGCAGTGTAGATTTTTCAATGTTTATAGAGATGGCGCTGTGGATATTTCCATGTTTATACAGATAACGGTGGAGATATTTCCATGTTTATAGAGATAGCGGTGTAGGTATTTCCATGTTTATAGAGATAGCGGTGTAGGTATTTCCAGGTTTATAGACATAGAGGTGTAGATATTTCCATGTTTATATAGATGGCGTTGTAGGTATTTCCATGTTCATACCGATAGCGGTGTTGGTATTTCCACGTTTATACAGATAGCGATGTAGATATTTCCATGTTTATACAGCTCGCGGTGCAGATATTTATATCTTTATACAGATGGCATTGTACATATTTCCTTATTCACACAGATGCCGGTGTAGATGTTTCCATGTTTATACAGATGGCGAAGTAGTTAGTTCCATGTTTATGGAGATGGCAGTGTAGATATTTTCATGTTTATAGAGATGGCGGTGTAGCTATTTCCATGTTTATAGGGATAGCAGTGTAGATATTTACATGTTTCTACAGATGGCTGTGTAGATATTTGCATGTGTATACAGATGGCATTGTAGATATTTCCATGTTTATACAGATGACTGTATAGGTATTTCCATGGTTTTACAGATGGCAGTGCAGATATTTCCATGTTTATAGAGATAGCGATGTAGATATTTCCATGTTTGTACGGATGGCGGTGTTGATATTTCCATCTATACACAGATGGCCGTGTAGATATTTCCATGTTTATACAGATGGCGGCATAGATATTTCCATGGACATGCAGAGGGCGGTGGAGATATTTCCATGTTTATACAGATAGCGGTGTAGTTATTTCCATGTTTACACAGATGGTGGTGGAGATATTTCCGTGTTTATACACATGGCGGAGTAGATAGTTCCATCTTTATGGAGATGGCAGTGTAGATATTTTCATGTTTATAGAGATGGTGGTGTAGATATTTCCATATTTACAGAGATAGCGGTGTACATATTTCCATCTTTCTACAGATGGCAGTGTAGATATTTGCATGTTTATACAGATGGCCATGTAGATATTTCCATATTTATACAGATGTCTGTGTAGATATTTCCATGTGTATACAGATGGTATTGTAGGTGTTTCCATGTTTATACAGATGGTGGTGTAGATATTTCCATGTTTATTCAGATGACTGTGTAGATATTTCCATGTTTTTACAGATGGCAGTGTAGATATTTCAATGTTTATAGAGATGGCGCTGTAGATATTTCCATGTTTAAACAGATAACGGTGGAGATATTTCCATGTTTATACAGACAGCAGTGGAGATATTTCCATGTTTATACACATAGCGGTGTACATATTTCCATGTTTATAGAGACAGCGGTGTAGGTATTTCCATGTTTATACAGATAGCGGTGCAGATATTTCCATGTTTACACAGATGCCTATGCAGATATTTCCATATTTATACAGAGGGCTGTGTAGATATTTCTATGTTTATACAGATGGCAGTGTAGGTATTTCCATGTTCTTACACATGACTGTGTAGGTATTTCCATCTTTATACAGATGGCTTTGTAGAAATATCCATGTTTATAGAGATAGCGGTGCAGATATTTCCATGTTTATACAGATAGCGCTGTATATATTTCCATGTTTATACAGATCGTGGTGTAGATATTTCCATGTTTATACACAGGGCGGAGTAGATACTTCCATCTTTATGGAGATGGCAGTGTAGATATTTTCATGTTTATAGAGATGGCGGTGTAGGTATTTCCATATTTATAGAGATAGCCGTGTAGATATTTCCATCTTTCTACAGATGGCAGTATAGATAATTCCATGTTTATACAGATGGCCGTGTAGATATTTCCATATTTATACAGATGTCTGTGTAGATATTTCCATGTTTTTACAGATGGCAGTGGAGATTTTTCAATGTTTATAGAGATGGCGCTGTAGATAATTCCATGTTTATACAGATAACGGTGGAGATATTTCCATGTTTATACAGATAGCGGTGTAGATATTTCCATGTTTATAGAGATAGCGGTGTAGGTATTTCCATGTTTATAGACATAGCGGTGTAGATATTTCCATATTTATATAGATGGCGTTGTAGATATTTCCATGTTTATACCGATAGCGGTGTTGGTATTTCCACGTTTATAAGATAGCGATGAAGATATTTCCATGTTTATACAGCTCGCGGTGCAGATATTTATATCTTTATACAGATGGTATTGTACATATTTCCTTATTCACACAGATGCCGGTGTAGATGTTTCCATGTTTATACAGATGGCGAAGTAGTTAGTTCCATGTTTATGGAGATGGCAGTGTAGATATTTTCATGTTTATAGAGATGGCGGTGTAGCTATTTCCATGTTTATAGAGATAGCAGTGTAGATATTTACATGTTTCTACAGATGGCTGTGTAGATATTTGCATGTGTATACAGATGGCATTGTAGATATTTCCATGTTTATACAGATGACTGTATAGGTATTTCCATGTTTTTACAGATGGCAGTGCAGATATTTCCATGTTTATAGAGATAGCGATGTAGATATTTCCATGTTTGTACGGATGGCGGTGTTGATATTTCCATCTATACACAGATGGCCGTGTAGATATTTCCATGTTTATACAGATGGCGGCATAGATATTTCCATGGATATGCAGATGGCGGTGTAGATATTTCCATGTTTATACAGATAGCGGTGTAGTTATTTCCATGTTTACACAGATGGTGGTGTAGATATTTCCGTGTTTATACACATGGCGGAGTAGATACTTCCATCTTTATGGAGATGGCAGTGTAGATATTTTCATGTTTATAGAGATGGCGGTGTAGATATTTCCATATTTATAGAGATAGCGGTGTACATATTTCCATCTTTCTACAGATGGCAGTGTAGATATTTCCATGTTTATATAGATGGCCATGTAGATATTTCCATATTTATACAGATGTCTGTGTAGATATTTCCATGTGTATACAGATGGTATTGTAGGTTTTTCCATGTTTATACAGATGGTGGTGTAGATATTTCCATGTTTATTCAGATGACTGTGTAGATATTTCCATGTTTTTACAGATGGCAGTGTAGATATTTCAATGTTTATAGAGATGGCGCTGTAGATATTTCCATGTTTAAACAGATAACGGTGGAGATATTTCCATGTTTATACAGAGAGCAGTGGAGATATTTCCATGTTTATACACATAGCGGTGTACATATTTCCATGTTTATAGAGACAGCGGTGTAGGCATTTCCATGTTTATACAGATAGCGGTGCAGATATTTCCATGTTTACACAGATGCCTAGGCAGATATTTCCATATTTATACAGAGGGCTGTGTAGATATTTCTATGTTTATACAGATGGCAGTGTAGATATTTCCATGTTCCTACACATGACTGTGTAGGTATTTCCATCTTTATACAGATGGCTTTGTAGATATTTCCATGTTTATAGAGATAGCGGTGCAGATATTTCCATGTTTATACAGATAGCGCTGTATGTATTTCCATGTTTATACAGATCGTGGTGTAGATATTTCCGAGTTTATACACAGGGCGCAGTAGATACTTCCATCTTTATGGAGATGGCAGTGTAGATATTTTCATGTTTATAGAGACGGCGGTGTAGATATTTCCATATTTAAAGAGATAGCGGTGTAGATATTTCCATCTTTCTACAGATGGCAGTGTAGATAATTCCATGTTTATACAGATGGCCGTGTAGATATTTCCATATTTATACAGATGTCTGTGTAGATATTTCCATGTGTATACAGATGGTATTGTAGGTATTTCCATGTTTATACAGATGGTGGTGTAGATAATTCCATGTTTATTCAGATGACTGTGTAGATATTTCCATGTTTTTACAGATGGCAGTGTAGATTTTTCAATGTTTATAGAGATGGCGCTGTAGATATTTCCATGTTTATACAGATAACGGTGGAGATATTTCCATGTTTATACAGATAGCGGTGTAGATATTTCCATGTTTATAGAGATAGCGGTGTAGGTATTTCCAGGTTTATAGACATAGCGGTGTAGATATTTCCATGTTTATATAGATGGCGTTGTAGGTATTTCCATGTTTATACCGATAGCGGTGTTGGTATTTCCACGTTTATACAGATAGCGATGTAGATATTTCCATGTTTATACAGCTCGCGGTGCAGATATTTATATCTTTATACAGATGGCATGGTACATATTTCCTTATTCACACAGATGCCGGTGTAGATGTTTCCATGTTTATACAGATGGCGAAGTAGTTAGTTCCATGTTTATGGAGATGGCAGTGTAGATATTTTCATGTTTATAGAGATGGCGGTGTAGCTATTTCCATGTTTATAGAGATAGCAGTGTAGATATTTTCATGTTTATACAGATGGCTGTGTAGATATTTGCATGTGTATACAGATGGCATTGTAGATATTTCCATGTTTATACAGATGACTGTATAGGTATTTCCATGTTTTTACAGAAGGCAGTGCAGATATTTCCATGTTTATAGAGATAGCGATGTAGATATTTCCATGTTTGTATGGATGGCGGTGTTGATATTTCCATCTATACACAGATGGCCGTGTAGATATTTCCATGTTTATACAGATGGCGGCATAGATATTTCCATGGATATGCAGATGGCGGTGTAGATATTTCCATGTTTATACAGATAGCGGTGTAGTTATTTCCATGTTTACACAGATGGTGGTGTAGATATTTCCGTGTTTATACACATGGCGGAGTAGATACTTCCATCTTTATGGAGATGGCAGTGTAGATATTTTCATGTTTATAGAGATGGCGGTGTAGATATTTCCATATTTAGAGAGATAGCGGTGTACATATTTCCATCTTTCTACAGATGGCAGTGTAGATATTTCCATGTTTATACAGATGTCCATGTAGATATTTCCATATTTATACAGATGTCTGTGTAGATATTTCCATGTGTATACAGATGGTATTGTAGGTATTTCCATGTTTATACAGATGGTGGTGTAGATATTTCCATGTTTATTCAGATGACTGTGTAGATATTTCCATGTATTTACAGATGGCAGTGTAGATATTTCAATGTTTATAGAGATGGCGCTGTAGATATTTCCATGTTTAAACAGATAACGGTGGAGATATTTCCATGTTTATACAGACAGCAGTGGAGATATTTCCATGTTTATACACATAGCGGTGTACATATTTCCATGTTTATAGAGACAGCGGTGTAGGTATTTCCATGTTTATACAGATAGCCGTGCAGATATTTCCATGTTTACACAGATGCCTAGGCAGATATTTCCATATTTATACAGAGGGCTGTGTAGATATTTCTATGTTTATACAGATGGCAGTGTAGATATTTCCATGTTCCTACACATGACTGTGTAGGTATTTCCATCTTTATACAGATGGCTTTGTAGATATTTCCATGTTTATAGAGATAGCGGTGCAGATATTTCCATGTTTATACAGATAGCGCTGTATGTATTTCCATGTTTATACAGATCGTGGTGTAGATATTTCCGTGTTTATACACAGGGCGCAGTAGATACTTCCATCTTTATGGAGATGGCAGTGTAGATATTTTCATGTTTATAGAGACGGCGGTGTAGATATTTCCATATTTATAGAAATAGCGGTGTAGATATTTCCATCTTTCTACAGATGGCAGTGTAGATAATTCCATGTTTATACAGATGGCCGTGTAGATATTTCCATATTTATACAGATGTCTGTGTAGATATTTCCATGTGTATACAGATGGTATTGTAGGTGTTTCCATGTTTATACAGATGGTGGTGTAGATATTTCCATGTTTATTCAGATGACTGTGTAGATATTTCCATGTTTTTACAGATGGCAGTGTAGATATTTCAATGTTTATAGAGATGGCGCTGTAGATATTTCCATGTTTAAACAGATAACGGTGGAGATATTTCCATGTTTATACAGACAGCAGTGGAGGTATTTCCATGTTTATACACATAGCGGTGTACATATTTCCATGTTTATAGAGACAGTGGTGTAGGTATTTCCATGTTTATACAGATAGCGGTGCAGATATTTCCATGTTTACACAGACGCCTATGCAGATATTTCCATATTTATACAGAGGGCTGTGTAGATATTTCTATGTTTATACAGATGGCAGTGTAGGTATTTCCATGTTCTTACACATTACTGTGTAGGTATTTCCATCTTTATACAGATGGCTTTGTAGAAATATCCATGTTTATAGAGATAGCGGTGAAGATATTTCCATGTTTATACAGATAGCGCTGTATATATTTCCATGTTTATACAGATCGTGGTGTAGATATTTCCGTGTTTACACACAGGGCGGAGTAGATACTTCCATCTTTATGGAGATGGCAGTGTAGATATTTTCATGTTTATAGAGATGGCGGTGTAGATATTTCCATATTTATAGAGATAGCGGTGTAGATATTTCCATCTTTCTACAGATGGCAGTGTAGATAATTCCATGTTTATACAGATGGCCGTGTAGATATTTCCATATTTATACAGATGTCTGTGTAGATATTTCCATGTGTATACAGATGGTATTGTAGGTATTTCCATGTTTATACAGATGGTGGTGTAGATATTTCCATGTTTATTCAGATGACTGTGTAGATATTTCCATGTTTTTACAGATGGCAGTGTAGATTTTTCAATGTTTATAGAGATGGCGCTGTAGATATTTCCATGTTTATACAGATAACGGTGGAGATATTTCCATGTTTATAGAGATAGCGGTGTAGGTATTTCCATGTTTATAGAGATAGCGGTGTAGGTATTTCCAGGTTTATAGACAAAGAGGTGTAGATATTTCCATGTTTATATAGATGGCGTTGTAGGTATTTCCATGTTTATACCGATAGCGGTGTTGGTATTTCCACGTTTATACAGATAGCGATGTAGATATTTCCATGTTTATACAGCTCGCGGTGCAGATATTTATATCTTTATACAGATGGCATTGTACATATTTCCTTATTCACACAGATGCCGGTGTAGATGTTTCCATGTTTATACAGATGGCGAAGTAGTTAGTTCCATGTTTATGGAGATGGCAGTGTAGATATTTTCATGTTTATAGAGATGGCGGTGTAGCTATTTCCATGTTTATAGAGATAGCAGTGTAGATATTTACATGTTTCTACAGATGGCTGTGTAGATATTTGCATGTGTATACAGATGGCATTGTAGATATTTCCATGTTTATACAGATGACTGTATAGGTATTTCCATGTTTTTACAGATGGCAGTGCAGATATTTCCATGTTTATAGAGATAGCGATGTAGATATTTCCATGTTTGTACGGATGGCGGTGTTGATATTTCCATCTATACACAGATGGCCGTGTTGATATTTCCATGTTTATACAGATGGCGGCATAGATATTTCCATGGATATGCAGATGGCGGTGTAGATATTTCCATGTTTATACAGATAGCGGTGTAGTTATTTCCATGTTTACACAGATGGTGGTGTAGATATTTCCGTGTTTATACACATGGCGGAGTAGATACTTCCATCTTTATGGAGATGGCAGTGTAGATATTTTCATGTTTATAGAGATGGCGGTGTAGATATTTCCATATTTATAGAGATAGCGGTGTACATATTTCCATCTTTCTACAGATGGCAGTGTAGATATTTCCATGTTTATATAGATGGCCATGTAGATATTTCCATATTTATACAGATGTCTGTGTAGATATTTCCATGTGTATACAGATGGTATTGTAGGTTTTTCCATGTTTATACAGATAGTGGTGTAGATATTTCCATGTTTATTCAGATGACTGTGTAGATATTTCCATGTTTTTACAGATGGCAGTGTAGATATTTCAATGTTTATAGAGATGGCGCTGTAGATATTTCCATGTTTAAACAGATAACGGTGGAGATATTTCCATGTTTATACAGAGAGCAGTGGAGATATTTCCATGTTTATACACATAGCGGTGTACATATTTCCATGTTTATAGAGACAGCGGTGTAGGCATTTCCATGTTTATACAGATAGCGGTGCAGATATTTCCATGTTTACACAGATGCCTAGGCAGATATTTCCATATTTATACAGAGGGCTGTGTAGATATTTCTATGTTTATACAGATGGCAGTGTAGATATTTCCATGTTCCTACACATGACTGTGTAGGTATTTCCATCTTTATACAGATGGCTTTGTAGATATTTCCATGTTTATAGAGATAGCGGTGCAGATATTTCCATGTTTATACAGATAGCGCTGTATGTATTTCCATGTTTATACAGATCGTGGTGTAGATATTTCCGTGTTTATACACAGGGCGCAGTAGATACTTCCATCTTTATGGAGATGGCAGTGTAGATATTTTCATGTTTATAGAGACGGCGGTGTAGATATTTCCATATTTAAAGAGATAGCGGTGTAGATATTTCCATCTTTCTACAGATGGCAGTGTAGATAATTCCATGTTTATACAGATGGCCGTGTAGATATTTCCATATTTATACAGATGTCTGTGTAGATATTTCCATGTGTATACAGATGGTATTGTAGGTATTTCCATGTTTATACAGATGGTTGTGTAGATAATTCCATGTTTATTCAGATGACTGTGTAGATATATCCATGTTTTTACAGATGGCAGTGTAGATTTTTCAATGTTTATAGAGATGGCGCTGTAGATATTTCCATGTTTATACAGATAACGGTGGAGATATTTCCATGTTTATAGAGATAGCGGTGTAGATATTTCCATGTTTATAGAGATAGCGGTGTAGGTATTTCCAGGTTTATAGACATAGCGGTGTAGATATTTCCATGTTTATATAGATGGCGTTGTAGGTATTTCCATGTTTATACCGATAGCGGTGTTGGTATTTCCACGTTTATACAGATAGCGATGAAGATATTTCCATGTTTATACAGCTCGCGGTGCAGATATTTATATCTTTATACAGATGGTATTGTACATATTTCCTTATTCACACAGATGCCGGTGTAGATGTTTCCATGTTTATACAGATGGCGAAGTAGTTAGTTCCATGTTTATGGAGATGGCAGTGTAGATATTTCCATGTTTATAGAGATGGCGGTGTAGCTATTTCCATGTTTATAGAGATAGCAGTGTAGATATTTACATGTTTATACAGATGGCTGTGTAGATATTTGCATGTGTATACAGATGGCATTGTAGATATTTCCATGTTTATACAGATGACTGTATAGTTATTTCCATGTTTTTACAGATGGCAGTGCAGATATTTCCATGTTTATAGAGATAGCGATGTAGATATTTCCATGTTTGTATGGATGGCGGTGTTGATATTTCCATCTATACACAGATGGCCGTGTAGATACTTCCATGTTTATACAGATGGCGGCATAGATATTTCCATGGATATGCAGATGGCGGTGTAGATATTTACATGTTTATACAGATAGCGGTGTAGTTATTTCCATGTTTACACAGATGGTGGTGTAGATATTTCCGTGTTTATACACATGGCGGAGTAGATACTTCCATCTTTATGGAGATGGCAGTGTAGATATTTTCATGTTTATAGAGATGGCGGTGTAGATATTTCCATATTTAGAGAGATAGCGGTGTACATATTTCCATCTTTCTACAGATGGCAGTGTAGATATTTCCATGTTTATACAGATGTCCATGTACATATTCCCATATTTATACAGATGTCTGTGTAGATATTTCCATGTGTATACAGATGGTATTCTAGGTATTTCCATGTTTATACAGATGGTGGTGTAGATATTTCCATGTTTATTCAGATGACTGTGTAGATATTTCCATGTTTTTACAGATGGCAGTGTAGATATTTCAATGTTTATAGAGATGGCGCTGTAGATATTTCCATGTTTAAACAGATAACGGTGGAGATATTTCCATGTTTATACAGACAGCAGTGGAGATATTTCCATGTTTATACACATAGCGGTGTACATATTTCCATGTTTATAGAGACAGCGGTGTAGTTATTTCCATGTTTATACAGATAGCGGTGCAGATATTTCCATGTTTACACAGATGCCTAGGCAGATATTTCCATATTTATACAGAGGGCTGTGTAGATATTTCTGTGTTTATGCAGATGGCAGTGTAGATATTTCCATGTTCCTACACATGACTGTGTAGGTATTTCCATCTTTATACAGATGGCTTTGTAGATATTTCCATGTTTATAGAGATAGCGGTGCAGATATTTCCATGTTTATACAGATAGCGCTGTATGTATTTCCATGTTTATACAGATCGTGGTGTAGATATTTCCGAGTTTATACACAGGGCGCAGTAGATACTTCCATCTTTATGGAGATGGCAGTGTAGATATTTTCATGTTTATAGAGACGGCGGTGTAGATATTTCCATATTTATAGAGATAGCGGTGTAGATATTTCCATCTTTCTACAGATGGCAGTGTAGATAATTCCATGTTTATACAGATGGCCGTGTAGATATTTCCATATTTATACAGATGTCTGTGTAGATATTTCCATGTGTATACAGATGGTATTTTAGGTATTTCCATGTTTATACAGATGGTGGTGTAGATATTTCCATGTTTATTCAGATGACTGTGTAGATATTTCCATGTTTTTACAGATGGCAGTGTAGATTTTTCAATGTTTATAGAGATGGCGCTGTAGATATTTCCATGTTTATACAGATAACGGTGGAGATATTTCCATGTTTATACAGATAGCGGTGTAGATATTTCCATGTTTATAGAGATAGCGGTGTAGGTATTTCCATGTTTATAGACATAGCGGTGTAGATATTACCATGTTTATATAGATGGCGTTGTAGATATTTCCATGTTTATACCGATAGCGGTGTTGGTATTTCCACGTTTGTACAGATAGCGATGTAGATATTTCCATGTTTGTACGGATGGCGGTGTTGATATTTCCATCTATACACAGATGGCCGTGTAGATATTTCCATGTTTATACAGATGGCGGCATAGATATTTCCATGGACATGCAGATGGCGGTGTAGATATTTCCATGTTTATACAGATAGCGATGCAGTTATTTCCATGTTTACACAGATGGTGGTGGAGATATTTCCGTGTTTATACACATGGCGGAGTAGATACTTCCATCTTTATGGAGATGGCAGTGTAGATATTTTCATGTTTATAGAGATGGCGGTGTAGATATTTCCATATTTATAGAGATAGCGGTGTACATATTTCCATCTTTCTACAGATGGCAGTGTAGATATTTCCATGTTTATACAGATGGCCATGTAGATATTTCCATATTTATACAGATGTCTGTGTAGATATTTCCATGTGTATACAGATGGTATTGTAGGTGTTTCCATGTTTATACAGATGGTGGTGTAGATATTTCCATGTTTATTCAGATGACTGTGTAGATATTTCCATGTTTTTACAGATGGCAGTGTAGATATTTCAATGTTTATAGAGATGGCGCTGTAGATATTTCCATGTTTAAACAGATAACGGTGGAGATATTTCCATGTTTATACAGACAGCAGTGGAGGTATTTCCATGTTTATACACATAGCGGTGTACATATTTCCATGTTTATAGAGACAGTGGTGTAGGTATTTCCATGTTTATACAGATAGCGGTGCAGATATTTCCATGTTTACACAGACGCCTATGCAGATATTTCCATATTTATACAGAGGGCTGTGTAGATATTTCTATGTTTATACAGATGGCAGTGTAGGTATTTCCATGTTCTTACACATTACTGTGTAGGTATTTCCATCTTTATACAGATGGCTTTGTAGAAATATCCATGTTTATAGAGATAGCGGTGAAGATATTTCCATGTTTATAGAGATAGCGCTGTATATATTTCCATGTTTATACAGATCGTGGTGTAGATATTTCCGTGTTTACACACAGGGCGGAGTAGATACTTCCATCTTTATGGAGATGGCAGTGTAGATATTTTCATGTTTATAGAGATGGCGGTGTAGATATTTCCATATTTATAGAGATAGCGGTGTAGATATTTCCATCTTTCTACAGATGGCAGTGTAGATAATTCCATGTTTATACAGATGGCCGTGTAGATATTTCCATATTTATACAGATGTCTGTGTAGATATTTCCATGTGTATACAGATGGTATTTTAGGTATTTCCATGTTTATACAGATGGTGGTGTAGATATTTCCATGTTTATTCAGATGACTGTGTAGATATTTCCATGTTTTTACAGATGGCAGTGTAGATTTTTCAATGTTTATAGAGATGGCGCTGTAGATATTTCCATGTTTATACAGATAACGGTGGAGATATTTCCATGTTTATAGAGATAGCGGTGTAGGTATTTCCATGTTTATAGAGATAGCGGTGTAGGTATTTCCAGGTTTATAGACATAGAGGTGTAGATATTTCCATGTTTATATAGATGGCGTTGTAGGTATTTCCATGTTCATACCGATAGCGGTGTTGGTATTTCCACGTTTATACAGATAGCGATGTAGATATTTCCATGTTTATACAGCTCGCGGTGCAGATATTTATATCTTTATACAGATGGCATTGTACATATTTCCTTATTCACACAGATGCCGGTGTAGATGTTTCCATGTTTATACAGATGGCGAAGTAGTTAGTTCCATGTTTATGGAGATGGCAGTGTAGATATTTTCATGTTTATAGAGATGGCGGTGTAGCTATTTCCATGTTTATAGAGATAGCAGTGTAGATATTTACATGTTTCTACAGATGGCTGTGTAGATATTTGCATGTGTATACAGATGGCATTGTAGATATTTCCATGTTTATACAGATGACTGTATAGGTATTTCCATGTTTTTACAGATGGCAGTGCAGATATTTCCATGTTTATAGAGATAGCGATGTAGATATTTCCATGTTTGTACGGATGGCGGTGTTGATATTTCCATCTATACACAGATGGCCGTGTTGATATTTCCATGTTTATACAGATGGCGGCATAGATATTTCCATGGATATGCAGATGGCGGTGTAGATATTTCCATGTTTATACAGATAGCGGTGTAGTTATTTCCATGTTTACACAGATGGTGGTGTAGATATTTCCGTGTTTATACACATGGCGGAGTAGATACTTCCATCTTTATGGAGATGGCAGTGTAGATATTTTCATGTTTATAGAGATGGCGGTGTAGATATTTCCATATTTAGAGAGATAGCGGTGTACATATTTCCATCTTTCTACAGATGGCAGTGTAGATATTTCCATGTTTATATAGATGGCCATGTAGATTTTTCCATATTTATACAGATGTCTGTGTAGATATTTCCATGTGTATACAGATGGTATTGTAGGTTTTTCCATGTTTATACAGATGGTGGTGTAGATATTTCCATGTTTATTCAGATGACTGTGTAGATATTTCCATGTTTTTACAGATGGCAGTGTAGATATTTCAATGTTTATAGAGATGGCGCTGTAGATATTTCCATGTTTAAACAGATAACGGTGGAGATATTTCCATGTTTATACAGAGAGCAGTGGAGATATTTCCATGTTTATACACATAGCGGTGTACATATTTCCATGTTTATAGAGACAGCGGTGTAGGCATTTCCATGTTTATACAGATAGCGGTGCAGATATTTCCATGTTTACACAGATGCCTAGGCAGATATTTCCATATTTATACTGAGGGCTGTGTAGATATTTCTATGTTTATACAGATGGCAGTGTAGATATTTCCATGTTCCTACACATGACTGTGTAGGTATTTCCATCTTTATACAGATGGCTTTGTAGATATTTCCATGTTTATAGAGATAGCGGTGCAGATATTTCCATGTTTATACAGATAGCGCTGTATGTATTTCCATGTTTATACAGATCGTGGTGTAGATATTTCCGTGTTTATACACAGGGCGCAGTAGATACTTCCATCTTTATGGAGATGGCAGTGTAGATATTTTCATGTTTATAGAGACGGCGGTGTAGATATTTCCATATTTAAAGAGATAGCGGTGTAGATATTTCCATCTTTCTACAGATGGCAGTGTAGATAATTCCATGTTTATACAGATGGCCGTGTAGATATTTCCATATTTATACAGATGTCTGTGTAGATATTTCCATGTGTATACAGATGGTATTGTAGGTATTTCCATGTTTATACAGATGGTGGTGTAGATAATTCCATGTTTATTCAGATGACTGTGTAGATATTTCCATGTTTTTACAGATGGCAGTGTAGATTTTTCAATGTTTATAGAGATGGCGCTGTAGATATTTCCATGTTTATACAGATAACGGTGGAGATATTTCCATGTTTATACAGATAGCGGTGTAGATATTTCCATGTTTATAGAGATAGCGGTGTAGGTATTTCCAGGTTTATAGACATAGCGGTGTAGATATTTCCATGTTTATATAGATGGCGTTGTAGGTATTTCCATGTTTATACCGATAGCGGTGTTGGTATTTCCACGTTTATACAGATAGCGATGAAGATATTTCCATGTTTATACAGCTCGCGGTGCAGATATTTATATCTTTATACAGATGGTATTGTACATATTTCCTTATTCACACAGATGCCGGTGTAGATGTTTCCATGTTTATACAGATGGCGAAGTAGTTAGTTCCATGTTTATGGAGATGGCAGTGTAGATATTTTCATGTTTATAGAGATGGCGGTGTAGCTATTTCCATGTTTATAGAGATAGCAGTGTAGATATTTACATGTTTATACAGATGGCTGTGTAGATATTTGCATGTGTATACAGATGGCATTGTAGATATTTCCATGTTTATACAGATGACTGTATAGGTATTTCCATGTTTTTACAGATGGCAGTGCAGATATTTCCATGTTTATAGAGATAGCGATGTAGATATTTCCATGTTTGTATGGATGGCGGGGTTGATATTTCCATCTATACACAGATGGCCGTGTAGATACTTCCATGTTTATACAGATGGCGGCATAGATATTTCCATGGATATGCAGATGGCGGTGTAGATATTTCCATGTTTATACAGATAGCGGTGTAGTTATTTCCATGTTTACACAGATGGTGGTGTAGATATTTCCGAGTTTATACACATGGCGGAGTAGATACTTCCATCTTTATGGAGATGGCAGTGTAGATATTTTCATGTTTATAGAGATGGCGGTGTAGATATTTCCATATTTAGAGAGATAGCGGTGTACATATTTCCATCTTTCTACAGATGGCAGTGTAGATATTTCCATGTTTATACAGATGTCCATGTACATATTTCCATATTTATACAGATGTCTGTGTAGATATTTCCATGTGTATACAGATGGTATTCTAGGTATTTACATGTTTATACAGATGGTGGTGTAGATATTTCCATGTTTATTCAGATGACTGTGTAGATATTTCCATGTTTTTACAGATGGCAGTGTAGATATTTCAATGTTTATAGAGATGGCGCTGTAGATATTTCCATGTTTAAACAGATAACGGTGGAGATATTTCCATGTTTATACAGACAGCAGTGGAGATATTTCCATGTTTATACACATAGCGGTGTACATATTTCCATGTTTATAGAGACAGCGGTGTAGTTATTTCCATGTTTATACAGATAGCGGTGCAGATATTTCCATGTTTACACAGATGCCTAGGCAGATATTTCCATATTTATACAGAGGGCTGTGTAGATATTTCTGTGTTTATGCAGATGGCAGTGTAGATATTTCCATGTTCCTACACATGACTGTGTAGGTATTTCCATCTTTATACAGATGGCTTTGTAGATATTTCCATGTTTATAGAGATAGCGGTGCAGATATTTCCATGTTTATACAGATAGCGCTGTATGTATTTCCATGTTTATACAGATCGTGGTGTAGATATTTCCGAGTTTATACACAGGGCGCAGTAGATACTTCCATCTTTATGGAGATGGCAGTGTAGATATTTTCATGTTTATAGAGACGGCGGTGTAGATATTTCCATATTTATAGAGATAGCGGTGTAGATATTTCCATCTTTCTACAGATGGCAGTGTAGATAATTCCATGTTTATACAGATGGCCGTGTAGATATTTCCATATTTATACAGATGTCTGTGTAGATATTTCCATGTGTATACAGATGGTATTTTAGGTATTTCCATGTTTATACAGATGGTGGTGTAGATATTTCCATGTTTATTCAGATGACTGTGTAGATATTTCCATGTTTTTACAGATGGCAGTGTAGATTTTTCAATGTTTATAGAGATGGCGCTGTAGATATTTCCATGTTTATACAGATAACGGTGGAGATATTTCCATGTTTATACAGATAGCGGTGTAGATATTTCCATGTTTATAGAGATAGCGGTGTAGGTATTTCCATGTTTATAGACATAGCGGTGTAGATATTACCATGTTTATATAGATGGCGTTGTAGATATTTCCATGTTTATACCGATAGCGGTGTTGGTATTTCCACGTTTGTACAGATAGCGATGTAGATATTTCCATGTTTATACAGCTCGCGGTGCAGATATTTATATCTTTATAAAGATGGCATGGTACATATTTCCTTATTCACACAGATGCCGGTGTAGATGTTTCCATGTTTATACAGATGGCGAAGTAGTTAGTTCCATGTTTATGGAGATGGCAGTGTAGATATTTTCATGTTTATAGAGATGGCGGTGTAGATATTTCCATGTTTATAGAGATAGCAGTGTAGATATTTACATGTTTCTACAGATGGCTGTGTAGATATTTCCATGTGTATACAGATGGCATTGTAGATGTTTCCATGTTTATACAGATGACTGTATAGGTATTTCCATGTTTTTACAGATGGCAGTGCAGATATTTCCATGTTTATAGAGATAGCGATGTAGATATTTCCATGTTTGTACGCATGGCGGTGTTGATATTTCCATCTATACACAGATGGCCGTGTAGATATTTCCATGTTTATACAGATGGCGGCATAGATATTTCCATGGACATGCAGATGGCGGTGTAGATATTTCCATGTTTATACAGATAGCGGTGTAGTTATTTCCATGTTTACACAGATGGTGGTGGAGATATTTCCGTGTTTATACACATGCCGGAGTAGATACTTCCATCTTTATGGAGATGGCAGTGTAGATATTTTCATGTTTATAGAGATGGCGGTGTAGATATTTCCATATTTATAGAGATAGCGGTGTACATATTTCCATCTTTCTACAGATGGCAGTGTAGATATTTCCATGTTTATACAGATGGCCATGTAGATATTTCCATATTTATACAGATGTCTGTGTAGATATTTCCATGTGTATACAGATGGTATTGTAGGTGTTTCCATGTTTATACAGATGGTGGTGTAGATATTTCCATGTTTATTCAGATGACTGTGTAGATATTTCCATGTTTTTACAGATGGCAGTGTAGATATTTCAATGTTTATAGAGATGGCGCTGTAGATATTTCCATGTTTAAACAGATAACGGTGGAGATATTTCCATGTTTATACAGACAGCAGTGGAGGTATTTCCATGTTTATACACATAGCGGTGTACATATTTCCATGTTTATAGAGACAGTGGTGTAGGTATTTCCATGTTTATACAGATAGCGGTGCAGATATTTCCATGTTTACACAGACGCCTATGCAGATATTTCCATATTTATACAGAGGGCTGTGTAGATATTTCTATGTTTATACAGATGGCAGTGTAGGTATTTCCATGTTCTTACACATTACTGTGTAGGTATTTCCATCTTTATACAGATGGCTTTGTAGAAATATCCATGTTTATAGAGATAGCGGTGAAGATATTTCCATGTTTATACAGATAGCGCTGTATATATTTCCATGTTTATACAGATCGTGGTGTAGATATTTCCGTGTTTACACACAGGGCGGAGTAGATACTTCCATCTTTATGGAGATGGCAGTGTAGATATTTTCATGTTTATAGAGATGGCGGTGTAGGTATTTCCATATTTATAGAGATAGCGGTGTAGATATTTCCATCTTTCTACAGATGGCAGTGTAGATAATTCCATGTTTATACAGATGGCCGTGTAGATATTTCCATATTTATACAGATGTCTGTGTAGATATTTCCATGTGTATTCAGATGGTATTGTAGGTATTTCCATGTTTATACAGATGGTGGTGTAGATATTTCCATGTTTATTCAGATGACTGTGTAGATATTTCCATGTTTTTACAGATGGCAGTGTAGATTTTTCAATGTTTATAGAGATGGCGCTGTAGATATTTCCATGTTTATACAGATAACGGTGGAGATATTTCCATGTTTATAGAGATAGCGGTGTAGGTATTTCCATGTTTATAGAGATAGCGGTGTAGGTATTTCCAGGTTTATAGACATAGAGGTGTAGATATTTCCATGTTTATATAGATGGCGTTGTAGGTATTTCCATGTTCATACCGATAGCGGTGTTGGTATTTCCACGTTTATACAGATAGCGATGTAGATATTTCCATGTTTATACAGCTCGCGGTGCAGATATTTATATCTTCATACAGATGGCATTGTACATATTTCCTTATTCACACAGATGCCGGTGTAGATGTTTCCATGTTTATACAGATGGCGAAGTAGTTAGTTCCATGTTTATGGAGATGGCAGTGTAGATATTTTCATGTTTATAGAGATGGCGGTGTAGCTATTTCCATGTTTATAGAGATAGCAGTGTAGATATTTACATGTTTCTACAGATGGCTGTGTAGATATTTGCATGTGTATACAGATGGCATTGTAGATATTTCCATGTTTATACAGATGACTGTATAGGTATTTCCATGTTTTTACAGATGGCAGTGCAGATATTTCCATGTTTATAGAGATAGCGATGTAGATATTTCCATGTTTGTACGGATGGCGGTGTTGATATTTCCATATATACACAGATGGCCGTGTAGATATTTCCATGTTTATACAGATGGCGGCATAGATATTTCCATGGACATGCAGAGGGCGGTGGAGATATTTCCATGTTTATACAGATAGCGGTGTAGTTATTTCCATGTTTACACAGATGGTGGTGGAGATATTTCCGTGTTTATACACATGGCGGAGTAGATACTTCCATCTTTATGGAGATGGCAGTGTAGATATTTTCATGTTTATAGAGATGGCGGTGTAGATATTTCCATATTTAGAGAGATAGCGGTGTACATATTTCCATCTTTCTACAGATGGCAGTGTAGATATTTCCATGTTTATACAGATGGCCATGTAGATATTTCCATATTTATACAGATGTCTGTGTAGATATTTCCATGTGTATACAGATGGTATTGTAGGTGTTTCCATGTTTATACAGATGGTGGTGTAGATATTTCCATGTTTATTCAGATGACTGTGTAGATATTTCCATGTTTTTACAGATGGCAGTGTAGATATTTCAATGTTTATAGAGATGGCGCTGTAGATATTTCCATGTTTAAACAGATAACGGTGGAGATATTTCCATGTTTATACAGACAGCAGTGGAGATATTTCCATGTTTATACACATAGCGGTGTACATATTTCCATGTTTATAGAGACAGCGGTGTAGTTATTTCCATGTTTATACAGATAGCGGTGCAGATATTTCCATGTTTACACAGATGCCTAGGCAGATATTTCCATATTTATACAGAGGGCTGTGTAGATATTTCTGTGTTTATGCAGATGGCAGTGTAGATATTTCCATGTTCCTACACATGACTGTGTAGGTATTTCCATCTTTATACAGATGGCTTTGTAGATATTTCCATGTTTATAGAGATAGCGGTGCAGATATTTCCATGTTTATACAGATAGCGCTGTATGTATTTCCATGTTTATACAGATCGTGGTGTAGATATTTCCGTGTTTATACACAGGGCGCAGTAGATACTTCCATCTTTATGGAGATGGCAGTGTAGATATTTTCATGTTTATAGAGACGGCGGTGTAGATATTTCCATATTTAAAGAGATAGCGGTGTAGATATTTCCATCTTTCTACAGATGGCAGTGTAGATAATTCCATGTTTATACAGATGGCCGTGTAGATATTTCCATATTTATACAGATGTCTGTGTAGATATTTCCATGTGTATACAGATGGTATTGTAGGTATTTCCATGTTTATACAGATGGTGGTGTAGATAATTCCATGTTTATTCAGATGACTGTGTAGATATTTCCATGTTTTTACAGATGGCAGTGTAGATTTTTCAATGTTTATAGAGATGGCGCTGTAGATATTTCCATGTTTATACAGATAACGGTGGAGATATTTCCATGTTTATACAGATAGCGGTGTAGATATTTCCATGTTTATAGAGATAGCGGTGTAGGTATTTCCAGGTTTATAGACATAGCGGTGTAGATATTTCCATGTTTATATAGATGGCGTTGTAGGTATTTCCATGTTTATACCGATAGCGGTGTTGGTATTTCCACGTTTATACAGATAGCGATGAAGATATTTCCATGTTTATACAGCTCGCGGTGCAGATATTTATATCTTTATACAGATGGTATTGTACATATTTCCTTATTCACACAGATGCCGGTGTAGATGTTTCCATGTTTATACAGATGGCGAAGTAGTTAGTTCCATGTTTATGGAGATGGCAGTGTAGATATTTTCATGTTTATAGAGATGGCGGTGTAGCTATTTCCATGTTTATAGAGATAGCAGTGTAGATATTTACATGTTTATACAGATGGCTGTGTAGATATTTGCATGTGTATACAGATGGCATTGTAGATATTTCCATGTTTATACAGATGACTGTATAGGTATTTCCATGTTTTTACAGATGGCAGTGCAGATATTTCCATGTTTATAGAGATAGCGATGTAGATATTTCCATGTTTGTATGGATGGCGGGGTTGATATTTCCATCTATACACAGATGGCCGTGTAGATACTTCCATGTTTATACAGATGGCGGCATAGATATTTCCATGGATATGCAGATGGCGGTGTAGATATTTCCATGTTTATACAGATAGCGGTGTAGTTATTTCCATGTTTACACAGATGGTGGTGTAGATATTTCCGTGTTTATACACATGGCGGAGTAGATACTTCCATCTTTATGGAGATGGCAGTGTAGATATTTTCATGTTTATAGAGATGGCGGTGTAGATATTTCCATATTTAGAGAGATAGCGGTGTACATATTTCCATCTTTCTACAGATGGCAGTGTAGATATTTCCATGTTTATACAGATGTCCATGTACATATTTCCATATTTATACAGATGTCTGTGTAGATATTTCCATGTGTATACAGATGGTATTCTAGGTATTTACATGTTTATACAGATGGTGGTGTAGATATTTCCATGTTTATTCAGATGACTGTGTAGATATTTCCATGTTTTTACAGATGGCAGTGTAGATATTTCAATGTTTATAGAGATGGCGCTGTAGATATTTCCATGTTTAAACAGATAACGGTGGAGATATTTCCATGTTTATACAGACAGCAGTGGAGATATTTCCATGTTTATACACATAGCGGTGTACATATTTCCATGTTTATAGAGACAGCGGTGTAGTTATTTCCATGTTTATACAGATAGCGGTGCAGATATTTCCATGTTTACACAGATGCCTAGGCAGATATTTCCATATTTATACAGAGGGCTGTGTAGATATTTCTGTGTTTATGCAGACGGCAGTGTAGATATTTCCATGTTCCTACACATGACTGTGTAGGTATTTCCATCTTTATACAGATGGCTTTGTAGATATTTCCATGTTTATAGAGATAGCGGTGCAGATATTTCCATGTTTATACAGATAGCGCTGTATGTATTTCCATGTTTATACAGATCGTGGTGTAGATATTTCCGAGTTTATACACAGGGCGCAGTAGATACTTCCATCTTTATGGAGATGGCAGTGTAGATATTTTCATGTTTATAGAGACGGCGGTGTAGATATTTCCATATTTATAGAGATAGCGGTGTAGATATTTCCATCTTTCTACAGATGGCAGTGTAGATAATTCCTTGTTTATACAGATGGCCGTGTAGATATTTCCATATTTATACAGATGTCTGTGTAGATATTTCCATGTGTATACAGATGGTATTTTAGGTATTTCCATGTTTATACAGATGGTGGTGTAGATATTTCCATGTTTATTCAGATGACTGTGTAGATATTTCCATGTTTTTACAGATGGCAGTGTAGATTTTTCAATGTTTATAGAGATGGCGCTGTAGATATTTCCATGTTTATACAGATAACGGTGGAGATATTTCCATGTTTATACAGATAGCGGTGTAGATATTTCCATGTTTATAGAGATAGCGGTGTAGGTATTTCCATGTTTATAGACATAGCGGTGTAGATATTACCATGTTTATATAGATGGCGTTGTAGATATTTCCATGTTTATACCGATAGCGGTGTTGGTATTTCCACGTTTGTACAGATAGCGATGTAGATATTTCCATGTTTATACAGCTCGCGGTGCAGATATTTATATCTTTATAAAGATGGCATGGTACATATTTCCTTATTCACACAGATGCCGGTGTAGATGTTTCCATGTTTATACAGATGGCGAAGTAGTTAGTTCCATGTTTATGGAGATGGCAGTGTAGATATTTTCATGTTTATAGAGATGGCGGTGTAGATATTTCCATGTTTATAGAGATAGCAGTGTAGATATTTACATGTTTCTACAGATGGCTGTGTAGATATTTCCATGTGTATACAGATGGCATTGTAGATGTTTCCATGTTTATACAGATGACTGTATAGGTATTTCCATGTTTTTACAGATGGCAGTGCAGATATTTCCATGTTTATAGAGATAGCGATGTAGATATTTCCATGTTTGTACGGATGGCGGTGTTGATATTTCCATCTATACACAGATGGCCGTGTAGATATTTCCATGTTTATACAGATGGCCATGTAGATATTTCCATATTTATACAGATGTCTGTGTAGATATTTCCATGTGTATACAGATGGTATTGTAGGTGTTTCCATGTTTATACAGATGGTGGTGTAGATATTTCCATGTTTATTCAGATGACTGTGTAGATATTTCCATGTTTTTACAGATGGCAGTGTAGATATTTCAATGTTTATAGAGATGGCGCTGTAGATATTTCCATGTTTAAACAGATAACGGTGGAGATATTTCCATGTTTATACAGACAGCAGTGGAGGTATTTCCATGTTTATACACATAGCGGTGTACATATTTCCATGTTTATAGAGACAGTGGTGTAGGTATTTCCATGTTTATACAGATAGCGGTGCAGATATTTCCATGTTTACACAGACGCCTATGCAGATATTTCCATATTTATACAGAGGGCTGTGTAGATATTTCTATGTTTATACAGATGGCAGTGTAGGTATTTCCATGTTCTTACACATTACTGTGTAGGTATTTCCATCTTTATACAGATGGCTTTGTAGAAATATCCATGTTTATAGAGATAGCGGTGAAGATATTTCCATGTTTATACAGATAGCGCTGTATATATTTCCATGTTTATACAGATCGTGGTGTAGATATTTCCGTGTTTACACACAGGGCGGAGTAGATACTTCCATCTTTATGGAGATGGCAGTGTAGATATTTTCATGTTTATAGAGATGGCGGTGTAGGTATTTCCATATTTATAGAGATAGCGGTGTAGATATTTCCATCTTTCTACAGATGGCAGTGTAGATAATTCCATGTTTATACAGATGGCCGTGTAGATATTTCCATATTTATACAGATGTCTGTGTAGATATTTCCATGTGTATTCAGATGGTATTGTAGGTATTTCCATGTTTATACAGATGGTGGTGTAGATATTTCCATGTTTATTCAGATGACTGTGTAGATATTTCCATGTTTTTACAGATGGCAGTGTAGATTTTTCAATGTTTATAGAGATGGCGCTGTAGATATTTCCATGTTTATACAGATAACGGTGGAGATATTTCCATGTTTATAGAGATAGCGGTGTAGGTATTTCCATGTTTATAGAGATAGCGGTGTAGGTATTTCCAGGTTTATAGACATAGAGGTGTAGATATTTCCATGTTTATATAGATGGCGTTGTAGGTATTTCCATGTTCATACCGATAGCGGTGTTGGTATTTCCACGTTTATACAGATAGCGATGTAGATATTTCCATGTTTATACAGCTCGCGGTGCAGATATTTATATCTTCATACAGATGGCATTGTACATATTTCCTTATTCACACAGATGCCGGTGTAGATGTTTCCATGTTTATACAGATGGCGAAGTAGTTAGTTCCATGTTTATGGAGATGGCAGTGTAGATATTTTCATGTTTATAGAGATGGCGGTGTAGCTATTTCCATGTTTATAGAGATAGCAGTGTAGATATTTACATGTTTCTACAGATGGCTGTGTAGATATTTGCATGTGTATACAGATGGCATTGTAGATATTTCCATGTTTATACAGATGACTGTATAGGTATTTCCATGTTTTTACAGATGGCAATGCAGATATTTCCATGTTTATAGAGATAGCGATGTAGATATTTCCATGTTTGTACGGATGGCGGTGTTGATATTTCCATCTATACACAGATGGCCGTGTAGATATTTCCATGTTTATACAGATGGCGGCATAGATATTTCCATGGACATGCAGAGGGCGGTGGAGATATTTCCATGTTTATACAGATAGCGGTGTAGTTATTTCCATGTTTACACAGATGGTGGTGGAGATATTTCCGTGTTTATACACATGGCGGAGTAGATACTTCCATCTTTATGGAGATGGCAGTGTAGATATTTTCATGTTTATAGAGATGGCGGTGTAGATATTTCCATATTTATAGAGATAGTGGTGTACATATTTCCATCTTTCTACAGATGGCAGTGTAGATATTTCCATGTTTATACAGATGGCCATGTAGATATTTCCATATTTATACAGATGTCTGTGTAGATATTTCCATGTGTATACAGATGGTATTGTAGGTGTTTCCATGTTTATACAGATGGTGGTGTAGATATTTCCATGTTTATTCAGATGACTGTGTAGATATTTCCATGTTTTTACAGATGGCAGTGTAGATATTTCAATGTTTATAGAGATGGCGCTGTAGATATTTCCATGTTTAAACAGATAACGGTGGAGATATTTCCATGTTTATACAGACAGCAGTGGAGATATTTCCATGTTTATACACATAGCGGTGTACATATTTCCATGTTTATAGAGACAGCGGTGTAGTTATTTCCATGTTTATACAGATAGCGGTGCAGATATTTCCATGTTTACACAGATGCCTAGGCAGATATTTCCATATTTATACAGAGGGCTGTGTAGATATTTCTGTGTTTATGCAGATGGCAGTGTAGATATTTCCATGTTCCTACACATGACTGTGTAGGTATTTCCATCTTTATACAGATGGCTTTGTAGATATTTCCATGTTTATAGAGATAGCGGTGCAGATATTTCCATGTTTATACAGATAGCGCTGTATGTATTTCCATGTTTATACAGATCGTGGTGTAGATATTTCCGAGTTTATACACAGGGCGCAGTAGATACTTCCATCTTTATGGAGATGGCAGTGTAGATATTTTCATGTTTATAGAGACGGCGGTGTAGATATTTCCATATTTATAGAGATAGCGGTGTAGATATTTCCATCTTTCTACAGATGGCAGTGTAGATAATTCCATGTTTATACAGATGGCCGTGTAGATATTTCCATATTTATACAGATGTCTGTGTAGATATTTCCATGTGTATACAGATGGTATTTTAGGTATTTCCATGTTTATACAGATGGTGGTGTAGATATTTCCATGTTTATTCAGATGACTGTGTAGATATTTCCATGTTTTTACAGATGGCAGTGTAGATTTTTCAATGTTTATAGAGATGGCGCTGTAGATATTTCCATGTTTATACAGATAACGGTGGAGATATTTCCATGTTTATACAGATAGCGGTGGAGATATTTCCATGTTTATAGAGATAGCGGTGTAGGTATTTCCATGTTTATAGACATAGCGGTGTAGATATTACCATGTTTATATAGATGGCGTTGTAGATATTTCCATGTTTATACCGATAGCGGTGTTGGTATTTCCACGTTTGTACAGATAGCGATGTAGATATTTCCATGTTTATACAGCTCGCGGTGCAGATATTTATATCTTTATACAGATGGCATGGTACATATTTCCTTATTCACACAGATGCCGGTGTAGATGTTTCCATGTTTATACAGATGGCGAAGTAGTTAGTTCCATGTTTATGGAGATGGCAGTGTAGATATTTTCATGTTTATAGAGATGGCGGTGTAGATATTTCCATGTTTATAGAGATAGCAGTGTAGATATTTACATGTTTCTACAGATGGCTGTGTAGATATTTCCATGTGTATACAGATGGCATTGTAGATGTTTCCATGTTTATACAGATGACTGTATAGGTATTTCCATGTTTTTACAGATGGCAGTGCAGATATTTCCATGTTTATAGAGATAGCGATGTAGATATTTCCATGTTTGTACGGATGGCGGTGTTGATATTTCCATCTATACACAGATGGCCGTGTAGATATTTCCATGTTTATACAGATGGCGGCATAGATATTTCCATGGACATGCAGATGGCGGTGTAGATATTTCCATGTTTATACAGATAGCGGTGTAGTTATTTCCATGTTTACACAGATGGTGGTGGAGATATTTCCGTGTTTATACACATGCCGGAGTAGATACTTCCATCTTTATGGAGATGGCAGTGTAGATATTTTCATGTTTATAGAGATGGCGGTGTAGATATTTCCATATTTATAGAGATAGCGGTGTACATATTTCCATCTTTCTACAGATGGCAGTGTAGATATTTCCATGTTTATACAGATGGCCATGTAGATATTTCCATATTTATACAGATGTCTGTGTAGATATTTCCATGTGTATACAGATGGTATTGTAGGTTTTTCCATGTTTATACAGATGGTGGTGTAGATATTTCCATGTTTATTCAGATGACTGTGTAGATATTTCCATGTTTTTACAGATGGCAGTGTAGATATTTCAATGTTTATAGAGATGGCGCTGTAGATATTTCCATGTTTAAACAGATAACGGTGGAGATATTTCCATGTTTATACAGAGAGCAGTGGAGATATTTCCATGTTTATACACATAGCGGTGTACATATTTCCATGTTTATAGAGACAGCGGTGTAGGCATTTCCATGTTTATACAGATAGCGGTGCAGATATTTCCATGTTTACACAGATGCCTAGGCAGATATTTCCATATTTATACAGAGGGCTGTGTAGATATTTCTATGTTTATACAGATGGCAGTGTAGATATTTCCATGTTCCTACACATGACTGTGTAGGTATTTCCATCTTTATACAGATGGCTTTGTAGATATTTCCATGTTTATAGAGATAGCGGTGCAGATATTTCCATGTTTATACAGATAGCGCTGTATGTATTTCCATGTTTATACAGATCGTGGTGTAGATATTTCCGTGTTTATACACAGGGCGCAGTAGATACTTCCATCTTTATGGAGATGGCAGTGTAGATATTTTCATGTTTATAGAGACGGCGGTGTAGATATTTCCATATTTAAAGAGATAGCGGTGTAGATATTTCCATCTTTCTACAGATGGCAGTGTAGATAATTCCATGTTTATACAGATGGCCGTGTAGATATTTCCATATTTATACAGATGTCTGTGTAGATATTTCCATGTGTATACAGATGGTATTGTAGGTATTTCCATGTTTATACAGATGGTTGTGTAGATAATTCCATGTTTATTCAGATGACTGTGTAGATATATCCATGTTTTTACAGATGGCAGTGTAGATTTTTCAATGTTTATAGAGATGGCGCTGTAGATATTTCCATGTTTATACAGATAACGGTGGAGATATTTCCATGTTTATAGAGATAGCGGTGTAGATATTTCCATGTTTATAGAGATAGCGGTGTAGGTATTTCCAGGTTTATAGACATAGCGGTGTAGATATTTCCATGTTTATATAGATGGCGTTGTAGCTATTTCCATGTTTATACCGATAGCGGTGTTGGTATTTCCACGTTTATACAGATAGCGATGAAGATATTTCCATGTTTATACAGCTCGCGGTGCACATATTTATATCTTTATACAGATGGTATTGTACATATTTCCTTATTCACACAGATGCCGGTGTAGATGTTTCCATGTTTATACAGATGGCGAAGTAGTTAGTTCCATGTTTATGGAGATGGCAGTGTAGATATTTTCATGTTTATAGAGATGGCGGTGTAGCTATTTCCATGTTTATAGAGATAGCAGTGTAGATATTTACATGTTTATACAGATGGCTGTGTAGATATTTGCATGTGTATACAGATGACATTGTAGATATTTCCATGTTTATACAGATGACTGTATAGTTATTTCCATGTTTTTACAGATGGCAGTGCAGATATTTCCATGTTTATAGAGATAGCGATGTAGATATTTCCATGTTTGTATGGATGGCGGTGTTGATATTTCCATCTATACACAGATGGCCGTGTAGATACTTCCATGTTTATACAGATGGCGGCATAGATATTTCCATGGATATGCAGATGGCGGTGTAGATATTTACATGTTTATACAGATAGCGGTGTAGTTATTTCCATGTTTACACAGATGGTGGTGTAGATATTTCCGTGTTTATACACATGGCGGAGTAGATACTTCCATCTTTATGGAGATGGCAGTGTAGATATTTTCATGTTTATAGAGATGGCGGTGTAGATATTTCCATATTTAGAGAGATAGCGGTGTACATATTTCCATCTTTCTACAGATGGCAGTGTAGATATTTCCATGTTTATACAGATGTCCATGTACATATTTCCATATTTATACAGATGTCTGTGTAGATATTTCCATGTGTATACAGATGGTATTCTAGGTATTTCCATGTTTATACAGATGGTGGTGTAGATATTTCCATGTTTATTCAGATGACTGTGTAGATATTTCCATGTTTTTACAGATGGCAGTGTAGATATTTCAATGTTTATAGAGATGGCGCTGTAGATATTTCCATGTTTAAACAGATAACGGTGGAGATATTTCCATGTTTATACAGACAGCAGTGGAGATATTTCCATGTTTATACACATAGCGGTGTACATATTTCCATGTTTATAGAGACAGCGGTGTAGTTATTTCCATGTTTATACAGATAGCGGTGCAGATATTTCCATGTTTACACAGATGCCTAGGCAGATATTTCCATATTTATACAGAGGGCTGTGTAGATATTTCTGTGTTTATGCAGATGGCAGTGTAGATATTTCCATGTTCCTACACATGACTGTGTAGGTATTTCCATCTTTATACAGATGGCTTTGTAGATATTTCCATGTTTATAGAGATAGCGGTGCAGATATTTCCATGTTTATACAGATAGCGCTGTATGTATTTCCATGTTTATACAGATCGTGGTGTAGATATTTCCGAGTTTATACACAGGGCGCAGTAGATACTTCCATCTTTATGGAGATGGCAGTGTAGATATTTTCATGTTTATAGAGACGGCGGTGTAGATATTTCCATATTTATAGAGATAGCGGTGTAGATATTTCCATCTTTCTACAGATGGCAGTGTAGATAATTCCATGTTTATACAGATGGCCGTGTAGATATTTCCATATTTATACAGATGTCTGTGTAGATATTTCCATGTGTATACAGATGGTATTTTAGGTATTTCCATGTTTATACAGATGGTGGTGTAGATATTTCCATGTTTATTCAGATGACTGTGTAGATATTTCCATGTTTTTACAGATGGCAGTGTAGATTTTTCAATGTTTATAGAGATGGCGCTGTAGATATTTCCATGTTTATACAGATAACGGTGGAGATATTTCCATGTTTATACAGATAGCGGTGTAGATATTTCCATGTTTATAGAGATAGCGGTGTAGGTATTTCCATGTTTATAGACATAGCGGTGTAGATATTACCATGTTTATATAGATGGCGTTGTAGATATTTCCATGTTTATACCGATAGCGGTGTTGGTATTTCCACGTTTGTACAGATAGCGATGTAGATATTTCCATGTTTGTACGGATGGCGGTGTTGATATTTCCATCTATACACAGATGGCCGTGTAGATATTTCCATGTTTATACAGATGGCGGCATAGATATTTCCATGGACATGCAGATGGCGGTGTAGATATTTCCATGTTTATACAGATAGCGATGCAGTTATTTCCATGTTTACACAGATGGTGGTGGAGATATTTCCGTGTTTATACACATGGCGGAGTAGATACTTCCATCTTTATGGAGATGGCAGTGTAGATATTTTCATGTTTATAGAGATGGCGGTGTAGATATTTCCATATTTATAGAGATAGCGGTGTACATATTTCCATCTTTCTACAGATGGCAGTGTAGATATTTCCATGTTTATACAGATGGCCATGTAGATATTTCCATATTTATACAGATGTCTGTGTAGATATTTCCATGTGTATACAGATGGTATTGTAGGTGTTTCCATGTTTATACAGATGGTGGTGTAGATATTTCCATGTTTATTCAGATGACTGTGTAGATATTTCCATGTTTTTACAGATGGCAGTGTAGATATTTCAATGTTTATAGAGATGGCGCTGTAGATATTTCCATGTTTAAACAGATAACGGTGGAGATATTTCCATGTTTATACAGACAGCAGTGGAGGTATTTCCATGTTTATACACATAGCGGTGTACATATTTCCATGTTTATAGAGACAGTGGTGTAGGTATTTCCATGTTTATACAGATAGCGGTGCAGATATTTCCATGTTTACACAGACGCCTATGCAGATATTTCCATATTTATACAGAGGGCTGTGTAGATATTTCTATGTTTATACAGATGGCAGTGTAGGTATTTCCATGTTCTTACACATTACTGTGTAGGTATTTCCATCTTTATACAGATGGCTTTGTAGAAATATCCATGTTTATAGAGATAGCGGTGAAGATATTTCCATGTTTATACAGATAGCGCTGTATATATTTCCATGTTTATACAGATCGTGGTGTAGATATTTCCGTGTTTACACACAGGGCGGAGTAGATACTTCCATCTTTATGGAGATGGCAGTGTAGATATTTTCATGTTTATAGAGATGGCGGTGTAGATATTTCCATATTTATAGAGATAGCGGTGTAGATATTTCCATCTTTCTACAGATGGCAGTGTAGATAATTCCATGTTTATACAGATGGCCGTGTAGATATTTCCATATTTATACAGATGTCTGTGTAGATATTTCCATGTGTATACAGATGGTATTTTAGGTATTTCCATGTTTATACAGATGGTGGTGTAGATATTTCCATGTTTATTCAGATGACTGTGTAGATATTTCCATGTTTTTACAGATGGAAGTGTAGATTTTTCAATGTTTATAGAGATGGCGCTGTAGATATTTCCATGTTTATACAGATAACGGTGGAGATATTTCCATGTTTATAGAGATAGCGGTGTAGGTATTTCCATGTTTATAGAGATAGCGGTGTAGGTATTTCCAGGTTTATAGACATAGAGGTGTAGATATTTCCATGTTTATATAGATGGCGTTGTAGGTATTTCCATGTTTATACCGATAGCGGTGTTGGTATTTCCACGTTTATACAGATAGCGATGTAGATATTTCCATGTTTATACAGCTCGCGGTGCAGATATTTATATCTTTATACAGATGGCATTGTACATATTTCCTTATTCACACAGATGCCGGTGTAGATGTTTCCATGTTTATACAGATGGCGAAGTAGTTAGTTCCATGTTTATGGAGATGGCAGTGTAGATATTTTCATGTTTATAGAGATGGCGGTGTAGCTATTTCCATGTTTATAGAGATAGCAGTGTAGATATTTACATGTTTCTACAGATGGCTGTGTAGATATTTGCATGTGTATACAGATGGCATTGTAGATATTTCCATGTTTATAGAGATGACTGTATAGGTATTTCCATGTTTTTACAGATGGCAGTGCAGATATTTCCATGTTTATAGAGATAGCGATGTAGATATTTCCATGTTTGTACGGATGGCGGTGTTGATATTTCCATCTATACACAGATGGCCGTGTTGATATTTCCATGTTTATACAGATGGCGGCATAGATATTTCCATGGATATGCAGATGGCGGTGTAGATATTTCCATGTTTATACAGATAGCGGTGTAGTTATTTCCATGTTTACACAGATGGTGGTGTAGATATTTCCGTGTTTATACACATGGCGGAGTAGATACTTCCATCTTTATGGAGATGGCAGTGTAGATATTTTCATGTTTATAGAGATGGCGGTGTAGATATTTCCATATTTATAGAGATAGCGGTGTACATATTTCCATCTTTCTACAGATGGCAGTGTAGATATTTCCATGTTTATATAGATGGCCATGTAGATATTTCCATATTTATACAGATGTCTGTGTAGATATTTCCATGTGTATACAGATGGTATTGTAGGTTTTTCCATGTTTATACAGATGGTGGTGTAGATATTTCCATGTTTATTCAGATGACTGTGTAGATATTTCCATGTTTTTACAGATGGCAGTGTAGATATTTCAATGTTTATAGAGATGGCGCTGTAGATATTTCCATGTTTAAACAGATAACGGTGGAGATATTTCCATGTTTATACAGAGAGCAGTGGAGATATTTCCATGTTTATACACATAGCGGTGTACATATTTCCATGTTTATAGAGACAGCGGTGTAGGCATTTCCATGTTTATACAGATAGCGGTGCAGATATTTCCATGTTTACACAGATGCCTAGGCAGATATTTCCATATTTATACAGAGGGCTGTGTAGATATTTCTATGTTTATACAGATGGCAGTGTAGATATTTCCATGTTCCTACACATGACTGTGTAGGTATTTCCATCTTTATACAGATGGCTTTGTAGATATTTCCATGTTTATAGAGATAGCGGTGCAGATATTTCCATGTTTATACAGATAGCGCTGTATGTATTTCCATGTTTATACAGATCGTGGTGTAGATATTTCCGTGTTTATACACAGGGCGCAGTAGATACTTCCATCTTTATGGAGATGGCAGTGTAGATATTTTCATGTTTATAGAGACGGCGGTGTAGATATTTCCATATTTAAAGAGATAGCGGTGTAGATATTTCCATCTTTCTACAGATGGCAGTGTAGATAATTCCATGTTTATACAGATGGCCGTGTAGATATTTCCATATTTATACAGATGTCTGTGTAGATATTTCCATGTGTATACAGATGGTATTGTAGGTATTTCCATGTTTATACAGATGGTGGTGTAGATAATTCCATGTTTATTCAGATGACTGTGTAGATATTTCCATGTTTTTACAGATGGCAGTGTAGATTTTTCAATGTTTATAGAGATGGCGCTGTAGATATTTCCATGTTTATACAGATAACGGTGGAGATATTTCCATGTTTATACAGATAGCGGTGTAGATATTTCCATGTTTATAGAGATAGCGGTGTAGGTATTTCCAGGTTTATAGACATAGCGGTGTAGATATTTCCATGTTTATATAGATGGCGTTGTAGGTATTTCCATGTTTATACCGATAGCGGTGTTGGTATTTCCACGTTTATACAGATAGCGATGAAGATATTTCCATGTTTATACAGCTCGCGGTGCAGATATTTATATCTTTATACAGATGGTATTGTACATATTTCCTTATTCACACAGATGCCGGTGTAGATGTTTCCATGTTTATACAGATGGCGAAGTAGTTAGTTCCATGTTTATGGAGATGGCAGTGTAGATATTTTCATGTTTATAGAGATGGCGGTGTAGCTATTTCCATGTTTATAGAGATAGCAGTGTAGATATTTACATGTTTATACAGATGGCTGTGTAGATATTTGCATGTGTATACAGATGGCATTGTAGATATTTCCATGTTTATACAGATGACTGTATAGGTATTTCCATGTTTTTACAGATGGCAGTGCAGATATTTCCATGTTTATAGAGATAGCGATGTAGATATTTCCATGTTTGTACGGATGGCGGGGTTGATATTTCCATCTATACACAGATGGCCGTGTTGATATTTCCATGTTTATACAGATGGCGGCATAGATATTTCCATGGATATGCAGATGGCGGTGTAGATATTTCCATGTTTATACAGATAGCGGTGTAGTTATTTCCATGTTTACACAGATGGTGGTGTAGATATTTCCGTGTTTATACACATGCCGGAGTAGATACTTCCATCTTTATGGAGATGGCAGTGTAGATATTTTCATGTTTATAGAGATGGCGGTGTAGATATTTCCATATTTATAGAGATAGCGGTGTACATATTTCCATCTTTCTACAGATGGCAGTGTAGATATTTCCATGTTTATATAGATGGCCATGTAGATATTTCCATATTTATACAGATGTCTGTGTAGATATTTCCATGTGTATACAGATGGTATTGTAGGTTTTTCCATGTTTATACAGATGGTGGTGTAGATATTTCCATGTTTATTCAGATGACTGTGTAGATATTTCCATGTTTTTACAGATGGCAGTGTAGATATTTCAATGTTTATAGAGATGGCGCTGTAGATATTTCCATGTTTAAACAGATAACGGTGGAGATATTTCCATGTTTATACAGAGAGCAGTGGAGATATTTCCATGTTTATACACATAGCGGTGTACATATTTCCATGTTTATAGAGACAGCGGTGTAGGCATTTCCATGTTTATACAGATAGCGGTGCAGATATTTCCATGTTTACACAGATGCCTAGGCAGATATTTCCATATTTATACAGAGGGCTGTGTAGATATTTCTATGTTTATACAGATGGCAGTGTAGATATTTCCATGTTCCTACACATGACTGTGTAGGTATTTCCATCTTTATACAGATGGCTTTGTAGATATTTCCATGTTTATAGAGATAGCGGTGCAGATATTTCCATGTTTATACAGATAGCGCTGTATGTATTTCCATGTTTATACAGATCGTGGTGTAGATATTTCCGTGTTTATACACAGGGCGCAGTAGATACTTCCATCTTTATGGAGATGGCAGTGTAGATATTTTCATGTTTATAGAGACGGCGGTGTAGATATTTCCATATTTAAAGAGATAGCGGTGTAGATATTTCCATCTTTCTACAGATGGCAGTGTAGATAATTCCATGTTTATACAGATGGCCGTGTAGATATTTCCATATTTATACAGATGTCTGTGTAGATATTTCCATGTGTATACAGATGGTATTGTAGGTATTTCCATGTTTATACAGATGGTGGTGTAGATAATTCCATGTTTATTCAGATGACTGTGTAGATATTTCCATGTTTTTACAGATGGCAGTGTAGATTTTTCAATGTTTATAGAGATGGCGCTGTAGATATTTCCATGTTTATACAGATAACGGTGGAGATATTTCCATGTTTATACAGATAGCGGTGTAGATATTTCCATGTTTATAGAGATAGCGGTGTAGGTATTTCCAGGTTTATAGACATAGCGGTGTAGATATTTCCATGTTTATATAGATGGCGTTGTAGGTATTTCCATGTTTATACCGATAGCGGTGTTGGTATTTCCACGTTTATACAGATAGCGATGAAGATATTTCCATGTTTATACAGCTCGCGGTGCAGATATTTATATCTTTATACAGATGGTATTGTACATATTTCCTTATTCACACAGATGCCGGTGTAGATGTTTCCATGTTTATACAGATGGCGAAGTAGTTAGTTCCATGTTTATGGAGATGGCAGTGTAGATATTTTCATGTTTATAGAGATGGCGGTGTAGCTATTTCCATGTTTATAGAGATAGCAGTGTAGATATTTACATGTTTATACAGATGGCTGTGTAGATATTTGCATGTGTATACAGATGGCATTGTAGATATTTCCATGTTTATACAGATGACTGTATAGGTATTTCCATGTTTTTACAGATGGCAGTGCAGATATTTCCATGTTTATAGAGATAGCGATGTAGATATTTCCATGTTTGTATGGATGGCGGGGTTGATATTTCCATCTATACACAGATGGCCGTGTAGATACTTCCATGTTTATACAGATGGCGGCATAGATATTTCCATGGATATGCAGATGGCGGTGTAGATATTTCCATGTTTATACAGATAGCGGTGTAGTTATTTCCATGTTTACACAGATGGTGGTGTAGATATTTCCGTGTTTATACACATGGCGGAGTAGATACTTCCATCTTTATGGAGATGGCAGTGTAGATATTTTCATGTTTATAGAGATGGCGGTGTAGATATTTCCATATTTAGAGAGATAGCGGTGTACATATTTCCATCTTTCTACAGATGGCAGTGTAGATATTTCCATGTTTATACAGATGTCCATGTACATATTTCCATATTTATACAGATGTATGTGTAGATATTTCCATGTGTATACAGAAGGTATTCTAGGTATTTCCATGTTTATACAGATGGTGGTGTAGATATTTCCATGTTTATTCAGATGACTGTGTAGATATTTCCATGTTTTTACAGATGGCAGTGTAGATATTTCAATGTTTATAGAGATGGCGCTGTAGATATTTCCATGTTTAAACAGATAACGGTGGAGATATTTCCATGTTTATACAGACAGCAGTGGAGATATTTCCATGTTTATACACATAGCGGTGTACATATTTCCATGTTTATAGAGACAGCGGTGTAGTTATTTCCATGTTTATACAGATAGCGGTGCAGATATTTCCATGTTTACACAGATGCCTAGGCAGATATTTCCATATTTATACAGAGGGCTGTGTAGATATTTCTGTGTTTATGCAGATGGCAGTGTAGATATTTCCATGTTCCTACACATGACTGTGTAGGTATTTCCATCTTTATACAGATGGCTTTGTAGAAATATCCATGTTTATAGAGATAGCGGTGAAGATATTTCCATGTTTATACAGATAGCGCTGTATATATTTCCATGTTTATACAGATCGTGGTGTAGATATTTCCGTGTTTACACACAGGGCGGAGTAGATACTTCCATCTTTATGGAGATGGCAGTGTAGATATTTTCATGTTTATAGAGATGGCGGTGTAGGTATTTCCATATTTATAGAGATAGCGGTGTAGATATTTCCATCTTTCTACAGATGGCAGTGTAGATAATTCCATGTTTATACAGATGGCCGTGTAGATATTTCCATATTTATACAGATGTCTGTGTAGATATTTCCATGTGTATTCAGATGGTATTGTAGGTATTTCCATGTTTATACAGATGGTGGTGTAGATATTTCCATGTTTATTCAGATGACTGTGTAGATATTTCCATGTTTTCACAGATGGCAGTGTAGATTTTTCAATGTTTATAGAGATGGCGCTGTAGATATTTCCATGTTTATACAGATAACGGTGGAGATATTTCCATGTTTATAGAGATAGCGGTGTAGGTATTTCCATGTTTATAGAGATAGCGGTGTAGGTATTTCCAGGTTTATAGACATAGAGGTGTAGATATTTCCATGTTTATATAGATGGCGTTGTAGGTATTTCCATGTTCATACCGATAGCGGTGTTGGTATTTCCACGTTTATACAGATAGCGATGTAGATATTTCCATGTTTATACAGCTCGCGGTGCAGATATTTATATCTTCATACAGATGGCATTGTACATATTTCCTTATTCACACAGATGCCGGTGTAGATGTTTCCATGTTTATACAGATGGCGAAGTAGTTAGTTCCATGTTTATGGAGATGGCGGTGTAGATATTTTCATGTTTATAGAGATGGCGGTGTAGCTATTTCCATGTTTATAGAGATAGCAGTGTAGATATTTACATGTTTCTACAGATGGCTGTGTAGATATTTGCATGTGTATACAGATGGCATTGTAGATATTTCCATGTTTATACAGATGACTGTATAGGTATTTCCATGTTTTTACAGATGGCAGTGCAGATATTTCCATGTTTATAGAGATAGCGATGTAGATATTTCCATGTTTGTACGGATGGCGGTGTTGATATTTCCATCTATACACAGATGGCCGTGTAGATATTTCCATGTTTATACAGATGGCGGCATAGATATTTCCATGGACATGCAGAGGGCGGTGGAGATATTTCCATGTTTATACAGATAGCGGTGTAGTTATTTCCATGTTTACACAGATGGTGGTGGAGATATTTCCGTGTTTATACACATGGCGGAGTAGATACTTCCATCTTTATGGAGATGGCAGTGTAGATATTTTCATGTTTATAGAGATGGCGGTGTAGATATTTCCATATTTATAGAGATAGCGGTGTACATATTTCCATCTTTCTACAGATGGCAGTGTAGATATTTCCATGTTTATACAGATGGCCATGTAGATATTTCCATATTTATACAGATGTCTGTGTAGATATTTCCATGTGTATACAGATGGTATTGTAGGTGTTTCCATGTTTATACAGATGGTGGTGTAGATATTTCCATGTTTATTCAGATGACTGTGTAGATATTTCCATGTTTTTACAGATGGCAGTGTAGATATTTCAATGTTTATAGAGATGGCGCTGTAGATATTTCCATGTTTAAACAGATAACGGTGGAGATATTTCCATGTTTATACAGACAGCAGTGGAGATATTTCCATGTTTATACACATAGCGGTGTACATATTTCCATGTTTATAGAGACAGCGGTGTAGTTATTTCCATGTTTATACAGATAGCGGTGCAGATATTTCCATGTTTACACAGATGCCTAGGCAGATATTTCCATATTTATACAGAGGGCTGTGTAGATATTTCTGTGTTTATGCAGATGGCAGTGTAGATATTTCCATGTTCCTACACATGACTGTGTAGGTATTTCCATCTTTATACAGATGGCTTTGTAGATATTTCCATGTTTATAGAGATAGCGGTGCAGATATTTCCATGTTTATACAGATAGCGCTGTATGTATTTCCATGTTTATACAGATCGTGGTGTAGATATTTCCGTGTTTATACACAGGGCGCAGTAGATACTTCCATCTTTATGGAGATGGCAGTGTAGATATTTTCATGTTTATAGAGACGGCGGTGTAGATATTTCCATATTTAAAGAGATAGCGGTGTAGATATTTCCATCTTTCTACAGATGGCAGTGTAGATAATTCCATGTTTATACAGATGGCCGTGTAGATATTTCCATATTTATACAGATGTCTGTGTAGATATTTCCATGTGTATACAGATGGTATTTTAGGTATTTCCATGTTTATACAGATGGTGGTGTAGATAATTCCATGTTTATTCAGATGACTGTGTAGATATTTCCATGTTTTTACAGATGGCAGTGTAGATTTTTCAATGTTTATAGAGATGGCGCTGTAGATATTTCCATGTTTATACAGATAACGGTGGAGATATTTCCATGTTTATACAGATAGCGGTGTAGATATTTCCATGTTTATAGAGATAGCGGTGTAGGTATTTCCAGGTTTATAGACATAGCGGTGTAGATATTTCCATGTTTATATAGATGGCGTTGTAGGTATTTCCATGTTTATACCGATAGCGGTGTTGGTATTTCCACGTTTATACAGATAGCGATGAAGATATTTCCATGTTTATACAGCTCGCGGTGCAGATATTTATATCTTTATACAGATGGTATTGTACATATTTCCTTATTCACACAGATGCCGGTGTAGATGTTTCCATGTTTATACAGATGGCGAAGTAGTTAGTTCCATGTTTATGGAGATGGCAGTGTAGATATTTTCATGTTTATAGAGATGGCGGTGTAGCTATTTCCATGTTTATAGAGATAGCAGTGTAGATATTTACATGTTTATACAGATGGCTGTGTAGATATTTGCATGTGTATACAGATGGCATTGTAGATATTTCCATGTTTATACAGATGACTGTATAGGTATTTCCATGTTTTTACAGATGGCAGTGCAGATATTTCCATGTTTATAGAGATAGCGATGTAGATATTTCCATGTTTGTATGGATGGCGGGGTTGATATTTCCATCTATACACAGATGGCCGTGTAGATACTTCCATGTTTATACAGATGGCGGCATAGATATTTCCATGGATATGCAGATGGCGGTGTAGATATTTCCATGTTTATACAGATAGCGGTGTAGTTATTTCCATGTTTACACAGATGGTGGTGTAGATATTTCCGTGTTTATACACATGGCGGAGTAGATACTTCCATCTTTATGGAGATGGCAGTGTAGATATTTTCATGTTTATAGAGATGGCGGTGTAGATATTTCCATATTTAGAGAGATAGCGGTGTACATATTTCCATCTTTCTACAGATGGCAGTGTAGATATTTCCATGTTTATACAGATGTCCATGTACATATTTCCATATTTATACAGATGTCTGTGTAGATATTTCCATGTGTATACAGATGGTATTCTAGGTATTTCCATGTTTATACAGATGGTGGTGTAGATATTTCCATGTTTATTCAGATGACTGTGTAGATATTTCCATGTTTTTACAGATGGCAGTGTAGATATTTCAATGTTTATAGAGATGGCGCTGTAGATATTTCCATGTTTAAACAGATAACGGTGGAGATATTTCCATGTTTATACAGACAGCAGTGGAGATATTTCCATGTTTATACACATAGCGGTGTACATATTTCCATGTTTATAGAGACAGCGGTGTAGTTATTTCCATGTTTATACAGATAGCGGTGCAGATATTTCCATGTTTACACAGATGCCTAGGCAGATATTTCCATATTTATACAGAGGGCTGTGTAGATATTTCTGTGTTTATGCAGATGGCAGTGTAGATATTTCCATGTTCCTACACATGACTGTGTAGGTAATTCCATCTTTATACAGATGGCTTTGTAGATATTTCCATGTTTATAGAGATAGCGGTGCAGATATTTCCATGTTTATACAGATAGCGCTGTATGTATTTCCATGTTTATACAGATCGTGGTGTAGATATTTCCGAGTTTATACACAGGGCGCAGTAGATACTTCCATCTTTATGGAGATGGCAGTGTAGATATTTTCATGTTTATAGAGACGGCGGTGTAGATATTTCCATATTTATAGAGATAGCGGTGTAGATATTTCCATCTTTCTACAGATGGCAGTGTAGATAATTCCATGTTTATACAGATGGCCGTGTAGATATTTCCATATTTATACAGATGTCTGTGTAGATATTTCCATGTGTATACAGATGGTATTTTAGGTATTTCCATGTTTATACAGATGGTGGTGTAGATATTTCCATGTTTATTCAGATGACTGTGTAGATATTTCCATGTTTTTACAGATGGCAGTGTAGATTTTTCAATGTTTATAGAGATGGCGCTGTAGATATTTCCATGTTTATACAGATAACGGTGGAGATATTTCCATGTTTATACAGATAGCGGTGTAGATATTTCCATGTTTATAGAGATAGCGGTGTAGGTATTTCCATGTTTATAGACATAGCGGTGTAGATATTACCATGTTTATATAGATGGCGTTGTAGATATTTCCATGTTTATACCGATAGCGGTGTTGGTATTTCCACGTTTGTACAGATAGCGATGTAGATATTTCCATGTTTATACAGCTCGCGGTGCAGATATTTATATCTTTATAAAGATGGCATGGTACATATTTCCTTATTCACACAGATGCCGGTGTAGATGTTTCCATGTTTATACAGATGGCGAAGTAGTTAGTTCCATGTTTATGGAGATGGCAGTGTAGATATTTTCATGTTTATAGAGATGGCGGTGTAGATATTTCCATGTTTATAGAGATAGCAGTGTAGATATTTACATGTTTCTACAGATGGCTGTGTAGATATTTCCATGTGTATACAGATGGCATTGTAGATGTTTCCATGTTTATACAGATGACTGTATAGGTATTTCCATGTTTTTACAGATGGCAGTGCAGATATTTCCATGTTTATAGAGATAGCGATGTAGATATTTCCATGTTTGTACGGATGGCGGTGTTGATATTTCCATCTATACACAGATGGCCGTGTAGATATTTCCATGTTTATACAGATGGCGGCATAGATATTTCCATGGACATGCAGATGGCGGTGTAGATATTTCCATGTTTATACAGATAGCGGTGTAGTTATTTCCATGTTTACACAGATGGTGGTGGAGATATTTCCGTGTTTATACACATGCCGGAGTAGATACTTCCATCTTTATGGAGATGGCAGTGTAGATATTTTCATGTTTATAGAGATGGCGGTGTAGATATTTCCATATTTATAGAGATAGCGGTGTACATATTTCCATCTTTCTACAGATGGCAGTGTAGATATTTCCATGTTTATACAGATGGCCATGTAGATATTTCCATATTTATACAGATGTCTGTGTAGATATTTCCATGTGTATACAGATGGTATTGTAGGTGTTTCCATGTTTATACAGATGGTGGTGTAGATATTTCCATGTTTATTCAGATGACTGTGTAGATATTTCCATGTTTTTACAGATGGCAGTGTAGATATTTCAATGTTTATAGAGATGGCGCTGTAGATATTTCCATGTTTAAACAGATAACGGTGGAGATATTTCCATGTTTATACAGACAGCAGTGGAGGTATTTCCATGTTTATACACATAGCGGTGTACATATTTCCATGTTTATAGAGACAGTGGTGTAGGTATTTCCATGTTTATACAGATAGCGGTGCAGATATTTCCATGTTTACACAGACGCCTATGCAGATATTTCCATATTTATACAGAGGGCTGTGTAGATATTTCTATGTTTATACAGATGGCAGTGTAGGTATTTCCATGTTCTTACACATTACTGTGTAGGTATTTCCATCTTTATACAGATGGCTTTGTAGAAATATCCATGTTTATAGAGATAGCGGTGAAGATATTTCCATGTTTATACAGATAGCGCTGTATATATTTCCATGTTTATACAGATCGTGGTGTAGATATTTCCGTGTTTACACACAGGGCGGAGTAGATACTTCCATCTTTATGGAGATGGCAGTGTAGATATTTTCATGTTTATAGAGATGGCGGTGTAGGTATTTCCATATTTATAGAGATAGCGGTGTAGATATTTCCATCTTTCTACAGATGGCAGTGTAGATAATTCCATGTTTATACAGATGGCCGTGTAGATATTTCCATATTTATACAGATGTCTGTGTAGATATTTCCATGTGTATTCAGATGGTATTGTAGGTATTTCCATGTTTATACAGATGGTGGTGTAGATATTTCCATGTTTATTCAGATGACTGTGTAGATATTTCCATGTTTTTACAGATGGCAGTGTAGATTTTTCAATGTTTATAGAGATGGCGCTGTAGATATTTCCATGTTTATACAGATAACGGTGGAGATATTTCCATGTTTATAGAGATAGCGGTGTAGGTATTTCCATGTTTATAGAGATAGCGGTGTAGGTATTTCCAGGTTTATAGACATAGAGGTGTAGATATTTCCATGTTTATATAGATGGCGTTGTAGGTATTTCCATGTTCATACCGATAGCGGTGTTGGTATTTCCACGTTTATACAGATAGCGATGTAGATATTTCCATGTTTATACAGCTCGCGGTGCAGATATTTATATCTTCATGCAGATGGCATTGTACATATTTCCTTATTCACACAGATGCCGGTGTAGATGTTTCCATGTTTATACAGATGGCGAAGTAGTTAGTTCCATGTTTATGGAGATGGCAGTGTAGATATTTTCATGTTTATAGAGATGGCGGTGTAGCTATTTCCATGTTTATAGAGATAGCAGTGTAGATATTTACATGTTTCTACAGATGGCTGTGTAGATATTTGCATGTGTATACAGATGGCATTGTAGATATTTCCATGTTTATACAGATGACTGTATAGGTATTTCCATGTTTTTACAGATGGCAGTGCAGATATTTCCATGTTTATAGAGATAGCGATGTAGATATTTCCATGTTTGTACGGATGGCGGTGTTGATATTTCCATCTATACACAGATGGCCGTGTAGATATTTCCATGTTTATACAGATGGCGGCATAGATATTTCCATGGACATGCAGAGGGCGGTGGAGATATTTCCATGTTTATACAGATAGCGGTGTAGTTATTTCCATGTTTACACAGATGGTGGTGGAGATATTTCCGTGTTTATACACATGGCGGAGTAGATACTTCCATCTTTATGGAGATGGCAGTGTAGATATTTCCATGTTTATACAGATAGCGGTGCAGATATTTCCATGTTTACACAGATGCCTATGCAGATATTTCCATATTTATACAGAGGGCTGTGTAGATATTTCTATGTTTATACAGATGGCAGTGTAGGTATTTCCATGTTCTTACACATGACTGTGTAGGTATTTCCATCTTTATACAGATGGCTTTGTAGAAATATCCATGTTTATAGAGATAGCGGTGCAGATATTTCCATGTTTATACAGATAGCGCTGTATATATTTCCATGTTTATACAGATCGTGGTGTAGATATTTCTGTGTTTACACACAGGGCGGAGTAGATACTTCCATCTTTAGGGAGATGGCAGTGTAGATATTTTCATGTTTATAGAGATGGCGGTGTAGATATTTCCATATTTAGAGAGATAGCGGTGTAGATATTTCCATCTTTCTACAGATGGCAGTGTAGATAATTCCATGTTTATACAGATGGCCGTGTAGATATTTCCATATTTATACAGATGTCTGTGTAGATATTTCCATGTGTATACAGATGGTATTGTAGGTATTTCCATGTTTATACAGATGGTGGTGTAGATAATTCCATGTTTATTCAGATGACTGTGTAGATATTTCCATGTTTTTACAGATGGCAGTGTAGATTTTTCAATGTTTATAGAGATGGCGCTGTAGATATTTCCATGTTTATACAGATAACGGTGGAGATATTTCCATGTTTATACAGATAGCGGTGTAGATATTTCCAAGTTTATAGAGATAGCGGTGAAGGTATTTCCATGTTTATAGACATAGCGGTGCAGATATTACCATGTTTATATAGATGGCGTTGTAGATATTTCCATGTTTATACCGATAGCGGTGTTGGTATTTCCACGTTTATACAGATACCGATGTAGATATTTCCATGTTTATACAGCTCGCGGTGCAGATATTTATATCTTTATACAGATGGCATGGTTCATATTTCCTTATTCACACAGATGCCGGTGTAGATGTTTCCATGTTTATACAGATGGCGAAGTAGTTAGTTCCATGTTTATGGAGATGGCAGTGTAGATATTTTCATGTTTATAGAGATGGCGGTGTAGATATTTCCATGTTTATAGAGATAGCAGTGTAGATATTTACATGTTTCTACAGATGGCTGTGTAGATATTTGCATGTGTATACAGATGGCATTGTAGATATTTCCATGTTTATACAGATGACTGTATAGGTATTTCCATGGTTTTACAGATGGCAGTGCAGATATTTCCATGTTTATAGAGATAGCGATGTAGATATTTCCATGTTTGTACGGATGGCGGTGTTTATATTTCCATCTATACACAGATGGCCGTGTAGATATTTCCATGTTTATACAGATTTCGGCATAGATATTTCCATGGACATGCAGAGGGCGGTGGAGATATTTCCATGTTTATACAGATAGCGGTGTAGTTATTTCCATGTTTACACAGATGGTGGTGGAGATATTTCCGTGTTTATACACATGGCGGAGTAGATACTTCCATCTTTATGGAGATGGCAGTGTAGATATTTTCATGTTTATAGAGATGGCGGTGTACATATTTCCATCTTTCTACAGATGGCAGTGTAGATATTTCCATGTTTATACAGATGGCCATGTAGATATTTCCATATTTATACAGATGTCTGTGTAGATATTTCCATGTGTATACAGATGGTATTGTAGGTGTTTCCATGTTTATACAGATGGTGGTGTAGATATTTCCATGTTTATTCAGATGACTGTGTAGATATTTCCATGTTTTTACAGATGGCAGTGTAGATATTTCAATGTTTACAGAGATGGCGCTGTAGATATTTCCATGTTTACACAGATAACGGTGGAGATATTTCCATGTTTATACAGACAGCAGTGGAGGTATTTCCATGTTTATACACATAGCGGTGTACATATTTCCATGTTTATAGAGACAGCGGTGTAGGTATTTCCATGTTTATACAGATAGCGGTGCAGATATTTCCATGTTTACACAGATGCCTATGCAGATATTTCCATATTTATACAGAGGGCTGTGTAGATATTTCTATGTTTATACAGATGGCAGTGTAGGTATTTCCATGTTCTTACACATTACTGTGTAGGTATTTCCATCTTTATACAGATGGCTTTGTAGAAATATCCATGTTTATAGAGATAGCGGTGCAGATATTTCCATGTTTATACAGATAGCGCTGTATATATTTCCATGTTTATACAGATCGTGGTGTAGATATTTCCATGTTTATACACAGGGCGGAGTAGATACTTCCATCTTTATGGAGATGGCAGTGTAGATATTTTCATGTTTATAGAGATGGCGGTGTAGGTATTTCCATATTTATAGAGATAGCCGTGTAGATATTTCCATCTTTCTACAGATGGCAGTATAGATAATTCCATGTTTATACAGATGGCCGTGTAGATATTTCCATATTTATACAGATGTCTGTGTAGATATTTCCATGTGTATACATATGGTATTGTAGGTATTTCCATGTTTATACAGATGGTGGTGTAGATATTTCCATGTTTATTCAGATGACTGTGTAGATATTTCCATGTTTTTACAGATGGCAGTGGAGATTTTTCAATGTTTATAGAGATGGCGCTGTAGATAATTCCATGTTTATACAGATAACGGTGGAGATATTTCCATGTTTATACAGATAGCGGTGTAGATATTTCCATGTTTATAGAGATAGCGGTGTAGGTATTTCCATGTTTATAGACATAGCGGTGTAGATATTTCCATATTTATATAGATGGCGTTGTAGATATTTCCATGTTTATACCGATAACGGTGTTGGTATTTCCACGTTTATACAGATAGCGATGTAGATATATCCATGTTTATACAGCTCACGGTGCAGATATTTATATCTTTATACAGATGGCATGGTACATATTTCCTTATTCACACAGATGCCGGTGTAGGTGTTTCCATGTTTATATAGATGGCGAAGTAGTTAGTTCCATGTTTATGGAGATGGCAGTGTAGATATTTTCATGTTTATAGAGATGGCGGTGTAGATATTTCCATGTTTATAGAGATAGCAGTGTAGATATTTACATGTTTCTACAGATGGCTGTGTAGATATTTGCATGTGTATACAGATGGCATTGTAGATATTTCCATGTTTATACAGATGACTGTATAGGTATTTCCATGTTTTTACAGATGGCAGTGCAGATATTTCCATGTTTATAGAGATAGCGATGTAGATATTTCCATGTTTGTACGGATGGCGGTGTTGATATTTCCATCTATACACAGATGGCCGTGTAGATATTTCCATGTTTATACAGATGGCGGCATACATATTTCCATGGACATGCAGATGGCGGTGTAGATATTTCCATATTTATATACATAGCGGTGTAGTTATTTCCATGTTTACACAGATGGTTGTGTAGATCTTTCCGTGTTTATACACATGGCGGAGTAGATACTTCCATCTTTATGGAGATGGCAGTGTAGATATTTTCATGTTTATAGAGATGGCGGTGTAGATATTTCCATATTTATAGAGATAGCGGTGTACATATTTCCATCTTTCTACAGATGGCAGTGTAGATATTTCCATGTTTATACAGATGGCCATGTAGATATTTCCATATTTATACAGATGTCTGTGTAGATATTTCCATGTGTATACAGATGGTATTGTAGGTGTTTCCATGTTTATACAGATGGTGGTGTAGATATTTCCATGTTTATTCAGATGAGTGTGTAGATATTTCCATGTTTTTACAGATGGCAGTGTAGATATTTCAATGTTTACAGAGATGGCGCTGTAGATATTTCCATGTTTACACAGATAACGGTGGAGATATTTCCATGTTTATACAGACAGCAGTGGAGGTATTTCCATGTTTATACACATAGCGGTGTACATATTTCCATGTTTATAGAGACAGCGGTGTAGGTATTTCCATGTTTATACAGATAGCGGTGCAGATATTTCCATGTTTACACAGATGCCTATGCAGATATTTCCATATTTATACAGAGGGCTGTGTAGATATTTCTATGTTTATACAGATGGCAGTGTAGGTATTTCCATGTTCTTACACATTACTGTGTAGGTATTTCCATCTTTATACAGATGGCTTTGTAGAAATATCCATGTTTATACAGATAGCGGTGCAGATATTTCCATGTTTATACAGATAGCGCTGTATATATTTCCATGTTTATACAGATCGTGGTGTAGATATTTCCATGTTTATACACAGGGCGAAGTAGATACTTCCATCTTTATGGAGATGGCAGTGTAGATATTTTCATGTTTATAGAGATGGCGGTGTAGGTATTTCCATATTTATAGAGATAGCCGTGTAGATATTTCCATCTTTCTAGAGATGGCAGTATAGATAATTCCATGTTTATACAGATGGCCGTGTAAATATTTCCATATTTATACAGATGTCTGTGTAGATATTTCCATGTGTATACATATGGTATTGTAGGTATTTCCATGTTTATACAGATGGTGGTGTAGATATTTCCATGTTTATTCAGATGACTGTGTAGATATTTCCATGTTTTTACAGATGGCAGTGGAGATTTTTCAATGTTTATAGAGATGGCGCTGTAGATAATTCCATGTTTATACAGATAACGGTGGAGATATTTCCATGTTTATACAGATAGCGGTGTAGATATTTCCATGTTTATAGAGATAGCGGTGTAGGTATTTCCATGTTTATAGACATAGCGGTGTAGATATTTCCATATTTATATAGATGGCGTTGTAGATATTTCCATGTTTATACCGATAACGGTGTTGGTATTTCCACGTTTATACAGATAGCGATGTAGATATTTCCATGTTTATACAGCTCACGGTGCAGATATTTATATCTTTATACAGATGGCATGGTACATATTTCCTTATTCACACAGATGCCGGTGTAGATGTTTCCATGTTTATACAGATGGCGAAGTAGTTAGTTCCATGTTTATGGAGATGGCAGTGTAGATATTTTCATGTTTATAGAGATGGCGGTGTAGATATTTCCATGTTTATAGAGATAGCAGTGTAGATATTTACATGTTTCTACAGATGGCTGTGTAGATATTTCCATGTGTATACAGATTGCAGTGTAGATATTTCCATGTTTATACAGATGACTGTATAGGTATTTCCATGTTTTTACAGATGGCAGTGCAGATATTTCCATGTTTATAGAGATAGCGATGTAGATATTTCCATGTTTGTACGGATGGCGGTGTTGATATTTCCATCTATACACAGATGGCCGTGTAGATATTTCCATGTTTATACAGATGGCGGCATACATATTTCCATGGACATGCAGATGGCGGTGTAGATATTTCCATATTTATACACATAGCGGTGTAGTTATTTCCATGTTTACACAGATGGTGGTGTAGATATTTCCGTGTTTATACACATGGCGGAGTAGATACTTCCATCTTTATGGAGATGGCAGTGTCGATATTTTCATGTTTATAGAGATGGCGGTGTAGATATTTCCATATTTATAGAGATAGCGGTGTACATATTTCCATCTTTCTACACATGGCAGTGTAGATATTTCCATGTTTATACAGATGGCCATGTAGATATTTCCATATTTATACAGATGTCAGTGTAGATATTTCCATGTGTATACAGATGGTATTGTAGGTATTTCCATGTTTATACAGATGGTGGTGTAGATATTTCCATGTTTATTCAGATGACTGTGTAGATATTTCCATGTTTTTACAGATGGCAGTGTAGATATTTCAATGTTTATAGAGATGGCGCTGTAGATATTTCCATGTTTAAACAGATAACGGTGGAGATATTTCCATGTTTATACAGACAGCAGTGGAGATATTTCCATGTTTATACACATAGCGGTGTACATATTTCCATGTTTATAGAGACAGCGGTGTAGGTATTTCCATGTTTATACAGATAGCGGTGCAGATATTTCCATGTTTACACAGATGCCCATGCAGATATTTCCATATTTATACAGACGGCTATGTAGATATTTCTATGTTTATACAGATGGCAGTGTAGATATTTCCATGTTCCTACACATGACTGTGTAGGTATTTCCATCTTTATACAGATGGCTTTGTAGATATTTCCATGTTTATAGAGATAGCGCTGTATGTATTTCCATGTTTATACAGATCGTGGTGTAGATATTTCCGTGTTTATACACAGGGCGGAGTAGATACTTCCATCTTTATGGAGATGGCAGTGTAAATATTTTCGTATTTATAGAGATGGCGGTGTAGATATTTCCATATTTATAGAGATAGCGGTGTAGATATTTCCATCTTTCTACAGATGGCAGTGTAGATAATTCCATGTTTATACAGATGGCGGTGTAGATATTTCCATATTTATACAGATGTCTGTGTAGATATTTCCATGTGTATACAGTTGGTATTGTAGGTATTTCCATGTTTATACAGATGGTGGTGTAGATATTTCCATGTTTATTCAGATGACTGTGTAGATATTTCCATGTTTTTACAGATGGCAGTGTAGATTTTTCAATGTTTATAGAGATGGCGCTGTAGATATTTCCATGTTTATACAGATAACGGTGGAGATATTTCCATGTTTATACAGATAGCGGTGTAGATATTTCCATGTTTATAGAGATAGCGGTGTAGGTATTTCCAGGTTTATAGACATAGCGGTGTAGATATTTCCATGTTTATATAGATGGCGTTGTAGATATTTCCATGTTTATACCGATAGCGGTGTTGGTATTTCCACGTTTATACAGATAGCGATGTAGATATTTCCATGTTAATACAGCTCGCGGTGCAGATATTTATATCTTTATACAGATGGCATTGTACATATTTCCTTATTCACACAGATGCCGGTGTAGATGTTTCCATGTTTATACAGATGGCGAAGTAGTTAGTTCCATGTTTATGGAGATGGCAGTGTAGATATTTTCATGTTTATAGAGATGGCGGTGTAGCTATTTCCATGTTTATAGAGATAGCAGTGTAGATATTTACATGTTTCTACAGATGGCTGTGTAGATATTTGCATGTGTATACAGATGGCATTGTAGATATTTCCATGTTTATACAGATGACTGTATAGGTATTTCCATGGTTTTACAGATGGCAGTGCAGATATTTCCATGTTTATAGAGATAGCGATGTAGATATTTCCATGTTTGTACGGATGGCGGTGTTGATATTTCCATCTATACACAGATGGCCGTGTAGATATTTCCATGTTTATACAGATGGCGGCATAGATATTTCCATGGACATGCAGATGGCGGTGGAGATATTTCCATGTTTATACAGATAGCGGTGTAGTTATTTCCATGTTTACACAGATGGTGGTGTAGATATTTCCGTGTTTATACACATGGCGGAGTAGATACTTCCATCTTTATGGAGATGGCATTGTAGATATTTTCATGTTTGTAGAGATGGCGGTGTAGATATTTCCATATTTATAGAGATAGCGGGGTACATATTTCCATCTTTCTACAGATGGCAGTGTAGATATTTCCATGTTTATACAGATGGCCATGTAGATATTTCCATATTTATACAGATGTCTGTGTAGATATTTCCATGTGTATACAGATGGTATTGTAGGTGTTTCCATGTTTATACAGATGGTGGTGTAGATATTTCCATGTTTATTCAGATGACTGTGTAGATATTTCCATGTTTTTACAGATGGCAGTGTAGATATTTCAATGTTTATAGAGATGGCGCTGTAGATATTTCCATGTTTACACAGATAACGGTGGAGATATTTCCATGTTTATACAGACAGCAGTGGAGGTATTTCCATGTTTATACACATAGCGGTGTACATATTTCCATGTTTATAGAGACAGCGGTGTAGGTATTTCCATGTTTATACAGATAGCGGTGCAGATAATTCCATGTTTACACAGATGCCTATGCAGATATTTCCATATTTATACAGAGGGCTGTGTAGATATTTCTATGTTTATACAGATGGCAGTGTAGGTATTTCCATGTTCTTACACATTACTGTGTAGGTATTTCCATCTTTATACAGATGGCTTTGTAGAAATATCCATGTTTATAGAGATAGCGGTGCAGATATTTCCATGTTTATACAGATAGCGCTGTATATATTTCCATGTTTATACAGATCGTGGTGTAGATATTTCCATGTTTATACACAGGGCGGAGTAGATACTTCCATCTTTATGGAGATGGCAGTGTAGATATTTTCATGTTTATAGAGATGGCGGTGTAGGTATTTCCATATTTATAGAGATAGCCGTGTAGATATTTCCATCTTTCTACAGATGGCAGTATAGATAATTCCATGTTTATACAGATGGCCGTGTAGATATTTCCATATTTATACAGATGTCTGTGTAGATATTTCCATGTGTATACATATGGTATTGTAGGTATTTCCATGTTTATACAGATGGTGGTGTAGATATTTCCATGTTTATACACATAGCGGTGTACATATTTCCATGTTTATAGAGACAGCGGTGTAGGTATTTCCATGTTTATACAGATAGCGGTGCAGATATTTCCATGTTTACACAGATGCCTATGCAGATATTTCCATATTTATACAGACGGCTATGTAGATATTTCTATGTTTATACAGATGGCAGTGTAGATATTTCCATGTTCCTACACATGACTGTGTAGGTATTTCCATCTTTATACAGATGGCTTTGTAGATATTTCCATGTTTATAGAGATAGCGCTGTATGTATTTCCATGTTTATACAGATCGTGGTGTAGATATTTCCGTGTTTATACACAGGGCGGAGTAGATACTTCCATCTTTATGGAGATGGCAGTGTAGATATTTTCATGTTTATAGAGATGGCGGTGTAGATATTTCCATATTTAGAGAGATAGCGTTTTAGATATTTCCATCTTTCTACAGATGGCAGTGTAGATAATTCCATGTTTATACAGATGGCCGTGTAGATATTTCCATATTTATACAGATGTCTGTGTAGATATTTCCATGTGTATACAGATGGTATTGTAGGTATTTCCATGTTTATACAGATGGTGGTGTAGATAATTCCATGTTTATTCAGATGACTGTGTAGATATTTCCATGTTTTTACAGATGGCAGTGTAGATTTTTCAATGTTTATAGAGATGGCGCTGTAGATATTTCCATGTTTATACAGATAACGGTGGAGATATTTCCATGTTTATACAGATAGCGGTGTAGATATTTCCAAGTTTATAGAGATAGCGGTGTAGGTATTTCCATGTTTATAGACATAGCGGTGCAGATATTACCATGTTTATATAGATGGCGTTGTAGATATTTCCATGTTTATACCGATAGCGGTGTTGGTATTTCCACGTTTATACAGATACCGATGTAGATATTTCCATGTTTATACAGCTCGCGGTGCAGATATTTATATGTTTATACAGATGGCATGGTACATATTTCCTTATTCACACAGATGCCGGTGTAGATGTTTCCATGTTTATACAGATGGCGAAGTAGTTAGTTCCATGTTTATGGAGATGGCAGTGTAGATATTTTCATGTTTATAGAGATGGCGGTGTAGCTATTTCCATGTTTATAGAGATAGCAGTGTAGATATTTACATGTTTCTACAGATGGCTGTGTAGATATTTCCATGTGTATACAGATGGCATTGTACATGTTTCCATGTTTATACAGATGACTGTATAGGTATTTCCATGTTTTTACAGATGGCAGTGCAGATATTTCCATGTTTATAGAGATAGCGATGTAGATATTTCCATGTTTGTACGGATGGCGGTGTTGATATTTCCATCTATACACAGATGGCCGTGTAGATATTTCCATGTTTATACAGATGGCGGCATAGATATTTCCATGGACATGCAGATGGCAGTGTAGATATTTCCATGTTTATACAGATAGCGGTGTAGTTATTTCCATGTTTACACAGATGGTGGTGTAGATATTTCCGTGTTTATACACATGGCGGAGTAGATACTTCCATCTTTATGTAGATGGCAGTGTAGATATTTTCATGTTTATAGAGATGGCGGTGTAGATATTTCCATATTTATAGAGATAGCGGTGTACATATTTCCATCTTTCTACAGATGGCAGTGTAGATATTTCCATGTTTATACAGATGGCCATGTAGATATTTCCATATTTATACAGATGTCTGTGTAGATATTTCCATGTGTATACAGATGGTATTGTAGGTGTTTCCATGTTTATACAGATGGTGGTGTAGATATTTCCATGTTTATTCAGATGACTGTGTAGATATTTCCATGTTTTTACAGATGGCAGTGTAGATATTTCAATGTTTATAGAGATGGCGCTGTAGATATTTCCATGTTTAAACAGATAACGGTGCAGATATTTCCATGTTTATACAGACAGCAGTGGAGGTATTTCCATGTTTATACACATAGCGGTGTACATATTTCCATGTTTATAGAGACAGCGGTGTAGGTATTTCCATGTTTATACAGATAGCGGTGCAGATATTTCCATGTTTACAGAGACGCCTATGCAGATATTTCCATATTTATACAGAGGGCTGTGTAGATATTTCTATGTTTATACAGATGGCAGTGTAGGTATTTCCATGTTCTTACACATTACTGTGTAGGTATTTCCATCTTTATACAGATGGCTTTGTAGAAATATCCATGTTTATAGAGATAGCGGTGAAGATATTTCCATGTTTATACAGATAGCGCTGTATATATTTCCATGTTTATACAGATCGTGGTGTAGATATTTCCGTGTTTACACACAGGGCGGAGTAGATACTTCCATCTTTATGGAGATGGCAGTGTAGATATTTTCATGTTTATAGAGATGGCGGTGTAGATATTTCCATATTTATAGAGATAGCGGTGTAGATATTTCCATCTTTCTACAGATGGCAGTGTAGATAATTCCATGTTTATACAGATGGCCGTGTAGATATTTCCATATTTATACAGATGTCTGTGTAGATATTTCCATGTGTATTCAGATGGTATTGTAGGTATTTCCATGTTTATACAGATGGTGGTGTAGATATTTCCATGTTTATTCAGATGACTGTGTAGATATTTCCATGTTTTTACAGATGGCAGTGTAGATTTTTCAATGTTTATAGAGATGGCGCTGTAGATATTTCCATGTTTATACAGATAACGGTGGAGATATTTCCATGTTTATAGAGATAGCGGTGTAAGTATTTCCATGTTTATAGAGATAGCGGTGTAGGTATTTCCAGGTTTATAGACATAGAGGTGTAGATATTTCCATGTTTATATAGATGGCGTTGTAGGTATTTCCATGTTTATACCGATAGCGGTGTTGGTATTTCCACGTTTATACAGATAGCGATGTAGATATTTCCATGTTTATACAGCTCGCGGTGCAGATATTTATATCTTTATACAGATGGCATTGAACATATTTCCTTATTCACACAGATGCCGGTGTAGATGTTTCCATGTTTATATAGATGGCGAAGTAGTTAGTTCCATGTTTATGGAGATGGCAGTGTAGATATTTTCATGTTTATAGAGATGGCGGTGTAGATATTTCCATGTTTATAGAGATAGCAGTGTAGATATTTACATGTTTCTACAGATGGCTGTGTAGATATTTGCATGTGTATACAGATGGCATTGTAGATATTTCCATGTTTATACAGATGACTGTATAGGTATTTCCATGGTTTTACAGATGGCAGTGCAGATATTTCCATGTTGATTGAGATAGCGATGTAGATATTTCCATGTTTGTACGGATGGCGGTGTTGATATTTCCATCTATACACAGATGGCCGTGTAGATATTTCCATGTTTATACAGATGGCGGCATAGATATTTCCATGGACATGCAGAGGGCGGTGGAGATATTTCCATGTTTATACAGATAGCGGTGTAGTTATTTCCATGTTTACACAGATGGTGGTGGAGATATTTCCGCGTTTATACACATGGCGGAGTAGATACTTCCATTTTATGGAGATGGCAGTGTAGATATTTTCATGTTTATAGAGATGGCGGTGTAGATATTTCCATATTTATAGAGATAGCGGTGTACATATTTCCATCTTTCTACAGATGGCAGTGTAGATATTTCCATGTTTATACAGATGGCCATGTAGATATTTACATATTTATACAGATGTCTGTGTAGATATTTCCATGTGTATACAGATGGTATTGTAGGTGTTTCCATGTTTATACAGATGGTGGTGTAGATATTTCCATGTTTATTCAGATGACTGTGTAGATATTTCCATGTTTTTACAGATGGCAGTGTAGATATTTCAATGTTTACAGAGATGGCGCTGTAGATATTTCCATGTTTAAACAGATAACGGTGGAGATATTTCCATGTTCATACAGACAGCAGTGGAGATATTTCCATGTTTATACACATAGCTGTGTACATATTTCCATGTTTATAGAGACAGCGGTGTAGGCATTTCCATGTTTATACAGATAGCGGTGCAGATATTTCCATGTTTACACAGATGCCTAGGCAGATATTTCCATATTTATACAGAGGGCTGTGTAGATATTTCTATGTTTATACAGATGGCAGTGTAGATATTTCCATGTTCCTACACATGACTGTGTAGGTATTTCCATCTTTATACAGATGGCTTTGTAGATATTTCCATGTTTATAGAGATAGCGGTGCAGATATTTCCATGTTTATACAGATAGCGCTGTATGTATTTCCATGTTTATACAGATCGTGGTGTAGATATTTCCGTGTTTATACACAGGGCGCAGTAGATACTTCCATCTTTATGGAGATGGCAGTGTAGATATTTTCATGTTTATAGAGACGGCGGTGTAGATATTTCCATATTTATAGAGATAGCGGTGTAGATATTTCCATCTTTCTACAGATGGCAGTGTAGATAATTCCATGTTTATACAGATGGCCGTGTAGATATTTCCATATTTATACAGATGTCTGTGTAGATATTTACATGTGTATACAGATGGTATTGTGGGTATTTCCATGTTTATACAGATGGTGGTGTAGATAATTCCATGTTTATTCAGATGACTGTGTAGATATTTCCATGTTTTTACAGATGGCAGTGTAGATTTTTCAATGTTTATAGAGATGGCGCTGTAGATATTTCCATGTTTATACAGATAACGGTGGAGATATTTCCATGTTTATACAGATAGCGGTGTAGATATTTCCAAGTTTATAGAGATAGCGGTGTAGGTATTTCCAGGTTTATAGACATGGCGGTGTAGATATTTCCATGTTTATATAGATGGCGTTGTAGGTATTTCCATGTTTATACCGATGGCGGTGTTGGTATTTCCACGTTTATACAGATAGCGATGAAGATATTTCCATGTTTATACAGCTCGCGGTGCAGATATTTATATCTTTATACAGATGGTATTGTACATATTTCCTTATTCACACAGATGCCGGTGTAGATGTTTCCATGTTTATACAGATGGCGAAGTAGTTAGTTCCATGTTTATGGAGATGGCAGTGTAGATATTTTCATGTTTATAGAGATGGCGGTGTAGCTATTTCCATGTTTATAGAGATAGCAGTGTAGATATTTACATGTTTCTACAGATGGCTGTGTAGATATTTGCATGTGTATACAGATGGCATTGTAGATATTTCCATGTTTATACAGATGACTATATAGGTATTTCCATGTTTTTACAGATGGCAGTGCAGATATTTCCATGTTTATAGAGATAGCGATGTAGATATTTCCATGTTTGTACGGATGGCGGTGTTGATATTTCCATCTATACACAGATGGCCGTGTAGATATTTCCATGTTTATACAGATGGCGGCATAGATATTTACATGGACATGCAGATGGCGGTGGAGATATTTCCATGTTTATACAGATAGCGGTGTAGTTATTTCCATGTTTACACAGATGGTGGTGTAGATATTTCCGTGTTTATACACATGGCGGAGTAGATACTTCCATCTTTATGGAGATGGCATTGTAGATATTTTCATGTTTGTAGAGATGGCGGTGTAGATATTTCCATATTTATAGAGATAGCGGTGTACATATTTTTATCTTTCTACAGATGGCAGTGTAGATATTTCCATGTTTATACAGATGGCCATGTAGATATTTCCATATTTATACAGATGTCTGTGTAGATATTTCCATGTGTATACAGATGGTATTGTAGGTGTTTCCATGTTTATACAGATGGTGGTGTAGATATTTCCATGTTTATTCAGATGACTGTGTAGATATTTCCATGTTTTTACAGATGGCAGTGTAGATATTTCAATGTTTATAGAGATGGCGCTGTAGATATTTCCATGTTTACACAGATAACGGTGGAGATATTTCCATGTTTATACAGACAGCAGTGGAGGTATTTCCATGTTTATACACATAGCGGTGTACATATTTCCATGTTTATAGAGACAGCGGTGTAGGTATTTCCATGTTTATACAGATAGCGGTGCAGATATTTCCATGTTTACACAGATGCCTATGCAGATATTTCCATATTTATACAGAGGGCTGTGTAGATATTTCTATGTTTATACAGATGGCAGTGTAGGTATTTCCATGTTCTTACACATTACTGTGTAGGTATTTCCATCTTTATACAGATGGCTTTGTAGAAATATCCATGTTTATAGAGATAGCGGTGCAGATATTTCCATGTTTATATAGATAGCGCTGTATATATTTCCATGTTTATACAAATCGTGGTGTAGGTATTTCCGTGTTTACACACAGGGCGGAGTAGATATTTCCATCTTTATGGAGATGGCAGTGTAGATATTTTCATGTTTATAGAGATGGCGGTGTAGATATTTCCATATTTATAGAGATAGCGGTGTAGATATTCCCATCTTTCTACAGATGGCTGTGTAGATAATTCCATGTTTATACAGATGGCCGTGTAGATATTTCCATATTTATACAGATGTCTGTGTAGATATTTCCATGTGTATACAGATGGTATTGTAGGTATTTCCATGTTTATACAGATGGTGGTGTAGATATTTCCATGTTTATTCAGATGACTGTGTAGATATTTCCATGTTTTTACAGATGGCAGTGTAGATTTTTCAATGTTTATAGAGATGGCGCTGTAGATATTTCCATGTTTATACAGATAACGGTGGAGATATTTCCATGTTTATACAGATAGCGGTGTAGATATTTCCATGTTTATAGAGATAGCGGTGTAGGTATTTCCAGGTTTATAGACATAGAGGTGTAGATATTTCCATGTTTATATAGATGGCGTTGTAGGTATTTCCATGTTTATACCGATAGCGGTGTTGGTATTTCCACGTTTATACAGATAGCGATGTAGATATTTCCATGTTTATACAGCTCGCGGTGCAGATATTTATATCTTTATACAGATGGCATTGTACATATTTCCTTATTCACACAGATGCCGGTGTAGATGTTTCCATGTTTATACAGATGGCGAAGTAGTTAGTTCCATGTTTATGGAGATGGCAGTGTAGATATTTTCATGTTTATAGAGATGGCGGTGTAGCTATTTCCATGTTTATAGAGATAGCAGTGTAGATATTTACATGTTTCTACAGATGGCTGTGTAGATATTTGCATGTGTATACAGATGGCATTGTAGATATTTCCATGTTTATACAGATGACTGTATAGGTATTTCCATGTTTTTACAGATGGCAGTGCAGATATTTCCATGTTTATAGAGATAGCGATGTAGATATTTCCATGTTTGTACGGATGGCGGTGTTGATAATTCCATCTATACACAGATGGCCGTGTAGATATTTCCATGTTTATACAGATGGCGGCATATATATTTCCATGGACATGCAGATGGCGGTGTAGATATTTCCATGTTTATACAGATAGCGTTGTAGTTATTTCCATGTTTACACAGATGGTGGTGTAGATATTTCCGTGTTTATACACATGGCGGAGTAGATACTTCCATCTTTATGGAGATGGCAGTGTAGATATTTTCATGTTTATAGAGATGGCGGTGTAGATATTTCCATATTTATAGAGATAGCGGTGTAGATATTTCCATCTTTCTACAGATGGCAGTGTAGATAATTCCATGTTTATACAGATGGCCGTGTAGATATTTCCATATTTATACAGATGTCTGTGTAGATATTTCCATGTGTATTCAGATGGTATTGTAGGTATTTCCATGTTTATACAGATGGTGGTGTAGATATTTCCATGTTTATTCAGATGACTGTGTAGATATTTCCATGTTTTTACAGATGGCAGTGTAGATTTTTCAATGTTTATAGAGATGGCGCTGTAGATATTTCCATGTTTATACAGATAACGGTGGAGATATTTCCATGTTTATAGAGATAGCGGTGTAAGTATTTCCATGTTTATAGAGATAGCGGTGTAGGTATTTCCAGGTTTATAGACATAGAGGTGTAGATATTTCCATGTTTATATAGATGGCGTTGTAGGTATTTCCATGTTTATACCGATAGCGGTGTTGGTATTTCCACGTTTATACAGATAGCGATGTAGATATTTCCATGTTTATACAGCTCGCGGTGCAGATATTTATATCTTTATACAGATGGCATTGAACATATTTCCTTATTCACACAGATGCCGGTGTAGATGTTTCCATGTTTATATAGATGGCGAAGTAGTTAGTTCCATGTTTATGGAGATGGCAGTGTAGATATTTTCATGTTTATAGAGATGGCGGTGTAGATATTTCCATGTTTATAGAGATAGCAGTGTAGATATTTACATGTTTCTACAGATGGCTGTGTAGATATTTGCATGTGTATACAGATGGCATTGTAGATATTTCCATGTTTATACAGATGACTGTATAGGTATTTCCATGGTTTTACAGATGGCAGTGCAGATATTTCCATGTTGATTGAGATAGCGATGTAGATATTTCCATGTTTGTACGGATGGCGGTGTTGATATTTCCATCTATACACAGATGGCCGTGTAGATATTTCCATGTTTATACAGATGGCGGCATAGATATTTCCATGGACATGCAGAGGGCGGTGGAGATATTTCCATGTTTATACAGATAGCGGTGTAGTTATTTCCATGTTTACACAGATGGTGGTGGAGATATTTCCGCGTTTATACACATGGCGGAGTAGATACTTCCATTTTATGGAGATGGCAGTGTAGATATTTTCATGTTTATAGAGATGGCGGTGTAGATATTTCCATATTTATAGAGATAGCGGTGTACATATTTCCATCTTTCTACAGATGGCAGTGTAGATATTTCCATGTTTATACAGATGGCCATGTAGATATTTACATATTTATACAGATGTCTGTGTAGATATTTCCATGTGTATACAGATGGTATTGTAGGTGTTTCCATGTTTATACAGATGGTGGTGTAGATATTTCCATGTTTATTCAGATGACTGTGTAGATATTTCCATGTTTTTACAGATGGCAGTGTAGATATTTCAATGTTTACAGAGATGGCGCTGTAGATATTTCCATGTTTAAACAGATAACGGTGGAGATATTTCCATGTTCATACAGACAGCAGTGGAGATATTTCCATGTTTATACACATAGCTGTGTACATATTTCCATGTTTATAGAGACAGCGGTGTAGGCATTTCCATGTTTATACAGATAGCGGTGCAGATATTTCCATGTTTACACAGATGCCTAGGCAGATATTTCCATATTTATACAGAGGGCTGTGTAGATATTTCTATGTTTATACAGATGGCAGTGTAGATATTTCCATGTTCCTACACATGACTGTGTAGGTATTTCCATCTTTATACAGATGGCTTTGTAGATATTTCCATGTTTATAGAGATAGCGGTGCAGATATTTCCATGTTTATACAGATAGCGCTGTATGTATTTCCATGTTTATACAGATCGTGGTGTAGATATTTCCGTGTTTATACACAGGGCGCAGTAGATACTTCCATCTTTATGGAGATGGCAGTGTAGATATTTTCATGTTTATAGAGACGGCGGTGTAGATATTTCCATATTTATAGAGATAGCGGTGTAGATATTTCCATCTTTCTACAGATGGCAGTGTAGATAATTCCATGTTTATACAGATGGCCGTGTAGATATTTCCATATTTATACAGATGTCTGTGTAGATATTTACATGTGTATACAGATGGTATTGTGGGTATTTCCATGTTTATACAGATGGTGGTGTAGATAATTCCATGTTTATTCAGATGACTGTGTAGATATTTCCATGTTTTTACAGATGGCAGTGTAGATTTTTCAATGTTTATAGAGATGGCGCTGTAGATATTTCCATGTTTATACAGATAACGGTGGAGATATTTCCATGTTTATACAGATAGCGGTGTAGATATTTCCAAGTTTATAGAGATAGCGGTGTAGGTATTTCCAGGTTTATAGACATGGCGGTGTAGATATTTCCATGTTTATATAGATGGCGTTGTAGGTATTTCCATGTTTATACCGATAGCGGTGTTGGTATTTCCACGTTTATACAGATAGCGATGAAGATATTTCCATGTTTATACAGCTCGCGGTGCAGATATTTATATCTTTATACAGATGGTATTGTACATATTTCCTTATTCACACAGATGCCGGTGTAGATGTTTCCATGTTTATACAGATGGCGAAGTAGTTAGTTCCATGTTTATGGAGATGGCAGTGTAGATATTTTCATGTTTATAGAGATGGCGGTGTAGCTATTTCCATGTTTATAGAGATAGCAGTGTAGATATTTACATGTTTCTACAGATGGCTGTGTAGATATTTGCATGTGTATACAGATGGCATTGTAGATATTTCCATGTTTATACAGATGACTATATAGGTATTTCCATGTTTTTACAGATGGCAGTGCAGATATTTCCATGTTTATAGAGATAGCGATGTAGATATTTCCATGTTTGTACGGATGGCGGTGTTGATATTTCCATCTATACACAGATGGCCGTGTAGATATTTCCATGTTTATACAGATGGCGGCATAGATATTTACATGGACATGCAGATGGCGGTGGAGATATTTCCATGTTTATACAGATAGCGGTGTAGTTATTTCCATGTTTACACAGATGGTGGTGTAGATATTTCCGTGTTTATACACATGGCGGAGTAGATACTTCCATCTTTATGGAGATGGCATTGTAGATATTTTCATGTTTGTAGAGATGGCGGTGTAGATATTTCCATATTTATAGAGATAGCGGTGTACATATTTTTATCTTTCTACAGATGGCAGTGTAGATATTTCCATGTTTATACAGATGGCCATGTAGATATTTCCATATTTATACAGATGTCTGTGTAGATATTTCCATGTGTATACAGATGGTATTGTAGGTGTTTCCATGTTTATACAGATGGTGGTGTAGATATTTCCATGTTTATTCAGATGACTGTGTAGATATTTCCATGTTTTTACAGATGGCAGTGTAGATATTTCAATGTTTATAGAGATGGCGCTGTAGATATTTCCATGTTTACACAGATAACGGTGGAGATATTTCCATGTTTATACAGACAGCAGTGGAGGTATTTCCATGTTTATACACATAGCGGTGTACATATTTCCATGTTTATAGAGACAGCGGTGTAGGTATTTCCATGTTTATACAGATAGCGGTGCAGATATTTCCATGTTTACACAGATGCCTATGCAGATATTTCCATATTTATACAGAGGGCTGTGTAGATATTTCTATGTTTATACAGATGGCAGTGTAGGTATTTCCATGTTCTTACACATTACTGTGTAGGTATTTCCATCTTTATACAGATGGCTTTGTAGAAATATCCATGTTTATAGAGATAGCGGTGCAGATATTTCCATGTTTATATAGATAGCGCTGTATATATTTCCATGTTTATACAAATCGTGGTGTAGGTATTTCCGTGTTTACACACAGGGCGGAGTAGATATTTCCATCTTTATGGAGATGGCAGTGTAGATATTTTCATGTTTATAGAGATGGCGGTGTAGATATTTCCATATTTATAGAGATAGCGGTGTAGATATTCCCATCTTTCTACAGATGGCTGTGTAGATAATTCCATGTTTATACAGATGGCCGTGTAGATATTTCCATATTTATACAGATGTCTGTGTAGATATTTCCATGTGTATACAGATGGTATTGTAGGTATTTCCATGTTTATACAGATGGTGGTGTAGATATTTCCATGTTTATTCAGATGACTGTGTAGATATTTCCATGTTTTTACAGATGGCAGTGTAGATTTTTCAATGTTTATAGAGATGGCGCTGTAGATATTTCCATGTTTATACAGATAACGGTGGAGATATTTCCATGTTTATACAGATAGCGGTGTAGATATTTCCATGTTTATAGAGATAGCGGTGTAGGTATTTCCAGGTTTATAGACATAGAGGTGTAGATATTTCCATGTTTATATAGATGGCGTTGTAGGTATTTCCATGTTTATACCGATAGCGGTGTTGGTATTTCCACGTTTATACAGATAGCGATGTAGATATTTCCATGTTTATACAGCTCGCGGTGCAGATATTTATATCTTTATACAGATGGCATTGTACATATTTCCTTATTCACACAGATGCCGGTGTAGATGTTTCCATGTTTATACAGATGGCGAAGTAGTTAGTTCCATGTTTATGGAGATGGCAGTGTAGATATTTTCATGTTTATAGAGATGGCGGTGTAGCTATTTCCATGTTTATAGAGATAGCAGTGTAGATATTTACATGTTTCTACAGATGGCTGTGTAGATATTTGCATGTGTATACAGATGGCATTGTAGATATTTCCATGTTTATACAGATGACTGTATAGGTATTTCCATGTTTTTACAGATGGCAGTGCAGATATTTCCATGTTTATAGAGATAGCGATGTAGATATTTCCATGTTTGTACGGATGGCGGTGTTGATAATTCCATCTATACACAGATGGCCGTGTAGATATTTCCATGTTTATACAGATGGCGGCATATATATTTCCATGGACATGCAGATGGCGGTGTAGATATTTCCATGTTTATACAGATAGCGTTGTAGTTATTTCCATGTTTACACAGATGGTGGTGTAGATATTTCCGTGTTTATACACATGGCGGAGTAGATACTTCCATCTTTATGGAGATGGCAGTGTAGATATTTTCATGTTTATAGAGATGGCGGTGTAGATATTTCCATATTTAGAGAGATAGCGGTGTACATATTTCCATCTTTCTACAGATGGCAGTGTAGATATTTCCATGTTTATAGAGATGGCCATGTAGATATTTCCATATTTATACAGATGTCTGTGTAGATATTTCCATGTTTATACAGATGTTATTGTAGGTATTTCCATGTATATACAGATGGTGGTGTAGATATTTCCATGTTTATTCAGATGACTGTGTAGTTATTTCCATGTTTTTACAGATGGCAGTGTAGATATTTCAATGTTTATAGAGATGGCGCTGTAGATATTTCCATGTTTAAACAGATAACGGTGGAGACATTTCCATGTTTATACAGACAGCAGTGCAGATATTTCCATGTTTATACACATAGCGGTGTACATATTTCCATGTTTATAGAGACAGCGGTGTAGGTATTTCCATGTTTATACAGATAGCGGTGCAGATATTTCCATGTTTACACAGATGCCTATGCAGATATTTCCATATTTATACAGAGGGCTGTGTGGATATTTCTATTTTTATACAGATGTCAGTGTAGATATTTCCATGTTCTTACACATGACTGTGTAGGTATTTCCATCTTTATACAGATGGCTTTGTAGATATTTCCATGTTTATAGAGATAGCGGTGCAGATATTTCCATGTTTATACAGATAGCGCTGTATATATTTCCATGTTTATACAGATCGTGGTGTAGATATTTCCATGTTTATACACAGGGCGGAGTAGATACTTCCATCTTTATGGAGATGGCAGTGTAGATATTTTCATGTTTATAGAGATGGCGGTGTAGGTATTTCCATATTTATAGAGATAGCCGTGTAGATATTTCCATCTTTCTACAAATGGCAATATAGATAATTCCATGTTTATACAGATGGCCGTGTAGATATTTCCATATTTATACAGATGTCTGTGTAGATATTTCCATGTGTATACATATGGTATTGTAGGTATTTCCATGTTTATACAGATGGTGGTGTAGATATTTCCATGTTTATTCAGATGACTGTGTAGATATTTCCATGTTTTTACAGATGGCAGTGGAGATTTTTCAATGTTTATAGAGATGGCGCTGTAGATAATTCCATGTTTATACAGATAACGGTGGAGATATTTCCATGTTTATAGAGATAGCGGTGTAGGTATTTCCATGTTTATAGACATAGCGGTGTAGATATTTCCATATTTATATAGATGGCGTTGAAGATATTTCCATGTTTATACCGATAACGGTGTTGGTATTTCCACGTTTATACAGATAGCGATGTAGATATTTCCATGTTTATACAGCTCACGGTGCAGATATTTATATCTTTATACAGATGGCATGGTACATATTTCCTTATTCACACAGATGCCGGTGTAGATGTTTCCATGTTTATACAGATGGCGAAGTAGTTAGTTCCATGTTTATGGAGATGGCAGTGTAGATATTTTCATGTTTATAGAGATGGCGGTGTAGATATTTCCATGTTTATAGAGATAGCAGTGTAGATATTTACATGTTTATACAGATGGCTGTGTAGATATTTCCATGTGTATACAGATGGCATTGTAGATATTTCCATGTTTATACAGATGACTGTATAGGTATTTCCATGTTTTTACAGATGGCAGTGCAGATATTTCCATGTTTATAGAGATAGCGATGTAGATATTTCCATGTTTGTACGGAAGGCGGTGTTGATATTTCCATCTATACACAGATGGCCGTGTAGATATTTCCATGTTTATACAGATGGCGGCATAGATATTTCCATGGACATGCAGATGGCGGTGTAGATATTTCCATATTTATACACATAGCGGTGTAGTTATTTCCATGTTTACACAGATGGTGGTGTAGATATTTCCGTGTTTATACACATGGCGGAGTAGATACTTCCATCTTTATGGAGATGGCAGTGTCGATATTTTCATGTTTATAGAGATGGCGGTGTAGATATTTCCATATTTATAGAGATAGCGGTGTACATATTTCCATCTTTCTACAGATGGCAGTGTAGATATTTCCATGTTTATACAGATGGCCATGTAGATATTTCCATATTTATACAGATGTCTGTGTAGATATTTCCATGTGTATACAGATGGTATTGTAGGTATTTCCATGTTTATACAGATGGTGGTGTAGATATTTCCATGTTTATTCAGATGACTGTGTAGTTATTTCCATGTTTTTACAGATGGCAGTGTAGATATTTCAATGTTTATAGAGATGGCGCTGTAGATATTTCCATGTTTAAACAGATAACGGTGGAGACATTTCCATGTTTATACAGACAGCAGTGGAGATATTTCCATGTTTATACACATAGCGCTGTACATATTTCCATGTTTATAGAGACAGCGGTGTAGGTATTTCCATGTTTATACAGATAGCGGTGCAGATATTTCCATGTTTACACAGATGCCTATGCAGATATTTCCATATTTATACAGAGGGCTGTGTAGATATTTCTATGTTTATACAGATGGCAGTGTAGGTATTTCCACGTTCCTACACATGACTGTGTAGGTATTTCCATCTTTATACAGATGGCTTTGTATATATTTCCATGTTTATAGAGATAGCGGTGCAGATATTTCCATGTTTATACAGATAGCGCTGTATATATTTCCATGTTTATACAGATCGTGGTGTAGATATTTCCATGTTTATACACAGGGCGGAGTAGATACTTCCATCTTTATGGAGATGGCAGTGTAGATATTTTCATGTTTATAGAGATGGCGGTGTAGATATTTCCATATTTATAGAGATAGCCGTGTAGATATTTCCATCTTTCTACAGATGGCAGTGTAGATAATTCCATGTTTATACAGATGGCCGTGTAGATATTTCCATATTTATACAGATGTCTGTGTAGATATTTCCATGTGTATACATATGGTATTGGAGGTATTTCCATGTTTATACAGATGGTGGTGTAGATATTTCCATGTTTATTCAGATGACTGTGTAGATATTTCCATGTTTTTACAGATGGCAGTGTAGATTTTTCAATGTTTATAGAGATGGCGCTGTAGATAATTCCATGTTTATACAGATAACGGTGGAGATATTTCCATGTTTATACAGATAGCGGTGTAGATATTTCCATGTTTATAGAGATAGCGGTGTAGGTATTTCCATGTTTATAGACATAGCGGTGTAGATATTTCCATATTTATATAGATGGCGTTGTAGATATTTCCATGTTTATACCGATAACGGTGTTGGTATTTCCACGTTTATACAGATAGCGATGTAGATATTTCCATGTTTATACAGCTCACGGTGCAGATATTTATATCTTTATACAGATGGCATGGTACATATTTCCTTATTCACACAGATGCCGGTGTAGATGTTTCCATGTTTATATAGATGGCGAAGTAGTTAGTTCCATGTTTATGGAGATGGCAGTGTAGATATTTTCATGTTTATAGAGATGGCGGTGTAGATATTTCCATGTTTATAGAGATAGCAGTGTAGATATTTACATGTTTCTACAGATGGCTGTGTAGATATTTGCATGTGTATACAGATGGCATTGTAGATATTTCCATGTTTATACAGATGACTGTATAGGTATTTCCATGTTTTTACAGATGGCAGTGCAGATATTTCCATGTTTATAGAGATATCGATGTAGATATTTCCATGTTTGTACGGATGGCGGTGTTGATATTTCCATCTATACACAGATGGCCGTGTAGATATTTCCATGTTTATACAGATGGCGGCATAGATATTTCCATGGACATGCAGATGGCGGTGTAGATATTTCCATATTTATACACATAGCGGTGTAGTTATTTCCATGTTTACACAGATGGTGGTGTAGATATTTCCGTGTTTATACACATGGCGGAGTAGATACTTCCATCTTTATGGAGATGGCAGTTTAGATATTTTCATGTTTATAGAGATGGCGGTGTAGATATTTCCATATTTATAGAGATAGCGGTGTACATATTTCCATCTTTCTACACATGGCAGTGTAGATATTTCCATGTTTATACAGATGGCCATGTAGATATTTCCATATTTATACAGATGTCTGTGTAGATATTTCCATGTGTATACAGATGGTATTGTAGGTATTTCCATGTTTATACAGATGGTGGTGTAGATATTTCCATGTTTATTCAGATGACTGTGTAGATATTTCCATGTTTTTACAGATGGCAGTGTAGATATTTCAATGTTTATAGAGATGGCGCTGTAGATATTTCCATGTTTAAACAGATAACGGTGGAGATATTTCCATCTTTATACAGACAGCAGTGGAGATATTTCCATGTTTATACACATAGCGGTGTACATATTTCCATGTTTATAGAGACAGCGGTGTAGGTATTTCCATGTTTATACAGATAGCGGTGCAGATATTTCCATGTTTACACAGATGCCTATGCAGATATTTCCATATTTATACAGACGGCTGTGTAGATATTTCTATGTTTATACAGATGGCAGTGTATATATTTCCATGTTCCTACACATGACTGTGTAGGTATTTCCATCTTTATACAGATGGCTTTGTAGATATTTCCATGTTTATAGAGATAGCGCTGTATGTATTTCCATGTTTATACAGATCGTGGTGTAGATATTTCCGTGTTTATACACAGGGCGGAGTAGATACTTCCATCTTTATGGAGATGGCAGTGTAAATATTTTCGTATTTATAGAGATGGCGGTGTAGATATTTCCATATTTATAGAGATAGCGGTGTAGATATTTCCATCTTTCTACAGATGGCAGTGTAGATAATTCCATGTTTATACAGATGGCGGTGTAGATATTTCCATATTTATACAGATGTCTGTGTAGATATTTCCATGTGTATACAGTTGGTATTGTAAGTATTTCCATGTTTATACAGATGGTGGTGTAGATATTTCCATGTTTATTCAGATGACTGTGTAGATATTTCCATGTTTTTACAGATGGCAGTGTAGATTTTTCAATGTTTATAGAGATGGCGCTGTAGATATTTCCATGTTTATACAGATAACGGTGGAGATATTTCCATGTTTATACAGATAGCGGTGTAGATATTTCCATGTTTATAGAGACAGCGGTGTAGGTATTTCCATGTTTATAGACATAGCGGTGTAGATATTACCATGTTTATATAGATGGCGTTGTAGATATTTCCATGTTTATACCGATAGCGGTGTTGGTATTTCCACGTTTATACAGATAGCGATGTAGATATTTCCATGTTTATACAGCTCGCGGTGCAGATATTTATATCTTTATACAGATGGCATGGTACATGTTTCCTTATTCACACAGATGCCGGTGTAGATGTTTCCATGTTTATACAGATGGCGAAGTAGTTAGTTCCATGTTTATGGAGATGGCAGTGTAGATATTTCCATGTTTATAGAGATAGCAGTGTAGATATTTACATGTTTCTACAGATGGCTGTGTGGATATTTCCATGTGTATACAGATGGCATTGTAGATATTTCCATGTTTATACAGATGACTGTATAGGTATTTCCATGTTTTTACAGATGGCAGTGCAGATATTTCCATTTTTATAGAGATAGCGATGTAGATATTTCCATGTTTGTACGGATGGCGGTGTTGATATTTCCATCTATACACAGATGGCCGTGTAGATGTTTCCATGTTTATACAGAAGGCGGCGCAGATATTTCCATGGATATGTAGAAGGCCGTGTAGATATTTCCATGTTTATACAGATAGCGGTGTAGTTATTTCCATGTATATACAGATGGCTGTGTAGATATTTCCATGATTATACAGATGGCTGTGTAGATATTTCCATGTTTATACAGATGACTTTGTAGGTATTTCCATGTTTATACAGATGGCGGTGTAGGTATTTCCATGTTTATAGAGATAGCTGTGTAGATATTTCCATGTTTATACAGATAGGGGTGTAGATATTTCCATGTTTATAGAGATCGCGGTGTAGATATTTCCATGTTTATACAGACAGCAGTGGAGTTATTTCCATGTTTATACACATAGCGGTGTACATATTTCCATGTTTATAGAGACAGCGCTGTACGTATTTCCATGTTTATACAGATAGCGGTGCAGATATTTCCATGTTTGTACAGATAGCGGTGCAGATATTTCCATGTTTATACCGATGCCTATGCAGATATTTCCATATTTATACAGAGGGCTCTGTAGATATTTCCATGTTTATACAGATGGCAGTGTAGATTTTTCCATGTTCCTACACATGACTGTGTAGGTATTTCCATGTTTATACAGATGGCTTTGTAGTTATTTCCATGTTTATAGAGATAGCGGTGCAGATAGTTCCATGTTTATACAGATAGCGGTGTAAATATTTGCATGTTTATACAGATCGTGGTGTAGATATTTCCATGTTTATACAGATACCGGTGTAGAAATTTCCATGTTTATACAGACCGCAGTGTAGATATCTCCATGTTTATACAGATAGCGGTGTAGATATTTCCATGTATATACAGATGGCTGTGTAGATATTTCCATGTTTATACAAATGGCTGTATAGATATTTCCATGTTTATACAGATGACTTTGTAGGCATTTCCATGTTTATACAGATGGCGGTGTAGGTATTTCCATGTTTATAGAGATAGCTGTGTAGATATTTCCATGTTTATACAGATAGCGGTGTAGATATTTCCATGTTTATAGAGCTCGCGGTGTAGATATTTCCATGTTTATACAGACAGCAGTGGAGTTATTTCCATGTTTATACACATAGCGGTGTACATATTTCCACGTTTATAGAGACAGCGGTGTACGTATTTCCATGTTTATACAGATAGCGGTGCAGATATTTCCATGTTTATACAGATAGCGGTGCAGATATTTCCATGTTTATACCGATGCCTATGCAGATATTTCCATATTTATACAGAGGGCTCTGTAGATATTTCCATGTTTATACAGATGGCAGTGTAGATTTTTCCATGTTCCTACACATGACTGTGTAGGTATTTCCATGTTTATACAGATGGCTTTGTAGTTATTTCCATGTTTATAGAGGTAGCGGTGTAGATATTTCCATGTATATACAGAGAGCGTTATAGATATTTCCATGTTTATAGAGATCGCGGTGTAGATATTTCCATGTTTATACAGATACCGGTGTAGAAATTTCCATGTTTATACAGACCGCAGTGTAGATATCTCCATGTTTATACAGATAGAGGTGTAGATATTTCCATGTTTGTACAGATGGCGGTGTTGGTGTTTCCATCTATACACAGATTGCCGTGTAGGTATTTCCATGTGTATACAGATGGCATTGTAGATATTTCCATGTTTATACAGATGGTGGTGTAGATATTTCCATGTTTATACAGATGACTGTATAGGTATTTCCATGTTTTTACAGATGGCATTGTAGATCTTTCCATGTTTATAGAGATAGTAGTGTAGATATTTCCATGTTTATACAGATGGCGATGTAGATATTTCCATGTTTATAGAGATAGCGGTGTAGATATTTCCATATTTATACAGATAACGGTGTAGATATTTCCATGTTTATACAGATAGCAGTGTAAATATTTCCATGTTTATACAGATCACGGTGTAGATATTTCCAGGTTTATAGAGATAGCAGTGTAGATATTTCCATGTTTATACAGACAGCGGTTTAGCTATTTCCATGTTTATACAGACCGCGGTGTAGATATTTCCATGTTTATACAGATAGCGGCGCAGATATTTCCATGTTTTTACAGATGGTGGTGTTGATATTTCCATCTATACACAGATGACCGTGTAGATATTTCCATGTTTATACAGAAGGCGGCGCAGATATTTCCATGGATATGTAGAAGGCGGTGTAGATATTTCCATGTTTATACAGATAGCGATGTAGAGGTTTCCATGTATATACAGATGGCTGAGTAGATATTTCCATGTTTATACAGATGGCTCTGTAGATATTTCCATGTTTATACAGACGACTTTGTAGGAATTTCCATGTTTATACAGATGGCGGTGTAGGTATTTCCATGTTTATAGAGGTAGCTGTGTAGATATTTCCATGTTTATACAGATAGCGGTGTAGATATTTCCATGTTTATAGAGATAGCGGTGTAGATATTTCCATATTTATACAGATAACGGTGTAGATATTTCCATGTTTATACAGATAGCAGTGTAAATATTTCCATGTTTATACAGATCACGGTGTAGATATTTCCAGGTTTATACAGATAGCAGTGTAGATATTTCCATGTTTATACAGATAGCGGTTTAGCTATTTCCATGTTTATACAGACCGCGGTGTAGATATTTCCATGTTTATACAGATAGCGGTGCAGATATTTCCATGTTTGTACAGATGGCGGTGTTGATATTTCCATCTATACACAGATGACCGTGAAGATATTTCCATCTTTATACAGAAGGAGGCGCAGATATTTCCATGGATATGTAGAAGGCGGTGTAGATATTTCCATGTTTATACAGATAGCGATGTAGAGGTTTCCATGTATATACAGATGGCTGAGTAGATATTTCCATGTTTATACAGATGGCTCTGTAGATATTTCCATGTTTATACAGACGACTTTGTAGGAATTTCCATGTTTATACAGATGGCGGTGTAGGTATTTCCATGTTTATAGAGATAGCTGTGTAGATATTTCCATGTTTATACAGATAGCGGTGTAGATATTTCCATGTTTATAGAGATAGCGGTGTAGATATTTCCATATTTATACAGATAACGGTGTAGATATTTCCATGTTTATACAGATAGCAGTGTAAATATTTCCATGTTTATACAGATCACGGTGTAGATATTTCCAGGTTTATACAGATAGCAGTGTAGATATTTCCATGTTTATACAGATAGCGGTTTAGCTATTTCCATGTTTATACAGACCGCGGTGTAGATATTTCCATGTTTATACAGATAGCGGTGCAGATATTTCCATGTTTGTACAGATGGCGGTGTTGATATTTCCATCTATACACAGATGACCGTGAAGATATTTCCATCTTTATACAGAAGGAGGCGCAGATATTTCCATGGATATGTAGAAGGCGGTGTAGTTATTTCCATGTTTATACAGATAGCGGTGTAGATATTTCCATGTATATACAGATGGCTGTGTAGATATTTCCATGTTTTTACAGATGGCTGTGTAGATATTTCCATGTTTATACAGATGACTTTGTAGGTATTTCCATGTTTAAACAGATGGCGGTGTAGGTATTTCCATGTTTATAGAGATAGCTGTGTAGATATTTCCATGTTTATACAGATCGCAGTGTAGATATTTCCATGTTTATACAGACAGCAGTGGAGATATTTCCATGTTTATACACATAGCGGTGTACATATTTCCATGTTTATAGAGACAGCGGTGTAGGTATTTCCATGTTTATACAGATCACGGTGTAGATATTTCCATGTTTATACAGACAGCAGTGGAGATATTTCCATGTTTATACACATAGCGTTGTACATATTTCCATGTTTATAGAGACAGCGGTGTAGTTATTTCCATGTTTATACAGATAGCGGTGCAGATATTACCATGTTTATACAGATGCCAATGCAGATATTTCCATATTTATACAGAGGGCTCTGTAGATATTTGCATGTTTATACAGATGGCAGTGTAGATTTTTCCATGTTCCGACACATGACTGTGTAGGTATTTCCATCTTTATACAGATGGCTTTGTAGATATTTCCATGTTTATAGAGATAGCGGTGCAGATATTTCCATGTTTATACAGATCGTGGGGTAGATATTTCCATGTTTATACACATACCGGTGTAGAAAGTTCAATGTTTATACAGACCGCAGTGTAGATATCTCCATGTTTATACAGATAGCGGTGTAGATATTTCCATGTTTGTACAGATGGCGGATTTGGTGATTCCATCTATACACAGATTGCCGTGTAGGTATTTCCATGTGTATACAGATGGCATTGAAAATATTTCCATGTTTATACAGATGGTGGTGTAGATATTTCCATGTTTATACAGATGACTGTATAGGTATTTCCATGTTTTTACAGATGGCATTGTAGATCTTTCCATGTTTATAGAGATAGCATTGTAGATATTTCCATGTTTATACAGATGGCGGTGTAGATATTTCCATGTTTATAGAGATAGCGGTGTAGATATTTCCATATTTATACAGATAACGGTGTAGATATTTCCATGTTTTTACAGATAGCAGTGTAAATATTTCCATGTTTATACAGATCACGGTGTAGATATTTCCAGGTTTATAGAGATAGCAGTGTAGATATTTCCATGTTTATACAGATAGCGGTTTAGCTATTTCCATGTTCATACAGACCGCGGTGTATTTATTTCCATGTTTATACAGATAGCGGTGCAGATATTTCCATCTTTGTACAGATGGCGGTGTTGATATTTCCATTTATACACAGATGAACGTGTAGATATTTCCATGTTTATACAGAAGGCGGCGCAGATATTTCCATGGATATGTAGAAGGCGGTGTAGATATTTCCATGTTTATACAGATAGCGTTGTAGATATTTCCATGTATATACAGATGGCTGTGTAGATATTTCCATGTTTATACAGATGGCTGTGTAGTTATTTCCATGTTTATGCAGATGACTTTGTGGGTATTTCCATGTTTATACAGATGGCGGTGTAGGTATTTCCATGTTTATAGAGATAGCTGTGTGGATATTTCCATGTTTATACAGATAGCGGTGTAGATATTTCCATGTTTATAGAGATAGCCGTGTAGATATTTCCATATTTATACAGATAACGGTGTAGGTATTTCCATGTTTATACAGATAGCAGTGTAAATATTTCCATGTTTATACAGATCACGGTGTAGATATTTCCAGGTTTATAGAGATAGCAGTGTAGATATTTCCATGTTTATACAGATAGCGGTTTACCTATTTCCATGTTTATACAGACCGCGGTGTAGATATTTCCATGTTTATACAGATAGCGGTGCAGATATTTCCATGTTTGTACAGATGGCGGTGTTGATATTTCCATCTATACACAGATGACCGAGTAGATATTTCTATGTTCATACAGAAGGCCACGCAGATATTTCCATGGATATGTAGAAGGCGGTGTAGATATTTCCATGTTTATACAGATAGTGGTGTAGATATTTCCATGTATATACAGATGGCTGTGTAGATATTTCCATGTTTATACAGATGGCTGTGTAGATATTTCCATGTTTATACAGGTGACTTTGTATGTATTTCCATGTTTATTCAGATGGCGGTGTAGGTATTTCCATGTTTATAGAGATAGCTGTGTAGATATTTCCATGTTTATACAGATGGCGGTGTAGGTATTTCCATGTTTATAGAGATAGCTGTGTAGATATTTCCATGTTTATACAGATAGCGGTGTAGATATTTCCATGTTTATAGAGATCGCGGTGTAGATATTTCCATGTTTATACAGACAGCAGTGGAGATATTTCCATGTTTATACACATAGCGGTGTACTTATTTCCATGTTTATACAGACAGCGGTGTAGGTATTTCCATGTTTATACATATCACGGTGTAGATATTTCCATGTTTATACAGACAGCAGTGTAGATATTTCCATGTTTATACAGATAGCGGTGTAGATATTTCCATGTATATACAGATGGCTGTGTAGATATTTCCATGTTTATACAGATGGCTGTGTAGATATTTCCATGTTTATAGAGATCACGGTGTAGATATTTCAATGTTTATACAGACAGCAGTGGAGATATTTCAATGTTTATACACATAGCGTTGTACATATTTCCATGTTTATAGAGACAGCGGTGTAGGCATTTCCATGTTTATACAGATAGCGGTGCAGATATTTCCGTGTTTATACAGATGCCTATACAGATATTTCCATATTTATACAGACGGCTCTGTAGCTATTTCCATATTGACACAGATGGCAGTGTAGATATTTCAATGTTCCTACACATGACTGTGTAGGTATTTCCATGTTTATACAGATGGCTTTGTAGGTATTTCCATGTTTATAGAGATAGCGGTGTGATATTTCCATGTTTATACAGATAGCGGTGTAAATATTTCCATGTTTATACAGATCGTTGTGTAGATATTTCCATGTTTATACAGATACCAGTGTAGAAATTTCCATGTTTACACAGACCGCAGTGTAGATATCTCCATGTTTATACAGATAGCGGTGTAGATATTTCCATGTTTGTACAGATGACGGTGTTGGTGTTTCCATCTATACACAGATTGCCGTGTAGGTATTTCCATGTGTATACAGATGGCTTTGTAGATATTTCCATGTTTATACAGATGGTGTAGATATTTCCATGTTTATACAGATGACTGTATAGGTATTTCCATGTTTTTACAGATGGCATTGTAGATATTTCCATGTTTATAGAGATAGCGGTGTAGATATTTCCATATTTATACAGATAACGGTGTAGATATTTCCATGTTTATACAGATAGCGGTTTAGCTATTTCCATGTTTATACAGACCGCGGTGTAGATATATCCATGTTTATACAGATAGCGGTGCAGATATTTCCATGTTTTTACAGATGGCGGTGTTGATATTTCCATCTATACACAGATGACCGTGTAGATATTTCCATGTTTATAGAGAAGACGGCGCAGATATTTCCATGGATATGTAGAAGGCCGTGTAGATATTTCCATGTTTATACAGATAGCGGTGTAGATATTTCCATGTATATACAGATGGCTGTGTAGATATTTCCATGTTTACACAGACGGCTGTGTAGATATTTCCATGTTTATACAGATGACTTTGTAGGTATTTCCATGTTTATACAGATGGCGGTGTAGGTATTTCCATGTTTATAGAGATAGCTGTGTAGATATTTCCATGTTTATACAGATAGCGGTGTAGATATTTCCATGTTTATAGAGATAGCGGTGAAGAAATTTCCATATTTATACATGTAACGGTGTAGATATTTCCATGTTTATACAGATAGCAGTGTAAATATTTCCATGCTTATACAGATCACGGTGTAGATATTTCCAGGTTTATACAGATAGCAGTGTAGATATTTCCATGTTTATACAGATAGCGGTTTAGCTATTTCCATGTTTATACAGACCACGGTGTAGATATTTCCATGTTTATACAGATAGCGGTGCAGATATTTCCATGTTTGTACAGATGGTCTTGATATTTCCATCTTTACACAGATGACCGTGTAGACATTTCCATGTTTATACAGAAGGCGGCGCAGATATTTCCATGGATATGTAGAAGGCGGTGTAGATATTTCCATGTTTATACAGATAGCTGTGTAGATATTTCCATGTACATACAGATGGCTATGTAGATATTTCCATGTTTATACAGACGGCTGTATAGACATTTCCATGTTTATACAGATGAATTTGTAGGCATTTCCATGTTTATACAGATGGCGGTGTAGGTATTTCCATGTTTATAGAGATAGCTGTGTAGATATTTCCATGTTAATACAGATAGCGATGTAGATATTTCCATGTTTATAGAGATCGCGGTGTAGATATTTCCATGTTTATACAGACAGCACTGGTGTTATTTCCATGTTTATACACATAGCGGTGTACATATTTCCATGTTTATAGAGACAGCAGTGTAGGTATTTCCATGTTTATACAGATTGCGGTGCAGATATTTCCATGTTTATACACATGCCTATGCAGATACTTCCATATTTATACAGAGGGCTCTGTAGATATTTCCATGTTTATACAGATGGCAGTGTAGATTTTTCCATGTTCCTACACATGACTGTGTAGGTATTTCCATGTTTATACAGATGGCTTTGTAGATATTTCCATGTTTATAGAGATAGCGGTGCAGATATTTCCATGTTTATACAGATAGCGGTGTAAATATTTCCATGTTTATACAGATCGTGGTGTAGATATTTCCATGTTTATACAGATACCAGTGTAGAAATTTCCATGTTTACACAGACCGCAGTGTAGATATCTCCATGTTTATACAGATAGCGGTGTAGATATTTCCATGTTTGTACAGATGACGGTGTTGGTGTTTCCATCTATACACAGATTGCCGTGTAGGTATTTCCATGTGTATACAGATGGCTTTGTAGATATTTCCATGTTTATACACATGGTGGTGTAGATATTTCCATGTTTATACAGATGACTGTATAGGTATTTCCATGTTTTTACAGATGGCATTGTAGATATTTCCATGTTTATAGAGATAGCGGTGTAGATATTTCCATATTTATACAGATAACGGTGTAGATATTTCCATGTTTATACAGATAGCGGTTTAGCTATTTCCATGTTTATACAGACCGCGGTGTAGATATATCCATGTTTATACAGATAGCGGTGCAGATATTTCCATGTTTTTACAGATGGCGGTGTTGATATTTCCATCTATACACAGATGACCGTGTAGATATTTCCATGTTTATAGAGAAGACGGCGCAGATATTTCCATGGATATGTAGAAGGCCGTGTAGATATTTCCATGTTTATACAGATAGCGGTGTAGAAATTTCCATGTATATACAGATGGCTGTGTAGATATTTCCATGTTTACACAGACGGCTGTGTAGATATTTCCATGTTTATACAGATGACTTTGTAGGTATTTCCATGTTTATACAGATGGCGGTGTAGGTATTTCCATGTTTATAGAGATAGCTGTGTAGATATTTCCATGTTTATACAGATAGCGGTGTAGATATTTCCATGTTTATAGAGATAGCGGTGAAGAAATTTCCATATTTATACATGTAACGGTGTAGATATTTCCATGTTTATACAGATAGCAGTGTAAATATTTCCATGCTTATACAGATCACGGTGTAGATATTTCCAGGTTTATACAGATAGCAGTGTAGATATTTCCATGTTTATACAGATAGCGGTTTAGCTATTTCCATGTTTATACAGACCACGGTGTAGATATTTCCATGTTTATACAGATAGCGGTGCAGATATTTCCATGTTTGTACAGATGGTCTTGATATTTCCATCTTTACACAGATGACCGTGTAGACATTTCCATGTTTATACAGAAGGCGGCGCAGATATTTCCATGGATATGTAGAAGGCGGTGTAGATATTTCCATGTTTATACAGATAGCTGTGTAGATATTTCCATGTACATACAGATGGCTATGTAGATATTTCCATGTTTATACAGACGGCTGTATAGACATTTCCATGTTTATACAGATGAATTTGTAGGCATTTCCATGTTTATACAGATGGCGGTGTAGGTATTTCCATGTTTATAGAGATAGCTGTGTAGATATTTCCATGTTAATACAGATAGCGATGTAGATATTTCCATGTTTATAGAGATCGCGGTGTAGATATTTCCATGTTTATACAGACAGCACTGGTGTTATTTCCATGTTTATACACATAGCGGTGTACATATTTCCATGTTTATAGAGACAGCAGTGTAGGTATTTCCATGTTTATACAGATTGCGGTGCAGATATTTCCATGTTTATACACATGCCTATGCAGATACTTCCATATTTATACAGAGGGCTCTGTAGATATTTCCATGTTTATACAGATGGCAGTGTAGATTTTTCCATGTTCCTACACATGACTGTGTAGGTATTTCCATGTTTATACAGATGGCTTTGTAGATATTTCCATGTTTATAGAGATAGCGGTGCAGATATTTCCATGTTTATACAGATAGCGGTGTAAATATTTCCATGTTTATACAGATCGTGGTGTAGATATTTCCATGTTTATACAGATACCAGTGTAGAAATTTCCATGTTTACACAGACCGCAGTGTAGATATCTCCATGTTTATACAGATAGCGGTGTAGATATTTCCATGTTTGTACAGATGACGGTGTTGGTGTTTCCATCTATACACAGATTGCCGTGTAGGTATTTCCATGTGTATACAGATGGCTTTGTAGATATTTCCATGTTTATACAGATGGTGGTGTAGATATTTCCATGTTTATACAGATGACTGTATAGGTATTTCCATGTTTTTACAGATGGCATTGTAGATATTTCCATGTTTATAGAGAAAGCGGTGTAGATATTTCCATATTTATACAGATAACGGTGTAGATATTTCCATGTTTATACAGATAGCGGTTTAGCTATTTCCATGTTTATACAGACCGCGGTGTAGATATATCCATGTTTATACAGATAGCGGTGCAGATATTTCCATGTTTTTACAGATGGCGGTGTTGATATTTCCATCTATACACAGATGACCGTGTAGATATTTCCATGTTTATAGAGAAGACGGCGCAGATATTTCCATGGATATGTAGAAGGCCGTGTAGATATTTCCATGTTTATACAGATAGCGGTGTAGATATTTCCATGTATATACAGATGGCTGTGTAGATATTTCCATGTTTACACAGACGGCTGTGTAGATATTTCCATGTTTATACAGATGACTTTGTAGGTATTTCCATGTTTATACAGATGGCGGTGTAGGTATTTCCATGTTTATAGAGATAGCTGTGTAGATATTTCCATGTTTATACAGATAGCGGTGTAGATATTTCCATGTTTATAGAGATAGCGGTGAAGAAATTTCCATATTTATACATGTAACGGTGTAGATATTTCCATGTTTATACAGATAGCAGTGTAAATATTTCCATGCTTATACAGATCACGGTGTAGATATTTTCAGGTTTATACAGATAGCAGTGTAGATATTTCCATGTTTATACAGATAGCGGTTTAGCTATTTCCATGTTTATACAGACCACGGTGTAGATATTTCCATGTTTATACAGATAGCGGTGCAGATATTTCCATGTTTGTACAGATGGTCTTGATATTTCCATCTTTACACAGATGACCGTGTAGACATTTCCATGTTTATACAGAAGGCGGCGCAGATATTTCCATGGATATGTAGAAGGCGGTGTAGATATTTCCATGTTTATACAGATAGCTGTGTAGATATTTCCATGTACATACAGATGGCGATGTAGATATTTCCATGTTTATACAGACGGCTGTATAGACATTTCCATGTTTATACAGATGAATTTGTAGGCATTTCGATGTTTATACAGATGGCGGTGTAGGTATTTCCATGTTTATAGACATAGCTGTGTAGATATTTCCATGTTAATACAGATAGCGATGTAGATATTTCCATGTTTATAGAGATCGCGGTGTAGATATTTCCATGTTTATACAGACAGCACTGGAGTTATTTCCATGTTTATACACATAGCGGTGTACATATTTCCATGTTTATAGAGACAGCAGTGTAGGTATTTCCATGTTTATACAGATTGCGGTGCAGATATTTCCATGTTTATACACATGCCTATGCAGATACTTCCATATTTATACAGAGGGCTCTGTAGATATTTCCATGTTTATACAGATGGCAGTGTAGATTTTTCCATGTTCCTACATATGACTGTGTAGGTATTTCCATGTTTATACAGATGGCTTTGTAGATATTTCCATGTTTATAGAGATAGCTGTGCAGATATTTCCATGTTTATACAGATAGCGGTGTAAATATTTCCATGTTTATACAGATCCTGGTGTAGATATTTCCATGTTTATACAGATACCAGTGTAGAAATTTCCATGTTTACACAGACCGCAGTGTAGATATCTCCATGTTTATAGAGATAGCGGTGTAGATATTTCCATGTTTATACAGATACCGGTGTAGAAATTTCCATGTTTATGCAGACCGCAGTGTAGATATCTCCATGTTTATACAGATAGCGGTGTAGATATTTCCATGTTTGTACAGATGGCGGTGTTGGTGTTTCCATCTATACACAGATTGCCGTTTAGGTATTTCCATGTGTATACAGATGGCATTGTAGATATTTCCATGTTTATACAGATGGTGGTGTAGATATTTCCATGTTTATACAGATGACTGTATAGGTATTTCCATGTTTTTACAGATGGCATTGTAGATATTTCCATGTTTATAGAGATAGCGGTGTAGATATTTCCATATTTATACAGATTACGGTGTAGATATTTCCATGTTTATACAGATAGCAGTGTAAATATTTCCATGTTTATACAGATCACGGTGTAGATATTTCCATGTTTATACAGACCGCTTTGAAGATATTTCCATGTTTATACAGATAGCGGTGCAGATATTTCCATGTTTGTACAGATGGCGGTGTTGATATTTCCATCTATACACTGATGACCGTGTAGATATTTCCATGTTCATACAGAAGGCGGCGCAGATATTTCCATGGATATGTAGAAGGCCGTGTAGATATTTCCATGTTTATACAGATAGAGGTGTAGATATTTCCATGTATATACAGATGGCTGTGTAGATATTTCCATGTTCATACAGATGGCTGTGTAGATATTTCCATGTTTATACAGATGACTTTGTAGGTATTTCCATGTTTATACAGATGGCGGTGTAGTTATTTCCATGTTTATAGAGATAGCTGTGTTGATATTTCCATGTTTATACAGATAGCGGTGTAGATATTTCCATGTTTATACAGATCGCGGTGTAGATATTTCCATGTTTATACAGACAGCAGTGGAGATATTTCCATGTTTATACGCATAGCGGTGTACATATCTCCATGTTTATAGAGACAGCGGTGTAAGTATTTCCATGTTTCTACAGATAGCGGTGCAGATATTTCCATGTTTATACAGATGCCTATGCAGATATTTCCATATTTATACAGAGGGCTCTGTAGATATTTCCATGTTTATACAGATGGCAGTGTAGATTTTTCCATGTTCCTACACATGACTGTGTAGGTACTTCCATGTTTATACAGATGGCTTTGTAGATATTTCCATGTTTGTAGAGATAGCGGTGTAGTTATTTCCATATTTATACAGATAACGGTGTAGATATTTCCATGTTTATACAGATAGCAGTGTAAATATTTCCATTTTTATACAGATCACGCTGTCGATATTTCCATGTTTATACAGACCGCTTTGAAGATATTTCCATGTTTATACAGATAGCGGTGCAGATATTTCCATGTTTGTACAGATGGCGGTGTTGATATTTCCATCTATACACAGATGACCGTGTAGATATTTCCATGTTTATACAGAAGGCGGCGCAGATATTTCCATGGATATGTAGAAGGCCGTGTAGATATTTCCATGTTTATACAGATAGCGGTGTAGATATTTCCATGTATATACAGATGGCTGTGTAGATATTTCCATGTTTATACAGATGGCTGTGTAGATATTTCCATGTTTATACAGATGACTTTGTAGGTATTTCCATGTTTATACAGATGGCGGTGTAGTTATTTCCATATTTATAGAGATAGCTGTGTAGATATTTCCATGTTTATACAGATAGCGGTTTAGAAATTTCCATGTTTATACAGATCGCGGTGTAGATATTTCCATGTTTATACAGACAGCAGTGGAGATATTTCCATGTTTATACGCATAGCGGTGTACATATCTCCATGTTTATAGAGACAGCGGTGTAGGTATTTCCATGTTTCTACAGATAGCGGTGCAGATATTTCCATGTTTATACAGATGCCTATGCAGATATTTCCATATTTATACAGAGGGCTCTGTAGATATTTCCATGTTTATACAGATGGCAGTGTAGATTATTCCATGTTCCTACACATGAGTGTGTAGGTACTTCCATGTTTATACAGATGGCTTTGTAGATATTTCCATGTTTGTAGAGATAGCGGTGTAGATATTTCCATGTTTATACAGATAGCGGTGTAAATATTTCCATGTTTATACAGATCGTGGTGTAGATATTTCCATGTTTATACAGATACCGGTGTAGAAATTTCCATGTTTATACAGACCGCAGTGTAGATATCTCCATGTTTATACAGATAGCCGTGTAGATATTTCCATGTTTGTACAGATGGCGGTGTTGGTGTTTCCATCTATACACAGATTGCCGTGTAGGTATTTCCATGTGTATACAGATGGCATTGTAGATATTTCCATGTTTATACAGATGGTGGTGTAGATATTTCCATGTTTATACAGATGACTGTATAGGTATTTCCATGTTTTTACAGATGGCATTGTAGATATTTCCATGTTTATAGAGATAGCAGTGTAGATATTTCCACGTTTATACAGATTGCGGTTTAGCTATTTCCATGTTTATACAGACCGCGGTGTAGATATTTCCATGTTTATACAGATAGCGGTGCAGATATTTCCATGTTTGTACAGATGGCGGTGTTGATATTTCCATCTATACACAGATGACCGTGTAGATATTTTCATGTGTATACAGAAGGTGGCGCAGATATTTCCATGGATATGTAGAAGGCGGTGTAGATATTTCCATGGTTATACAGATAGCGGTGCAGATATTTCCATGTTTATACAGATCGTGGTGTAGATATTTCCATGTTTAAACAGATACTGTTGTAAAATTTCCATGTTTATACAGACCGCAGTGTAGATATTTCCATGTTTATACAGATAGCGGTGTAGATATTTCCATGTTTGTACAGATGTCGGTGTTGATGTTTCCATCTATACACAGATTGCCGTGAAGGTATTTCCATGTGTATACAGATGACATTGTAGATATTTCCATGTCTATACAGATGGTGGTGTAGTTATTTCCATGTTTATACAGATGAGTGTATAGGTTTTTCCATGTTTTTACAGATGGCATTGTAGATATTTCCATGTTTATAGAGTTAGCAGTGTAGATATTTCCATGTTTATACAGATGGCGGTGTAGATATTTCCATGTTTATAGAAATAGCGCTGTAGATATTTCCATATTTATACAGATAACGGTGTAGATATTTCCATGTTTATACAGATAGCAGTGTAAATATTTCCATGTTTATACAGATCACGGTGTAGATATTTCCAGGTTTATAGAGATAGAAGTGTAGATATTTCCATGTTTATACAGGTAGCGGTTTAGCTATTTCCATGTTTATACAGACCGCGGTGTAGATATTTCCATGTTTGTACAGATAGCGGTGCAGATATTTCCATGTTTGTACAGATGGCGGTGTTGATATTTCCATCTATACACAGATGACCGTGTAGATATTTCCATGTTTTTACAGAAGGTGGCGCAGGTATTTCCATTGATATGTAGAAGGCGGTGTAGAAATTTCCATGTTTATACAGATAGCGGTGTAGATATTTCCATGTATATTCAGATGGCTGTGTAGATATTTCCATGTTTATACAGATGGCTGTGTAGATATTTCCATGTTTATACAGATGACTTTGTAGGAATTTCCATGTTTATACAGATGGCGGTGTAGGTATTTCCATGTTTATAGAGATAGCTGTGTAGATATTTCCATGTTTATACAGATCACGGTGTAGATATTTCCATGTTTATACAGACAGCATTGGAGATATTTCCATGTTTATACTCATAGCGTTGTACATATTTCCATGTTTATAGAGACAGCGGTGTAGGTATTTCCATGTTTATACAGATAGCGGTTCAGATATTTCCATGTTTATACAGATGCCTATGCAGATATTTCCATATTGATACAGAGGGCTCTGTAGATATTTCCATGTTTATACAGATGGCAGTGTGGATTTTTCCATGTTCCTACACATGACTGTGTAGGTATTTCCATGTTTATACAGATGGCTTTGTAGATATTTCCATGTTTATAGAGATAGCGGTGTAGATATTTCCATGTTTATACAGATAGCGGTGTAAATATTTCCATGTTTATACAGATCGTGGTGTAGATATTTCCATGTTTATACAGATACCGGTGTAGAAATTTCCATGTTTATACAGACCGCAGTGTAGATATTTCCATGTTTATACAGATAGCGGTGTAAATATTTCCATGTTTGTACAGATGGCGGTGTTGATGTTTCCATCTATACACAGATTACCTTGTAGGTATTTCCATGTGTATACCGATGACATTGTAGATATTTCCATGTTTATACAGATGGTGGTGTAGATACTTCCATGTTTATACAGATGACTGTATAGGTATTTCCATGTTTTTACAGATGGCATTGTAGATATTTCCAGGTTTATAGAGATAGCAGTGTAGATATTTCCATGTTTATACAGATAGCGATTTAGCTATTTCCATGTTTATACAGACCGCGGTGTAGATAGTTCCATGTTTATACAGATAGCGGTGCAGATATTTCCATGTTTTTACAGATGGCGGTGTTGATATTTCCATCTATACACAGATGACCGTGTAGATATTTCCGTGTTTATACAGAATGTGGCGCAGATATTTCCATGGATATGTAGAAGGCGGTGTAGATATTTCCATGTTTATACAGATAGCGGTGTAGATATGTCCATGTATATAGAGATGGCTGTGTAGATATTTCCATGTTTATACAGATGGCTCTGTAGATATTTCCATGTTTATACAGATGACTTTGTACGTATTTCCATGTTTATACAGATGGCGGTGTAGATTTTTCCATGTTCCTACACATGACTGTGTAGGTACTTCCATGTTTATACAGATGGCTTTGTAGATATTTCCATGTTTGTAGAGATAGCAGTGTAGATATTTCCATGTTTATACAGATAGCGGTGTAAATATTTCCATGTTTATACAGATCGTGGTGTAGATATTTCCATGTTTATACAGATACCGGTGTAGAAATTTCCATGTTTATACAGACCGCAGTGTAGATATCTCCATGTTTATACAGATCGTGGTGTAGATATTTCCATGTTTAAACAGATACTGTTGTAAAATTTCCATGTTTATACAGACCGCAGTGTAGATATTTCCATGTTTATACAGATAGCGGTGTAGATATTTCCATGTTTGTACAGATGTCGGTGTTGATGTTTCCATCTATACACAGATTGCCGTGAAGGTATTTCCATGTGTATACAGATGACATTGTAGATATTTCCATGTCTATACAGATGGTGGTGTAGTTATTTCCATGTTTATACAGATGAGTGTATAGGTTTTTCCATGTTTTTACAGATGGCATTGTAGATATTTCCATGTTTATAGAGTTAGCAGTGTAGATATTTCCATGTTTATACAGATGGCGGTGTAGATATTTCCATGTTTATAGAAATAGCGCTGTAGATATTTCCATATTTATACAGATAACGGTGTAGATATTTCCATGTTTATACAGATAGCAGTGTAAATATTTCCATGTTTATACAGATCACGGTGTAGATATTTCCAGGTTTATAGAGATAGAAGTGTAGATATTTCCATGTTTATACAGGTAGCGGTTTAGCTATTTCCATGTTTATACAGACCGCGGTGTAGATATTTCCATGTTTGTACAGATAGCGGTGCAGATATTTCCATGTTTGTACAGATGGCGGTGTTGATATTTCCATCTATACACAGATGACCGTGTAGATATTTCCATGTTTTTACAGAAGGTGGCGCAGGTATTTCCATTGATATGTAGAAGGCGGTGTAGAAATTTCCATGTTTATACAGATAGCGGTGTAGATATTTCCATGTATATTCAGATGGCTGTGTAGATATTTCCATGTTTATACAGATGGCTGTGTAGATATTTCCATGTTTATACAGATGACTTTGTAGGAATTTCCATGTTTATACAGATGGCGGTGTAGGTATTTCCATGTTTATAGAGATAGCTGTGTAGATATTTCCATGTTTATACAGATCACGGTGTAGATATTTCCATGTTTATACAGACAGCATTGGAGATATTTCCATGTTTATACTCATAGCGTTGTACATATTTCCATGTTTATAGAGACAGCGGTGTAGGTATTTCCATGTTTATACAGATAGCGGTTCAGATATTTCCATGTTTATACAGATGCCTATGCAGATATTTCCATATTGATACAGAGGGCTCTGTAGATATTTCCATGTTTATACAGATGGCAGTGTGGATTTTTCCATGTTCCTACACATGACTGTGTAGGTATTTCCATGTTTATACAGATGGCTTTGTAGATATTTCCATGTTTATAGAGATAGCGGTGTAGATATTTCCATGTTTATACAGATAGCGGTGTAAATATTTCCATGTTTATACAGATCGTGGTGTAGATATTTCCATGTTTATACAGATACCGGTGTAGAAATTTCCATGTTTATACAGACCGCAGTGTAGATATTTCCATGTTTATACAGATAGCGGTGTAAATATTTCCATGTTTGTACAGATGGCGGTGTTGATGTTTCCATCTATACACAGATTACCTTGTAGGTATTTCCATGTGTATACCGATGACATTGTAGATATTTCCATGTTTATACAGATGGTGGTGTAGATACTTCCATGTTTATACAGATGACTGTATAGGTATTTCCATGTTTTTACAGATGGCATTGTAGATATTTCCAGGTTTATAGAGATAGCAGTGTAGATATTTCCATGTTTATACAGATAGCGATTTAGCTATTTCCATGTTTATACAGACCGCGGTGTAGATAGTTCCATGTTTATACAGATAGCGGTGCAGATATTTCCATGTTTTTACAGATGGCGGTGTTGATATTTCCATCTATACACAGATGACCGTGTAGATATTTCCGTGTTTATACAGAATGTGGCGCAGATATTTCCATGGATATGTAGAAGGCGGTGTAGATATTTCCATGTTTATACAGATAGCGGTGTAGATATGTCCATGTATATAGAGATGGCTGTGTAGATATTTCCATGTTTATACAGATGGCTCTGTAGATATTTCCATGTTTATACAGATGACTTTGTACGTATTTCCATGTTTATACAGATGGCGGTGTAGATTTTTCCATGTTCCTACACATGACTGTGTAGGTACTTCCATGTTTATACAGATGGCTTTGTAGATATTTCCATGTTTGTAGAGATAGCAGTGTAGATATTTCCATGTTTATACAGATAGCGGTGTAAATATTTCCATGTTTATACAGATCGTGGTGTAGATATTTCCATGTTTATACAGATACCGGTGTAGAAATTTCCATGTTTATACAGACCGCAGTGTAGATATCTCCATGTTTATACAGATAGCCGTGTAGATATTTCCATGTTTGTACAGATGGCGGTGTTGGTGTTTCCATCTATACACAGATTGCCGTGTAGGTATTTCCATGTGTATACAGATGGCATTGTAGATATTTCCATGTTTATACAGATGGTGGTGTAGATATTTCCATGTTTATACAGATGACTGTATAGGTATTTCCATGTTTTTACAGATGGCATTGTATATATTTCCATGTTTATAGAGATTGCAGTGTAGATATTTCCACGTTTATACAGATTGCGGTTTAGCTATTTCCATGTTTATACAGACCGCGGTGTAGATATTTCCATGTTTATACAGATAGCGGTGCAGATATTTCCATGTTTGTACAGATGGCGGTGTTGATATTTCCAATTATACACAGATGACCGTGTAGATATTTTCATGTTTATACAGAAGGTGGCGCAGATATTTCCATGGATATGTAGAAGGCGGTGTAGATATTTCCATGTTTATACAGATAGCGGTGCAGATATTTCCATGTTTATACAGATCATGGTGTAGATATTTCCATGTTTAAACAGATACTGTTGTAGAAATTTCCATGTTTATACAGACCGCAGTGTAGATATTTCCATGTTTATACAGATAGCGGTGTAGATATTTCCATGTTTGTACAGATGTCGGTGTTGATGTTTCCATCTATACACAGATTGCCGTGAAGGTATTTCCATGTGTATACAGATGACATTGTAGATATTTCCATGTCTATACAGATGGTGGTGTAGTTATTTCCATGTTTATACAGATGAGTGTATAGGTATTTCCATGTTTTTACAGATGGCATTGTAGATATTTCCATGTTTATAGAGTTAGCAGTGTAGATATTTCCATGTTTATACAGATGGCGGTGTAGATATTTCCATGTTTATAGAGATAGCGGTGTAGATATTTCCATATTTATACAGATAACGGTGTAGATATTTCCATGTTTATACAGATAGCAGTGTAAATATTTCCATGTTTATACAGATCACGGTGTAGATATTTCCAGGTTTATAGAGATAGAAGTGTAGATATTTCCATGTTTATACAGATAGCGGTTTAGCTATTTCCATGTTTATACAGACCGCGGTGTAGATATTTCCATGTTTGTACAGATAGCGGTGCAGATATTTCCATGTTTGTACAGATGGCGCTGTTGATATTTCCATCTATACACAGATGACCGTGTAGATATTTCCATGTTTTTACAGAAGGTGGCGCAGGTATTTCCATTGATATGTAGAAGGCGGTGTAGAAATTTCCATGTTTATACAGATAGCGGTGTAGATATTTCCATGTATATTCAGATGGCTGTGTAGATATTTCCATGTTTATACAGATGGCTGTGTAGATATTTCCATGTTTATACAGATGACTTTGTAGGAATTTCCATGTTTATACAGATGGCGGTGTAGGTATTTCCATGTTTATAGAGATAGCTGTGTAGATATTTCCATGTTTATACAGATCACGGTGTAGATATTTCCATGTTTATACAGACAGCATTGGAGATATTTCCATGTTTATACTCATAGCGTTGTACATATTTCCATGTTTATAGAGACAGCGGTGTAGGTATTTCCATGTTTATACAGATAGCGGTGCAGATATTTCCATGTTTATACAGATGCCTATGCAGATATTTCCATATTGATACAGAGGGCTCTGTAGATATTTCCATGTTTATACAGATGGCAGTGTAGATTTTTCCATGTTCCTACACATGACTGTGTAGGTATTTCCATGTTTATACAGATGGCTTTGTAGATATTTCCATGTTTATAGAGATAGCGGTTTAGATATTTCCATGTTTATACAGATAGCGGTGTAAATATTTCCATGTTTATACAGATCGTGGTGTAGATATTTCCATGTTTATACAGATACCGGTGTAGAAATTTCCATGTTTATACAGACCGCAGTGTAGATATTTCCATGTTTATACAGATAGCGGTGTAGATATTTCCATGTTTGTACAGATGGCGGTGTTGATGTTTCCATCTATACACAGATTACCGTGTAGGTATTTCCATGTGTATACAGATGACATTGTAGATATTTCCATGTTTATACAGATGGTGGTGTAGATATTTCCATGTTTATACAGATGACTGTATAGGTATTTCCATGTTTTTACAGATGGCATTGTAGATATTTCCATGTTTATAGAGATAGCAGTGTAGATATTTCCATGTTTATACAGATAGCGATTTAGCTATTTCCATGTTTATACAGACCGCGGTGCAGATATTTCCATGTTTTTACAGATGGCGGTGTTGATATTTCCATCTATACACAGATGACCGTGTAGATATTTCCGTGTTTATACAGAATGCAGCACAGATATTTCCATGGATATGTAGAAGGCAGTGTAGATATTTCCATGTTTATAGAGATAGCGGTGTAGATATGTCCATGTATATACAGATGGCTGTGTAGATATTTCCATGTTTATACAGATGGCTCTGTAGATATTTCCATGTTTATATAGATGACTTTGTACGTATTTCCATGTTTATACAGATGGTGGTGTAGTTATTTCCATGTTTATAGAGATAGCTGTGTAGATATTTCCAAGTTTATAGAGATAGCGGTGTAGATATTTCCATGTTTATACAGATAGCGGTGTAAATATTTCCATGTTTATACAGATCGTGGTGTAGGTATTTCCATGTTTATACAGATACCGGTGTAGAAATTTCCATGTTTATACAGACCGCAGTGTAGATATTTCCATGTTTATACAGATAGCGGTGTAGATATTTCCATGTTTGTACACATGTCGGTGTTGATGTTTCCATCTATACACAGATTGCCGTGAAGGTATTTCCATGTGTATACAGATGACATTGTAGATATTTCCATGTTTATACAGATGGTGGTGTAGATATTTCCATGTTTTTACAGATGAGTGTATAGGTATTTCCATGTTTTTACAGATGGCATTGTAGATATTTCCATGTTTATAGAGTTAGCAGTGTAGATATTTCCATGTTTATACAGATGGCGGTGTAGATATTTCCATGTTTATAGAGATAGCCGTGTAGATACTTCCATATTTATACTGATAACCGTGTAGATATTTCCATGTTTATACAGATAGCAGTGTAACTATTTCCATGTTTATACAGATCACGGTGTAGATATTTCCAGGTTTATAGAGATAGCAGTGTAGATATTTCCATGTTTATACAGATAGCGGTTTAGCTATTTCCATGTTTATACAGACCGCGGTGTAGATATTTCCATGTTTATACAGACAGCGGTGCAGATATTTCCATGTTTGTACAGATGGCGGTGTTGATATTTCCATCTATACACAGATGACCGTGTAGATATTTCCATGTTTATACAGAAGGCGGCGCAGATATTTCCATGGATATGAAGAAGGCGGTGTAGATATTTCCATGTTTATACAGATAGCGGTGTAGATATTTCCATGTATATACAGATGGCTGTGTAGATATTTCCATGTTTATACAGATGGCTGTGTACATATTTCCATGTTTATACAGATGACTTTGTAGGTATTTCCTTGTTTATACAGATGGCGGTGTAGGTATTTCCATGTTTATAGAGATAGCTGTGTAGATATTTCCATGTTTATACAGATAGCGGTGTAGATATTTCCATGTTTATACAGATCGCAGTGTAGATATTTCCATGTTTATACAGACAGCAGTGGAGATATTTCCATGTTTAAACACATATCGGTGTACATATTAACATGTTTATAGAGACAGCGGTGTAGGTATTTCCATGTTTATACCGAGAGCGGTGCAGATATTTCCACGTTTATACAGATGCCTATGCAGATATTTCCATATTTATACAGAGGGCTCTGTAGATATTTCCATGTTTATACAAATGGCAGTGTAGATTTTTCCATGTTCCTACACATGATTGTGTAGGTATTTCCATGTTTATACAGATGGCTTTGTAGATATTTCCATGTTTATAGAGATAGCGGTGTAGATATTTCCATGTTTATACAGATAGCTGTGTAAATATTTCCATGTTTATACAGATCGTGGTGTAGATATTTCCATGTTTATACATATACCGGTGTAGAAATTTCCATGTTTATACAGACCGCAGTGTAGACATTTCCATGTGTATACAGATGGTGGTGTACATATTTCCATGTTTGTACAGATGGCGGTGTTGATGTTTCATCTATACACAGATTGCCGTGTAGGAAATTCCATGTGTATACAGATGACATTGTAGATATTTCCATGTTTATACAGATGGTGGTGTAGATATTTCCATGTTTATACAGATGACTGTATATGTATTTCCATGTTTTTACAGATGGCATTGTAGATATTTCCAGGTTTATAGAGATAGCAGTGTAGATATTTCCATGTTTATACAGATAGCGGTTTAGCTATTTCCAAGTTTATACAGACTGCGGTGTAGATATTTCCATGTTTATACAGATGACTGTATAGGTATTTCCATGTTTTTACAGATGGCGGTGTTGATATTTCCATCTATACACAGATTGCCGTGTAGGTATTTCCATGTTTATACAGATGGCTTTGTAGATATTTCCATGTTTATAGAGATAGCGGTGTAGATATTTCCATGTTTATACACATAGCGGTGTAAATATTTCCATGTTTATACAGATCGTGGTGTAGATATTTCCATGTTTCTACAGATACCGGTGTAGAAATTTCGATATTTATACAGACCACAGTGTAGATATCTCCATGTATATACAGATAGCGGTGTAGATATTTCCATCTTTGTACAGATGGCGGTGTTGATGTTTCCATCTATACACAGATTGCCGTGTAGGTATTTCCATGTGTATACAGACGGCATTGTAGAGATTTCCATGTTTATACAGATTGTGGTGTAGATATTTCCATGTTCATACAGATGACTGTATAGGTATTTCCATGTTTTTACAGATGGCATTGTAGATCTTTCCATGTTTATAGAGATAGCAGTGTAGATATTTCCATGTTTATACAGACGGCGGTGCAGGTATTTCCATGTTTATACAGATAGCGGTGTAGATATTTCCATATTTATACAGATAACAGTGTAGATATTTCCATGTTTATACAGATAGCATTGTAAATATTTCCATGTTTATACAGATCACGGTGTAGATATTTCCAGGTTTGTAGAGATAGCAGTGTAGATATTTCCATGTTTATACAGATAGCGGTTTAGCTATTTCCATGTTTATACAGACCGCGGTGTAGATATTTCCATGTTTATACAGATAGAGGTGCAGATATTTCCATGTTTGTACAGATGGCGGTGTTGATATTTCCATCTATACACAGATGACCGTGTAGATATTTCCATGTTTTTACAGAAGGCGGCGCAGTTATTTCCATTGATATGTAGAAGGCGGTGTAGGAATTTCCATGTTTATACAGATAGCGGTGTAGATATTTCCATGTATATGCAGATGGCTATGTAGATATTTCCATGTTTATACAGATGGCTGTGTAGATATTTCCATGTTTATACTGATGACTTTGTAGGTATTTCCATGTTTATAGAGATAGCTGTGTAGATATTTCCATGTTTATACAGATCACGGTGTAGATATTTCCATGTTTATACAGACAGCAGTGGAGATATTTCCATGTTCATACTCATAGCGTTGAACATATTTCGATGTTTATAGAGACAGCGGTGTAGGTATTTCCATGTTTATACAGAGAGCGGTGCAGATATTTCCATGTTTATACAGATGCCTATGCAGATATTTCCATATTTATACAGAGGGCTCTGTAGATATTTCCATGTTTATACAGATGGCAGTGTAGATTTTTCCGTGTTCCTACACATGATTGTGTAGGTATTTCCATGTTTATACAGATGGCTTTGTAGATATTTCCATGTTTATAGAGATAGCGGTGTAGATATTTCCATGTTTATACAGATAGCTGTGTAAATATTTCCATGTTTATACAGATCGTGGTGTAGATATTTCCATGTTTATACAGATACCGGTGTAGAAATTTCCATGTTTATACAGACCGCAGTGTAGATATTTCCATGTTTATACAGATGGTGGTGTAGATATTTCCATGTTTGTACAGATGGCGGTGTTGATGTTTCCATCTATACACAGATTGCCGTGTAGGTACTTCCATGTGTATACAGATGACATTGTAGATATTTCCATGTTTATACAGATGGTGGTGTAGATATTTCCATGTTTATACAGATGACTGTATAGGTATTTCCATGTTTTTACAGATGGCATTGTAGATATTTCCAGGTTTATAGAGATAGCAGTGTAGATATTTCCATGTTTATACAGATAGCGGTTTAGCTATTTCCATGTTTATACAGACCGCGGTGTAGATATTTCCATGTTTATACAGATGACTGTATAGGTATTTCCATGTTTTTACAGATGGCGGTGTTGATATTTCCATCTATACACAGATGACCGTGTAGATATTTCCATGTTTATACAGAAGGCGGCGCAGATATTTCCATGGATATGTAGAAGGCGGTGTAGATATTTCCTTGTTTATACAGATAGCGGTGTAGATATTTCCATGTATATACAGATGGCTGTGTAGATATTTCCATGTTTATACAGATGGCTGTGTAGATATTTCCATGTTTATACAGATGCCTTTGAACGTATTTCCATGTTTATACAGATTGCTGTGTATATATTTCCATGTTTATACAGATCACTTTGTAGGTATTTCCATGTTTATACAGATGGCGGTGTAGGTATTTCCATGTTTATAGAGATAGCTGTGTAGATATCTCCATGTTTATACAGATAGCGGTGTACATATTTCCATGTTTATACAGATCACAGTGTAGATATTTCCATGTTTATAAAGACAGCAGTGGAGATATTTCCACGTTTAAACACATAGCGGTGTAAATATTTCCATGTTTATAGAGACAGCGGTGTAAGTATTTCCATGTTTATACAGATAGCGGTGCAGGTATTTCCATGTTTATACAGATGCCTATGCAGATATTTCCATATTTATACAGAGGGCTCTGTAGATATTTCCATGTTTATACAAATGGCAGTGTAGATTTTTCCATGTTCCTACACATGACTGTGTAGGTATTTCCATGTTTATACAGATGGCTTTGTAGATATTTCCATGTTTATAGAGATAGCGGTGTAGATATTTCCATGTTTATACACATAGCGGTGTAAATATTTCCATGTTTATACAGATCGTGTTGTAGATATTTCCATGTTTATACAGATACCGGTGTAGAAATTTCCATGTTTATACAGTCCGCAGTGTAAATATCTCCATGTATATACAGATAGCGGTGTAGATATTTCCATGTTTGTACAGCTGGCGGTGTTGATGTTTCCATCTATACACAGATTGCCGTGTAGGTATTTCCATGTGTATACAGACGGCATTGTAGAGATTTCCATGTTTATACAGATTGTGGTGTAGATATTTCCATGTTCATACATCTGACTGTATAGGTATTTCCATGTTTTTACAGATGGCATTGTAGATCTTTCCATGTTTATAGAGATAGCAGTGTAGATATTTCCATGTTTATACAGACGGCGGTGCAGGTATTTCCATGTTTATACAGATAGCGGTGTAGATATTTCCATATTTATACAGATAACAGTGTAGATATTTCCATGTTTATACAGATAGCATTGTAAATATTTCCATGTTTATACAGATCACGGTGTAGATATTTCCAGGTTTGTAGAGATAGCAGTGTAGATATTTCCATGTTTATACAGATAGCGGTTTAGCTATTTCCATGTTTATACAGACCGCGGTGTAGATATTTCCATGTTTATACAGATAGAGGTGCAGATATTTCCATGTTTGTACAGATGGCGGTGTTGATATTTCCATCTATACACAGATGACCGTGTAGATATTTCCATGTTTTTACAGAAGGCGGCGCAGTTATTTCCATGGATATGTAGAAGACGGTGTAGGAATTTCCATGTTTATACAGATAGCGGTGTAGATATTTCCATGTATATACAGATGGCTATGTAGATATTTCCATGTTTATACAGATGGCTGTGTAGATATTTCCATGTTTATACTGATGACTTTGTAGGTATTTCCATGTTTATAGAGATAGCTGTGTAGATATTTCCATGTTTATACAGATCACGGTGTAGATATTTCCATGTTCCTACACATGATTGTGTAGGTATTTCCATGTTTATACAGATGGCTTTGTAGATATTTCCATGTTTATAGAGACAGCGGTGTAGATATTTCCATGTTTATACAGATAGCTGTGTAAATATTTCCATGTTTATACAGATCGTGGTGTAGATATTTCCATGTTTATACAGATACCGGTGTAGAAATTTCCATGTTTATACAGACCGCAGTGTAGATATTTCCATGTTTATACAGATGGTGGTGTAGATATTTCCATGTTTGTACAGATGGCGTTGTTGATGTTTCCATCTATACACAGATTGCCGTGTAGGTACTTCCATGTGTATACAGATGACATTGTAGATATTTCCATGTTTATACAGATGGTGGTGTAGATATTTCCATGTTTATACAGATGACTGTATAGGTATTTCCATGTTTTTACAGATGGCATTGTAGATATTTCCAGGTTTATAGAGATAGCAGTGTAGATATTTCCATGTTTATACAGATAGCGGTTTAGCTATTTCCATGTTTATACAGACCGCGGTGTAGATATTTCCATGTTTATACAGATGACTGTATAGGTATTTCCATGTTTTTACAGATGGCGGTGTTGATATTTCCATCTATACACAGATGACCGTGTAGATATTTCCATGTTTATACAGAAGGCGGCGCAGATATTTCCATGGTTATGTAGAAGGCGGTGTAGGTATTTCCATGTTTATAGACATAGCTGTGTAGATATTTCCATGTTTATAGAGATCACGGTGTAGATATTTCCATGTTTATACAGACAGCAGTGGAGATATTTCCATGTTTATACTCATAGCGTTGTATATATTTCCATGTTTATAGAGACAGCGGTGTAGCTATTTCCATGTTTATGCAGATAGCGGTGCAGATATTTGCATGTTTATGCAGATGCCTATGCAGATATTTCCATATTTATACAGAGGGCTCTGTAGATATTTCCATGTTTACACAGATGGCAGTGTAGATTTTTCCATGTTCCTACACATCACTGTGTAGGTATTTCCATGTTTATACAGATGGCTTTGTAGATATTTCCATGTTTATAGAGATAGCGGTGTAGATATTTCCATGTTTATGCAAATAGCGGTGTAGATATTTCCATGTTTATACAGATCGTGGTGTAGATATTTCCATGTTTGTACAGATACTGTTTTAGAAATTTCCATGTTTATACAGACCGCAGTGTAGATATCTCCATGTTTATACAGATAGCGGTGTTGATATTTCCATGTTTGTACATATGGCGGTGTTGATGTTTCCATCTATACAGAGATTGCCGTGTAGGTATTTCCATGTGTATACAGATGGCATTGTAGATATTTCCATGTTTATACAGATGGTGGTGTAGATATTTCCATATTTATACAGATGACTGTATAGGTATTTCCATGTTTTTACAGATGGCATTGTGGATATTTCCATGTTTATAGAGATAGCAGTGTAGATATTTCCATGTTTATACAGATAGCGGTTTAGTTATTTCCATGTTTATACAGACCGCGGTGTAGATATTTCCATGTTTATACAGATAGCGGTGCAGATATTTCCATGTTTGTACAGATGGCGGTGTTGATATTTCCATCTATACACAGATGACCGTGTAGATATTTCCATGTTTATACAGAAGGCGGCGCAGATATTTCCATGGATATGTAGAAGGTGGTGTAGATATTTCCATGTTTATACAGATAGCGGTGTAGATATTTCCATGTATATACAGATGGCTGTGTAGATATTTCCATGTTTATACAGATGGCTGGGTAGATATTTCCATGTTTATACAGATGACTTTGTAGGTATTTCCATGTTTATACAGATGGCGGTGTAGGTATTTCCATGTTTATAGACATAGCTGTGTAGATATTTCCATGTTTATACAGATCACGGTGTAGATATTTCCATGTTTATACAGACAGCAGTGGAGATATTTCCATGTTTATACTCATAGCGTTGTATATATTTCCATGTTTATAGAGACAGCGGTGTAGCTATTTCCATGTTTATACAGATAGCGGTGCAGATATTTCCATATTTCTACAGATGCCTATGCAGATATTTCCATATTTATACAGAGGGCTCTGTAGATATTTCCATCTTTACACAGATGGCAGTGTAGATTTTTCCATGTTCCTACACATCACTGTGTAGGTATTTCCATGTTTATACAGATGGCTTTGTAGATATTTCCATGTTTATAGAGATAGCGGTGTAGATATTTCCATGTTTATACAAATAGCGGTGTAGATATTTCCATGTTTATACACATCGTGGTGTAGATATTTCCATGTTTGTACAGATACTGTTTTAGAAATTTCCATGTTTATACAGACCGCAGTGTAGATATCTCCATGTTTATACAGATAGCGGTGTTGATATTTGCATGTTTGTACATATGGCGGTGTTGATGTTTCCATCTATACACAGATTGCCGTGTAGGTATTTCCATGTGTATACAGATGGCATTGTAGATATTTCCATGTTTATACAGATGGTGGTGTAGATATTTCCATATTTATACAGATGACTGTATAGGTATTTCCATGTTTTTACAGATGGCATTGTGGATATTTCCATGTTTATAGAGATAGCAGTGTAGATATTTCCATGTTTATACAGATAGCGGTTTAGTTATTTCCATGTTTATACAGACCGCGGTGTAGATATTTCCATGTTTATACAGATCGTGGTGTAGATATTTCCATGTTTATACAGATACCGGTGTAGAAATTTCCATGTTTATACAGACCGCAGTGTAGATATTTCCATGTTTATACAGATTGCGGTGTAGATATTTCCATGTTTGTACAGATGGTGGTTTTGATGTTTCCATCTACACAGAGTGCCGTGTAGGTATTTCCATGTGTATGCAGATGACATTGTAGATATTTCCATGTTTATACAGATGGTGGTGTAGATATTTCCATGTTTATACAGATGACTGTATAGGTATTTCCATGTTTTTACAGATGGCATTGTAGATATTTCCATGTTTATAGAGATAGCAGTGTAGATATTTCCATGTTTATACAGATAGCGGTTTAGCTATTTCCATGTTTATACAGACCGCGGTGTAGATATTTCCATGTTTATGCAGATAGCGGTGCAGATATTTCCATGTTTATACAGATAGCAGTGTAAATATTTCCATGTTTATACAGATCACGGTGTAGATATTTCCAGGTTTATAGAGATAGCAGTGTAGATATTTCCATGTTTACAGATAGCGGTTTAGCTATTTCCATGTTTATACAGACCGCGGTGTAGATATTTACATGTTTATAAAGATGGCTGTGTAGATATTTCCATGTTTATACAGATGACTTTGTAGGTATTTCCATGTTTATACAGATGGCGGTGTAGGTATTTCCATGTTTATAGAGATAGCTGTGTAGATATTTCCATGTTTATACAGATAGCGGTGTAGATATTTCCATGTTTATAGAGATCGTGGTGTAGATATTTCCATCTTTATACAGACAGCAGTGGAGATATTTCCATGTTTATACACATACCGGTGTACATATTTCCATGTTTATAGAGACAGCGGTGTAGGTGTTTCCATGTTTCTACAGATAGCGGTGCAGATATTTCCATGTTTATACAGATGCCTATGCAGATATTTCCATATTTATACAGAGGGCTCTGTAGATATTTCCATGTTTATACAGATGGCAGTGTAGGTTTTTCCATGATCCTACACATGACTGTGTAGGTATTTCCATGTTTATACAGATGGATTTGTAGATCCTTCCATGTTTATAGAGATAGCGGTGTAGATATTTCCATGTTTATACAGATAGCGGTGTAAATATTTGCATGTTTATACAGATCGTGGTGTAGATATTTCCATATTTATACAGATACCGGTGTAGAAATTTCCATGTTTATACAGACCGCAGTGTAGATATTTCCATGTTTATACAGATAGCGGTGTAGATATTTCCATGTTTGTACAGATGGCGGTTTTGATGTTTCCATCTATACACAGATTGCCGTGTAGGTATTTCCATGTGTATACAGATGGCATTGTAGATATTTCCATGTTTATACAGATGGGGGTGTAGATATTTCCATTTTTATACAGATGACTGTGTAGGTATTTCCATGTTTTTACAGATGGCATTGTAGATATTTCCATGTTTATAGAGATAGCTGTGTAGATATTTCCATGTTTATGAAGATAGTGGTTTAGCTATTTCCATGTTTATACAGACCGTGGTGTAGATATTTCCATGTTTATACAGATAGCGGTGCAGATATTTCCATGTTTGTACAGATGGCGGTGTTGATATTTCCATCTGTACACAGATGACCGTGTAGATATTTCCATGTTTATACAGAAGGCGGCGCAGACATTTCCATGGATATGTAGAAGGTGGTGTAGATATTTCCATGTTTATACAGATAGCGGTGTAGATATTTCCATGTATATACAGATGGCTGTGTAGATATTTCCATGTTTTTACAGATGGCTGTGTAGATATTTCCATGTTTATACAGCTGACTTTGTAGGTATTTCCATGTTTATACAGATGGCGGTGTAGGTATTTCCATGTTTATAGTCATAGCAGTGTAGATATTTCCATGTTTATACAGATAGCGGTGTAGATATTTCCATGTTTATAAAGATCACGTTGTAGATATTTCCATGTTTATACAGACAGCAGTGGAGATATTTCCATGTTTATACTCATAGCGTTGTATATATTTCCATGTTTATAGAGACAGCGGTGTAGCTATTTCCATGTTTATACAGATAGCGGTGCAGACATTTCCATGTTTATACAGATGCCTATGCAGATATTTCCATTTTTATACAGAGGGCTCTGTAGATATTTCCATGTTTACACAGATGGCAGTGTAGATTTTTCCATGTTCCTACACATGACTGTGTAGGTATTTCCATGTTTATACAGATGGCTATGTAGATATTTCCATGTTTATAGAGATAGCGGTGTAGATATTTCCATGTTTATACAGTTAGCGGTGTAAATATTTCCATGTTTATACACATCGTGGTGTAGATATTTCCATGTTTATACAGATACTGTTGTAGAAATTTCCATGTTTATACAGACCGCAGTGTAGATATTTCCATGTTTATACAGATAGCGGTGTACATATTTCCATGTTTGTACAGATGGCGGTGTTGATGTTTCCATCTATACAGAGATTGCCGTGTAGGTACTTCCATGTGTATACAGATGACATTGTAGATATTTCCATCTTTATACAGATGGTGGTGTAGATATTTCCATGTTTATACAGATGACTGTATAGGTATTTCCATGTTTTTACAGATGGCATTGTAGGTATTTCCATGTTTATAGAGATAGCAGTGTAGATATTTCCATGTTTATACAGATAGCGGTGCAGATATTTCCATGTTTGTACAGATGGCGGTGTTGATATTTCCATCTGTACACAGATGACCGTGTAGATATTTCCATGTTTATACAGAAGGCAGCGCAGACATTTCCATGGATATGTAGAAGGTGGTGTAGATATTTCCATGTTTATACAGATAGCGGTGTAGATATTTCCATGTATATACAGATGGCTGTGTAGATATTTCCATGTTTATACAGATGGCTGTGTAGATATTTCCATGTTTATACAGATGACTTTGTAGGTATTTCCATGTTTATACAGATGGCGGTGTAGGTATTTCCATGTTTATAGACATAGCTGTGTAGATATTTCCATGTTTATAGAGATCACGGTGTAGATATTTCCATGTTTATACAGACAGCAGTGGAGATATTTCCATGTTTATACTCATAGCGTTGTATATATTTCCATGTTTATAGAGACAGCGGTGTAGCTATTTCCATGTTTATGCAGATAGCGGTGCAGATATTTGCATGTTTATGCAGATGCCTATGCAGATATTTCCATATTTATACAGAGGGCTCTGTAGATATTTCCATGTTTACACAGATGGCAGTGTAGATTTTTCCATGTTCCTACACATCACTGTGTAGGTATTTCCATGTTTATACAGATGGCTTTGTAGATATTTCCATGTTTATAGAGATAGCGGTGTAGATATTTCCATGTTTATGCAAATAGCGGTGTAGATATTTCCATGTTTATACAGATCGTGGTGTAGATATTTCCATGTTTGTACAGATACTGTTTTAGAAATTTCCATGTTTATACAGACCGCAGTGTAGATATCTCCATGTTTATACAGATAGCGGTGTTGATATTTCCATGTTTGTACATATGGCGGTGTTGATGTTTCCATCTATACACAGATTGCCGTGTAGGTATTTCCATGTGTATACAGATGGCATTGTAGATATTTCCATGTTTATACAGATGGTGGTGTAGATATTTCCATATTTATACAGATGACTGTATAGGTATTTCCATGTTTTTACAGATGGCATTGTGGATATTTCCATGTTTATAGAGATAGCAGTGTAGATATTTCCATGTTTATACAGATAGCGGTTTAGTTATTTCCATGTTTATACAGACCGCGGTGTAGATATTTCCATGTTTATACAGATAGCGGTGCAGATATTTCCATGTTTGTACAGATGGCGGTGTTGATATTTCCATCTATACACAGATGACCGTGTAGATATTTCCATGTTTATACAGAAGGCGGCGCAGATATTTCCATGGATATGTAGAAGGTGGTGTAGATATTTCCATGTTTATACAGATAGCGGTGTAGATATTTCCATGTATATACAGATGGCTGTGTAGATATTTCCATGTTTATACAGATGGCTGGGTAGATATTTCCATGTTTATACAGATGACTTTGTAGGTATTTCCATGTTTATACAGATGGCGGTGTAGGTATTTCCATGTTTATAGACATAGCTGTGTAGATATTTCCATGTTTATACAGATCACGGTGTAGATATTTCCATGTTTATACAGACAGCAGTGGAGATATTTCCATGTTTATACTCATAGCGTTGTATATATTTCCATGTTTATAGAGACAGCGGTGTAGCTATTTCCATGTTTATACAGATAGCGGTGCAGATATTTCCATATTTCTACAGATGCCTATGCAGATATTTCCATATTTATACAGAGGGCTCTGTAGATATTTCCATCTTTACACAGATGGCAGTGTAGATTTTTCCATGTTCCTACACATCACTGTGTAGGTATTTCCATGTTTATACAGATGGCTTTGTAGATATTTCCATGTTTATAGAGATAGCGGTGTAGATATTTCCATGTTTATACAAATAGCGGTGTAGATATTTCCATGTTTATACACATCGTGGTGTAGATATTTCCATGTTTGTACAGATACTGTTTTAGAAATTTCCATGTTTATACAGACCGCAGTGTAGATATCTCCATGTTTATACAGATAGCGGTGTTGATATTTGCATGTTTGTACATATGGCGGTGTTGATGTTTCCATCTATACACAGATTGCCGTGTAGGTATTTCCATGTGTATACAGATGGCATTGTAGATATTTCCATGTTTATACAGATGGTGGTGTAGATATTTCCATATTTATACAGATGACTGTATAGGTATTTCCATGTTTTTACAGATGGCATTGTGGATATTTCCATGTTTATAGAGATAGCAGTGTAGATATTTCCATGTTTATACAGATAGCGGTTTAGTTATTTCCATGTTTATACAGACCGCGGTGTAGATATTTCCATGTTTATACAGATCGTGGTGTAGATATTTCCATGTTTATACAGATACCGGTGTAGAAATTTCCATGTTTATACAGACCGCAGTGTAGATATTTCCATGTTTATACAGATTGCGGTGTAGATATTTCCATGTTTGTACAGATGGTGGTTTTGATGTTTCCATCTACACAGAGTGCCGTGTAGGTATTTCCATGTGTATGCAGATGACATTGTAGATATTTCCATGTTTATACAGATGGTGGTGTAGATATTTCCATGTTTATACAGATGACTGTATAGGTATTTCCATGTTTTTACAGATGGCATTGTAGATATTTCCATGTTTATAGAGATAGCAGTGTAGATATTTCCATGTTTATACAGATAGCGGTTTAGCTATTTCCATGTTTATACAGACCGCGGTGTAGATATTTCCATGTTTATGCAGATAGCGGTGCAGATATTTCCATGTTTATACAGATAGCAGTGTAAATATTTCCATGTTTATACAGATCACGGTGTAGATATTTCCAGGTTTATAGAGATAGCAGTGTAGATATTTCCATGTTTACAGATAGCGGTTTAGCTATTTCCATGTTTATACAGACCGCGGTGTAGATATTTACATGTTTATAAAGATGGCTGTGTAGATATTTCCATGTTTATACAGATGACTTTGTAGGTATTTCCATGTTTATACAGATGGCGGTGTAGGTATTTCCATGTTTATAGAGATAGCTGTGTAGATATTTCCATGTTTATACAGATAGCGGTGTAGATATTTCCATGTTTATAGAGATCGTGGTGTAGATATTTCCATCTTTATACAGACAGCAGTGGAGATATTTCCATGTTTATACACATACCGGTGTACATATTTCCATGTTTATAGAGACAGCGGTGTAGGTGTTTCCATGTTTCTACAGATAGCGGTGCAGATATTTCCATGTTTATACAGATGCCTATGCAGATATTTCCATATTTATACAGAGGGCTCTGTAGATATTTCCATGTTTATACAGATGGCAGTGTAGGTTTTTCCATGATCCTACACATGACTGTGTAGGTATTTCCATGTTTATACAGATGGATTTGTAGATCCTTCCATGTTTATAGAGATAGCGGTGTAGATATTTCCATGTTTATACAGATAGCGGTGTAAATATTTGCATGTTTATACAGATCGTGGTGTAGATATTTCCATGTTTATACAGATACCGGTGTAGAAATTTCCATGTTTATACAGACCGCAGTGTAGATATTTCCATGTTTATACAGATAGCGGTGTAGATATTTCCATGTTTGTACAGATGGCGGTTTTGATGTTTCCATCTATACACAGATTGCCGTGTAGGTATTTCCATGTGTATACAGATGGCATTGTAGATATTTCCATGTTTATACAGATGGTGGTGTAGATATTTCCATATTTATACAGATGACTGTATAGGTATTTCCATGTTTTTACAGATGGCATTGTGGATATTTCCATGTTTATAGAGATAGCAGTGTAGATATTTCCATGTTTATACAGATAGCGGTTTAGTTATTTCCATGTTTATACAGACCGCGGTGTAGATATTTCCATGTTTATACAGATAGCGGTGCAGATATTTCCATGTTTGTACAGATGGCGGTGTTGATATTTCCATCTATACACAGATGACCGTGTAGATATTTCCATGTTTATACAGAAGGCGGCGCAGATATTTCCATGGATATGTAGAAGGTGGTGTAGATATTTCCATGTTTATACAGATAGCGGTGTAGATATTTCCATGTATATACAGATGGCTGTGTAGATATTTCCATGTTTATACAGATGGCTGGGTAGATATTTCCATGTTTATACAGATGACTTTGTAGGTATTTCCATGTTTATACAGATGGCGGTGTAGGTATTTCCATGTTTATAGACATAGCTGTGTAGATATTTCCATGTTTATACAGATCACGGTGTAGATATTTCCATGTTTATACAGACAGCAGTGGAGATATTTCCATGTTTATACTCATAGCGTTGTATATATTTCCATGTTTATAGAGACAGCGGTGTAGCTATTTCCATGTTTATACAGATAGCGGTGCAGATATTTCCATATTTCTACAGATGCCTATGCAGATATTTCCATATTTATACAGAGGGCTCTGTAGATATTTCCATCTTTACACAGATGGCAGTGTAGATTTTTCCATGTTCCTACACATCACTGTGTAGGTATTTCCATGTTTATACAGATGGCTTTGTAGATATTTCCATGTTTATAGAGATAGCGGTGTAGATATTTCCATGTTTATACAAATAGCGGTGTAGATATTTCCATGTTTATACACATCGTGGTGTAGATATTTCCATGTTTGTACAGATACTGTTTTAGAAATTTCCATGTTTATACAGACCGCAGTGTAGATATCTCCATGTTTATACAGATAGCGGTGTTGATATTTCCATGTTTGTACATATGGCGGTGTTGATGTTTCCATCTATACACAGATTGCCGTGTAGGTATTTCCATGTGTATACAGATGGCATTGTAGATATTTCCATGTTTATACAGATGGTGGTGTAGATATTTCCATATTTATACAGATGACTGTATAGGTATTTCCATGTTTTTACAGATGGCATTGTGGATATTTCCATGTTTATAGAGATAGCAGTGTAGATATTTCCATGTTTATACAGATAGCGGTTTAGTTATTTCCATGTTTATACAGACCGCGGTGTAGATATTTCCATGTTTATACAGATCGTGGTGTAGATATTTCCATGTTTATACAGATACCGGTGTAGAAATTTCCATGTTTATACAGACCGCAGTGTAGATATTTCCATGTTTATACAGATTGCGGTGTAGATATTTCCATGTTTGTACAGATGGTGGTTTTGATGTTTCCATCTACACAGAGTGCCGTGTAGGTATTTCCATGTGTATGCAGATGATATTGTAGATATTTCCATGTTTATACAGATGGTGGTGTAGATATTTCCATGTTTATACAGATGACTGTATAGGTATTTCCATGTTTTTACAGATGGCATTGTAGATATTTCCATGTTTATAGAGATAGCAGTGTAGATATTTCCATGTTTATACAGATAGCGGTTTAGCTATTTCCATGTTTATACAGACCGCGGTGTAGATATTTCCATGTTTATGCAGATAGCGGTGCAGATATTTCCATGTTTATACAGATAGCAGTGTAAATATTTCCATGTTTATACAGATCACGGTGTAGATATTTCCAGGTTTATAGAGATAGCAGTGTAGATATTTCCATGTTTACAGATAGCGGTTTAGCTATTTCCATGTTTATACAGACCGCGGTGTAGATATTTACATGTTTATAAAGATGGCTGTGTAGATATTTCCATGTTTATACAGATGACTTTGTAGGTATTTCCATGTTTATACAGATGGCGGTGTAGGTATTTCCATGTTTATAGAGATAGCTGTGTAGATATTTCCATGTTTATACAGATAGCGGTGTAGATATTTCCATGTTTATAGAGATCGTGGTGTAGATATTTCCATCTTTATACAGACAGCAGTGGAGATATTTCCATGTTTATACACATACCGGTGTACATATTTCCATGTTTATAGAGACAGCGGTGTAGGTGTTTCCATGTTTCTACAGATAGCGGTGCAGATATTTCCATGTTTATACAGATGCCTATGCAGATATTTCCATATTTATACAGAGGGCTCTGTAGATATTTCCATGTTTATACAGATGGCAGTGTAGGTTTTTCCATGATCCTACACATGACTGTGTAGGTATTTCCATGTTTATACAGATGGATTTGTAGATCCTTCCATGTTTATAGAGATAGCGGTGTAGATATTTCCATGTTTATACAGATAGCGGTGTAAATATTTGCATGTTTATACAGATCGTGGTGTAGATATTTCCATGTTTATACAGATACCGGTGTAGAAATTTCCATGTTTATACAGACCGCAGTGTAGATATTTCCATGTTTATACAGATAGCGGTGTAGATATTTCCATGTTTGTACAGATGGCGGTTTTGATGTTTCCATCTATACACAGATTGCCGTGTAGGTATTTCCATGTGTATACAGATGGCATTGTAGATATTTCCATGTTTATACAGATGGGGGTGTAGATATTTCCATTTTTATACAGATGACTGTATAGGTATTTCCATGTTTTTACAAATGGCATTGTAGATATTTCCATGTTTATAGAGATAGCTGTGTAGATATTTCCATGTTTATGAAGATAGCGGTTTAGCTATTTCCATGTTTATACAGACCGCGGTGTAGATATTTCCATGTTTATACAGATAGCGGTGCAGATATTTCCATGTTTGTACAGATGGCGGTGTTGATATTTCCATCTGTACACAGATGACCGTGTAGATATTTCCATGTTTATACAGAAGGCGGCGCAGACATTTCCATGGATATGTAGAAGGTGGTGTAGATATTTCCATGTTTATACAGATAGCGGTGTAGATATTTCCATGTATATACAGATGGCTGTGTAGATATTTCCATGTTTTTACAGATGGCTGTGTAGATATTTCCATGTTTATACAGATGACTTTGTAGGTATTTCCATGTTTATACAGATGGCGGTGTAGGTATTTCCATGTTTATAGTCATAGCAGTGTAGATATTTCCATGTTTATACAGATAGCGGTGCAGATATTTCCATGTTTGTACAGATGGCGGTGTTGATATGTCCATCTGTACACAGATGACCGTGTAGATATTTCCATGTTTATACAGAAGGCAGCGCAGACATTTCCATGGATATGTAGAAGGTGGTGTAGATATTTCCATGTTTATACAGATAGCGGTGTAGATATTTCCATGTATATACAGATGGCTGTGTAGATATTTCCATGTTTATACAGATGGCTGTGTAGATATTTCCATGTTTATACAGATGACTTTGTAGGTATTTCCATGTTTATACAGATGGCGGTGTAGGTATTTCCATGTTTATAGACATAGCTGTGTAGATATTTCCATGTTTATAGAGATCACGGTGTAGATATTTCCATGTTTATACAGACAGCAGTGGAGATATTTCCATGTTTATACTCATAGCGTTGTATATATTTCCATGTTTATAGAGACAGCGGTGTAGCTATTTCCATGTTTATGCAGATAGCGGTGCAGATATTTGCATGTTTATGCAGATGCCTATGCAGATATTTCCATATTTATACAGAGGGCTCTGTAGATATTTCCATGTTTACACAGATGGCAGTGTAGATTTTTCCATGTTCCTACACATCACTGTGTAGGTATTTCCATGTTTATACAGATGGCTTTGTAGATATTTCCATGTTTATAGAGATAGCGGTGTAGATATTTCCATGTTTATGCAAATAGCGGTGTAGATATTTCCATGTTTATACAGATCGTGGTGTAGATATTTCCATGTTTGTACAGATACTGTTTTAGAAATTTCCATGTTTATACAGACCGCAGTGTAGATATCTCCATGTTTATACAGATAGCGGTGTTGATATTTCCATGTTTGTACATATGGCGGTGTTGATGTTTCCATCTATACACAGATTGCCGTGTAGGTATTTCCATGTGTATACAGATGGCATTGTAGATATTTCCATGTTTATACAGATGGTGGTGTAGATATTTCCATATTTATACAGATGACTGTATAGGTATTTCCATGTTTTTACAGATGGCATTGTGGATATTTCCATGTTTATAGAGATAGCAGTGTAGATATTTCCATGTTTATACAGATAGCGGTTTAGTTATTTCCATGTTTATACAGACCGCGGTGTAGATATTTCCATGTTTATACAGATAGCGGTGCAGATATTTCCATGTTTGTACAGATGGCGGTGTTGATATTTCCATCTATACACAGATGACCGTGTAGATATTTCCATGTTTATACAGAAGGCGGCGCAGATATTTCCATGGATATGTAGAAGGTGGTGTAGATATTTCCATGTTTATACAGATAGCGGTGTAGATATTTCCATGTATATACAGATGGCTGTGTAGATATTTCCATGTTTATACAGATGGCTGGGTAGATATTTCCATGTTTATACAGATGACTTTGTAGGTATTTCCATGTTTATACAGATGGCGGTGTAGGTATTTCCATGTTTATAGACATAGCTGTGTAGATATTTCCATGTTTATACAGATCACGGTGTAGATATTTCCATGTTTATACAGACAGCAGTGGAGATATTTCCATGTTTATACTCATAGCGTTGTATATATTTCCATGTTTATAGAGACAGCGGTGTAGCTATTTCCATGTTTATACAGATAGCGGTGCAGATATTTCCATATTTCTACAGATGCCTATGCAGATATTTCCATATTTATACAGAGGGCTCTGTAGATATTTCCATCTTTACACAGATGGCAGTGTAGATTTTTCCATGTTCCTACACATCACTGTGTAGGTATTTCCATGTTTATACAGATGGCTTTGTAGATATTTCCATGTTTATAGAGATAGCGGTGTAGATATTTCCATGTTTATACAAATAGCGGTGTAGATATTTCCATGTTTATACACATCGTGGTGTAGATATTTCCATGTTTGTACAGATACTGTTTTAGAAATTTCCATGTTTATACAGACCGCAGTGTAGATATCTCCATGTTTATACAGATAGCGGTGTTGATATTTCCATGTTTGTACATATGGCGGTGTTGATGTTTCCATCTATACACAGATTGCCGTGTAGGTATTTCCATGTGTATACAGATGGCATTGTAGATATTTCCATGTTTATACAGATGGTGGTGTAGATATTTCCATATTTATACAGATGACTGTATAGGTATTTCCATGTTTTTACAGATGGCATTGTGGATATTTCCATGTTTATAGAGATAGCAGTGTAGATATTTCCATGTTTATACAGATAGCGGTTTAGTTATTTCCATGTTTATACAGACCGCGGTGTAGATATTTCCATGTTTATACAGATAGCGGTGCAGATATTTCCATGTTTGTACAGATGGCGGTGTTGATATTTCCATCTATACACAGATGACCGTGTAGATATTTCCATGTTTATACAGAAGGCGGCGCAGATATTTCCATGGATATGTAGAAGGTGGTGTAGATATTTCCATGTTTATACAGATAGCGGTGTAGATATTTCCATGTATATACAGATGGCTGTGTAGATATTTCCATGTTTATACAGATGGCTGTGTAGATATTTCCATGTTTATACAGATGACTTTGTAGGTATTTCCATGTTTATACAGATGGCGGTGTAGGTATTTCCATGTTTATAGACATAGCTGTGTAGATATTTCCATGTTTATACAGATCACGGTGTAGATATTTCCATGTTTATACAGACAGCAGTGGAGATATTTCCATGTTTATACTCATAGCGTTGTATATATTTCCATGTTTTTAGAGACAGCGGTGTAGCTATTACCATGTTTATACAGATAGCGGTGCAGATATTTCCATATTTCTACAGATGCCTATGCAGATATTTCCATATTTATACAGAGGGCTCTGTAGATATTTCCATGTTTACACAGATGGCAGTGTAGATTTTTCCATGTTCCTACACATGACTGTGTAGGTATTTCCATGTTTATACAGATGGCTTTGTAGATATTTCCATGATTATAGAGATAGCGGTGTAGATATTTCCATGTTTATACAGATAGCGGTTTAGATATTTCCATGTTTATACAGACCGCGGTGTAGATATTTCCATATTTATACAGATAACGGTGTAGATATTTCCATGTTTATACAGATAGCAGTGTAAATATTTCCATGTTTACACAGATCACGGTGTAGATATTTCCATGTTTATACAGATACCGGTGTAGAAATTTCCATGTTTATACAGACCGCAGTGTAGATATCTCCATGTTTATACAGATAGCGGTGTAGATATTTCCATGTTTGTACAGATGGCGGTGTTGATGTTTCCATCTATACACAGATTGCCATGTAGGTATTTCCATGTGTATACAGATGGCATTGTAGATATTTCCATGTTTATACAGATGGTGATGTAGACATTTCCATGTTTATACAGATGACTGTATAGGTAATGCCATGTTTTTACAGATGGCATCGTAGATATTTCCATGTTTATAGAGATAGCAGTGTAGATATTTCCATGTTTACACAGATGGCGGTGTAGATATTTCCATGTTTATAGAGATAGCGGTGTAGATATTTCCATATTTATACAGATAACGGTTCAGATATTTCCATGTTTATACAGATAGCAGTCTAAATATTTCCATGTTTACACACATCACGGTGTAGATATTTCCAGGTTTATAGAGATAGCAGTGTAGATATTTCCATGTTTATACAGATAGCGGTTTAGCTATTTCCATGTTTATACAGACCGCGGTATAGATATTTCCATGTTTATACAGATAGCGGTGCAGATATTTCCATGTTTGTACAGATGGCGGTGTTGATATTTCCATCTTTACACAGATGACCGTTTAGATATTTCCATGTTTATACAGAAGGCGGCGCAGATATTTCCATGGATATGTAGAAGGCGGTGTAGATATTTCCATGTTTATACAGATAGCGGTGTAGATATTTCCATGTATATACAGATGGCTGTGTAGATATTTCCATGTTTATACAGATTGCTGTGTAGATATTTCCATGTTTATACAGACGACTTTGTAGGTATTTCCATGTTTATACAGATGACGGTGTAGGTATTTCCATGTTTATAGAGATAGCTGTGTAGATATTTCCATGTTTATACAGGTAGCGGTGTAGATATTTCCATGTTTATAGAGATCGCGGTGTAGATATTTCCATGTTTATACAGACAGCAGTGGAGATATTTCCATGTTTAAACACATAGCGGTGTACATATTTCCATCTTTATAGAGACAGCGGTGTAGGTATTTCCATGTTTATACAGATAGCGGTGCAGATATTTCCATGTTTATACAGATGCCTATGCAGATATTTCCATATTTATACAGAGGGCTCTGTAGATATTTCCATGTTTATACAAATGGCAGTGAAGATTTTTCCATGTTCCTACACATGACTGTGTAGGTATTTCCATGTTTATACAGATGGCTTTGTAGATATTTCCATGTTTATAGAGATAGCGGTGTAGATATTTCCATGTTTATACACATAGCGGTGTAAATATTTCCATGTTTATACAGATCGTGGTGTAGATATTTCCATGTTTATACAGATACCGGTGTAGAAATTTCCATGTTTATACAGACCGCAGTGTAGATATCTCCATGTATATACAGATAGCGGTGTAGATATTTCCATGTTTGTACATATGGCGGTGTTGATGTTTCCATCTATACACAGATTGCCGTGTAGGTATTTCCATGTGTATACAGATGGCATTGTAGATATTTCCATGTTTATACAGATGGTGGTGTAGATATTTCCATGTTTATACAGATGACTGTATAGGTATTTCCATGTTTTTACAGATGGCATTGTAAATATTTCCATGTTTATAGAGATAGCAGTGTAGATATTTCCATGTTTATACAGATAGCGGTTTAGCTATTTCCATGTTTATACAGACCGCGGTGTAGATATATCCATGTTTATACAGATAGCGGTGCAGATATTTCCATGTTTGTACAGATTGCGGTGTTGATATTTCCATCTATACACAGATGACCGTGTAGATATTTCCATGTTTATACAGAAGGCGGCGTAGATATTTCCATGGATATGTAGAAGGTGGTGTAGATATTACCATGTTTATACAGATAGCGGTGTAGATAGTTCCATGTATACACAGATGGCTGTGTAGATATTTCCATGTTTATACAGATGGCTGGGTAGATATTTCCATGTTTATACAGATGACTTTGTAGGTATTTCCATGTTTATACAGATGGCGGTGTAGGTATTTCCATGTTTATACAGATCACGGTGTAGATATTTCCATGTTTATACAGACAGCAGTGGAGATATTTCCATGTTTATACTCATAGCGTTGTATATATTTCCATGTTTATAGAGACAGCGGTGTAGCTATTTCCATGTTTATACAGATAGCGGTGCAGATATTTCCATGTTTATACAGATGCCTATGCAGATATTTCCATATTTATACAGAGGGCTCTGTAGATATTTCCATGTTTACACAGATGGCAGTGTAGATTTTTCCATGTTCCTACACATGACTGTGTAGGTATTTCCATGTTTATACAGATGGCTTTGTATATATTTCCATGTTTATAGAGATAGCGGTGTAGATATTTCCATGTTTATACAAATAGCGGTGTAGATATTTCCATGTTTATACAGATCGTGGTGTAGATATTTCCATGTTTGTACAGATACTGTTTTAGAAATTTCCATGTTTATACAGACCGCAGTGTAGATATCTCCATGTTTATACAGATAGCGGTGTTGATATTTCCATGTTTGTACATATGGCGGTGTTGATGTTTCCATCTATACACAGATTGCCGTGTAGGTATTTCCATGTGTATACAGATGGCATTGTAGATATTTCCATGTTTATACAGATGGTGGTGTAGATATTTCCATATTTATACAGATGACTGTATAGGTATTTCCATGTTTTTACAGATGGCATTGTAGATATTTCCATGTTTATAGAGATAGCAGTGTAGATATTTCCATGTTTATACAGATAGCGGTTTAGCTATTTCCATGTTTATACAGACCGCGGTGTAGATATTTCCATGTTTATACAGATAGCGGTGCAGATAATTCCATGTTTGTACAGATGGCGGTGTTGATATTTCCATCTATACACAGATGACCGTGTAGATATTTCCATGTTTATACAGAAGGCGGCGCAGATATTTCCATGGATATGTAGAAGGTGGTGTAGATATTTCCATGTTTATACAGATAGCGGTGTAGATATTTCCATGTATATACAGATGGCTGTGTAGATATTTCCATGTTTATACAGATGGCTGTGTAGATATTTCCATGTTTATACAGATGACTTTGTAGGTATTTCCATGTTTATACAGATGGCGGTGTAGGTATTTCCATGTTTATAGACATAGCTGTGTAGATATTTCCATGTTTATACAGATCACGGTGTAGATATTTCCATGTTTATACAGACAGCAGTGGAGATATTTCCATGTTTATACTCATAGCGTTGTATATATTTCCATGTTTATAGAGACAGCGGTGTAGCTATTTCCATGTTTATACAGATAGCGGTGCAGATATTTCCATGTTTATACAGATGCCTATGCAGATATTTCCATATTTATACAGAGGGCTCTGTAGATATTTCCATGTTTACACAGATGGCAGTGTAGATTTTTCCATGTTCCTACACATGACTGTGTAGGTATTTCCATGTTTATACAGATGGCTTTGTAGATATTTCCATGATTATAGAGATAGCGGTGTAGATATTTCTATGTTTATACAGATAGCGGTTTAGATATTTCCATGTTTATACAGATCGCGGTGTAGATATTTCCATGTTTATACAGATAGCGGTGTAGATATTTCCATGTTTATACAGATAGCGGTGTAGATATTTCCATGTGTATACAGATGACGGTGTAGATGTTTGCAGGTTTATACAGATGGCGGTGTAGATATTTCCATGTTTATATAGATGGCAGTGTAGATATTTTCTTGTTTATGTAGATGGCGTTGTAGATACCTCCATGTTTAAAGAGATGGCGGTGTGTATATTTCCATGTTGATGGAGATAGCGGTGTAGATATTTCCATGTTTGTAGAGAAAGTGGTGTAGTTATTTCCATGTTTATAGAGATAGCGGTGTAGATATTTCCATGTTTCTACAGATGACTGTGTAGATATTTCCAAGTTTGTACAGATGGCAGTGTAGATATTTCCATGTTTATAGAGATAGAAGTGTAGATATTTTCATGTTTATACATATTGCGGTGGAGATTTGTCCATGTTTATACAGATAGCAATGGAGATATTTCCACGTTAATACACATAGCGGTGTAGATATTTCCATGTTTATACAGATAGCGTTGTAGATATTTCCATGTTTATACAGATGGCTGTGCCGATATTTCCATATTTATACAGAGTTCTCTGTAGATATTTCCATGTTTATATAGATGACAGTGCAGATATTTCCAGGTTTATACAGATGGCTGTGTAGATATTTCCATGTTTATACAGATGGCTGTGTAGATTTTTCCATGTTTATACAGATGAATTTGTAGGTATTTCCATGTTTATACAGATGGCGGTGTAGATATTTCCATGTTTATAGAGATAGCTGTGTAGATATTTCCATGTTTACACAGATAGCGGTTTAGATATTTCCATGTTTATACAGATGACGGTGTAGATATTTCCATGTTTATAGAGATGGCGGTGTAGATATTTCCATGTTTAGAGAGATAGCGGTGTAGATATATCAATGTTCAAAGAGATGGCAGTGAGGATGTTTCCATGTTTATACAGATAGCAGTGTAGATATTTCCACTTTTATAGAAATAGTGGTACAGATATTTCATATTTATACAGAGAGCGGTGTAGATATTTCCATGTTCATACAGATTGCGATGTAGATATTTACATGTTTATACAGATAGCGGTGTAGATATTTCCACGTTTATACAGATGGCGGTGTACATATTTCCATCTTTCTACAAATGGCAGTGTAGATATTTCCATGTTTATAGAGATGGCGGTGTAGATATTTCCATGTTTATAGAGATAGCGGTGTAGATCTATCAATGTTCATAGAGATAGCAGTGAGGATATTTCCATGTTTATACAGATAGCAGTGTAGATATTTCCACTTTTGTAAAGATAGCGGTTTAGATATTTCATATTTATACAGAGAGCGGTGTAGATATTTCCATGTTTATACAGATTGCGGTGTAGATATTTCCATGTTTATACAGATAGCGGTGTAGATATTTCCACGTTTATACAGATTTCTCTGTAGATATTTCCATGTTTATATAGATGACAGTGTAGATATTTCCAGGTTTATACAGATGTCTGTGTAGATATTTCCATGTTTATACAGATGACTTTGTAGGTATTTCCATGTTTATACAGATGGCGGTGTAGATATTTCCATGTTTATAGAGATAGCTGAGTAGATATTTCCATGTTTACACAGATAGCGGTTTAGATATTTCCATGTTTATACAGATCGCGGTGTAGATACTTCCATGTTTATACACATCGCGGTGTAGATATTTCCATGTTTATACCGATAGCGGTGTAGATATTTCCAGGTTTATACAGATGACGGTGTAGATATTTCCATGTTTATAGAGATGGCGGTGTAGATATTTCCATGTTTATAGAGATAGCGGTGTAGATATATCAATGTACTTAGGGATAGGAGTGAGGATATTTCCATGTTTATACAGATAGCAGTGTAGATATTTCCACTTTTATAGAGATAGCGGTTTAGATATTTCATATTTATACACAGAGAGGTGTAGTTATTTCCATGTTTATAGAGATAGCGGTGTAGATATTTCCATGTTTCTACAGATGACTGTGTAGATATTTCCAAGTTTGTACAGATGGCAGTGTAGATATTTCCATGTTTATAGAGATAGAAGTGTAGATATTTTCATGTTTATACATATTGCGGTGGAGATTTGTCCATGTTTATACAGATAGCAATGGAGATATTTCCACGTTAATACACATAGCGGTGTAGATATTTCCATGTTTATACAGATAGCGTTGTAGATATTTCCATGTTTATACAGATGGCTGTGCCGATATTTCCATGTTTATACAGAGTTCTCTGTAGATATTTCCATGTTTATATAGATGACAGTGCAGATATTTCCAGGTTTATACAGATGGCTGTGTAGATATTTCCATGTTTATACAGATGGCTGTGTAGATTTTTCCATGTTTATACAGATGAATTTGTAGGTATTTCCATGTTTATACAGATGGCGGTGTAGATATTTCCATGTTTATAGAGATAGCTGTGTAGATATTTCCATGTTTACACAGATAGCGGTTTAGATATTTCCATGTTTATACAGATCGCGGTGTAGATATTTCCATGTTTATACAGATCGCGGTGTAGATATTTCCATGTTTATACCGATAGCGGTGTAGATATTTCCATGTTTATACAGATGACGGTGTAGATATTTCCATGTTTATAGAGATGGCGGTGTAGATATTTCCATGTTTAGAGAGATAGCGGTGTAGATATATCAATGTTCAAAGAGATGGCAGTGAGGATGTTTCCATGTTTATACAGATAGCAGTGTAGATATTTCCACTTTTATAGAAATAGTGGTACAGATATTTCATATTTATACAGAGAGCGGTGTAGATATTTCCATGTTCATACAGATTGCGATGTAGATATTTACATGTTTATACAGATAGCGGTGTAGATATTTCCACGTTTATACAGATGGCGGTGTAGATATTTCCATCTTTCTACAAATGGCAGTGTAGATATTTCCATGTTTATAGAGATGGTGGTGTAGATATTTCCATGTTTATAGAGATAGCGGTGTAGATCTATCAATGTTCATAGAGATAGCAGTGAGGATATTTCCATGTTTATACAGATAGCAGTGTAGATATTTCCACGTTTATAAAGATAGCGGTTTAGATATTTCATATTTATACAGAGAACGGTGTAGATATTTCCATGTTTATACAGATTGCGGTGTAGATATTTCCATGTTTATACAGATAGCGGTGTAGATATTTCCACGTTTATACAGATTTCTCTGTAGATATTTCCATGTTTATATAGATGACAGTGTAGATATTTCCAGGTTTATACAGATGTCTGTGTAGATATTTCCATGTTTATACAGATGACTTTGTAGGTATTTCCATGTTTATACAGATGGCGGTGTAGATATTTCCATGTTTATAGAGATAGCTGTGTAGATATTTCCATGTTTACACAGATAGCGGTTTAGATATTTCCATGTTTATACAGATCGCGGTGTAGATACTTCCATGTTTATACAGATCGCGGTGTAGATATTTCCATGTTTATACCGATAGCGGTGTAGATATTTCCATGTTTATACAGATGACGGTGTAGATATTTCCATGTTTATAGAGATGGCGGTGTAGATATTTCCATGTTTATAGAGATAGCGGTGTAGATATATCAATGTACTTAGGGATAGGAGTGAGGATATTTCCATGTTTATACAGATAGCAGTGTAGATATTTCCACTTTTATAGAGATAGCGGTTTAGATATTTCATATTTATACACAGAGAGGTGTAGATATTTCCATGTTTATACAGATTGCGGTGTAGATATTTCCATGTTTATACAGATAGCGGTGTAGATATTTCCACGTTTATACAGATGGCGGTGTACATATTTCCATCTTTCTACAAATGGCAGTTTAGATATTTCCATGTTTATAGAGACGGCGGTGTAGTTATTTCCATGTTTATGTAGACGGCAGTGTAGATATATTCTTGTTTATGTAGATGGCGTTGTAGATACCTCCATGTTTAAAGAGATGGCGGTGTGTATATTTCCATGTTGATGGCGATAGCTGTGTGGATATTTCCATGTTTATAGAGATAGCGGTGTAGTTATTTCCATGTTTATAGAGATAGCGGTGTAGATATTTCCATGTTTCTACAGATGACTGTGTAGATATTTCCATGTTTATACAGATAGCAGTGTAGATATTTCCACTTTTATAGAGATAGCGGTTCAAGTATTTCATAATTATACAGAGAGCGGTGTAGATATTTCCATGTTTATACAGATTGCGGTGTAGATATTTCCATGTTTATACAGATAGCGGTGTAGATATTTCCACGTTTATACAGATGGCGGTCTAGATATTTCCATCTTTCTACAAATGGCAGTGTAGATATTTCCATGTTTATAGAGACGGCGGTGTATATATTTCCATGTTTATATAGATGGCAGTGTAGATATTTTCTTGTTTATGTAGATGGCGTTGTAGATACCTCCATGTTTAAAGAGATGGCGGTGTGTATATTTCCATGTTGATGGAGATAGCGGTGTAGATATTTCCATGTTTATAGAGATAGCGGTGTAGTTATTTCCATGTTTATAGGGATAGCGGTGTAGATATTTCCATGTTTCTACAGATGACTGTGTAGATATTTCCATGTTTGTACAGATGGCAGTGTAGATATTTCCATGTTTATAGAGATAGAAGTGTAGATATTTTCATGTTTATACATATTGCGGTGGAGATTTGTCCATGTTTATACAGATAGCAATGGAGATATTTCCACGTTAATACACATAGCGGTGTAGATATTTCCATGTTTATACAGATAGCGTTGTAGATATTTCCATGTTTATACAGATGGCTGTGCCGATATTTCCATGTTTATACAGAGTTCTCTGTAGATATTTCCATGTTTATATAGATGACAGTGCAGATATTTCCAGGTTTATACAGATGGCTGTGTAGATATTTCCATGTTTATACAGATGGCTGTGTAGATATTTCCATGTTTATACAGATGACTTTGTAGGTATTTCCATGTTTATACAGATGGCGGTGTAGATATTTCCATGTTTATAGAGATAGCTGTGTAGATATTTCCATGTTTACACAGATCGCGGTGTAGATATTTCCATGTTTATACAGATCGCGGTGTAGATATTTCCATGTTTACACAGATCGCGGTGTAGATATTTCCATGTTTATACCGATAGCGGTGTAGATATTTCCATGTTTATACAGATGACGGAGTAGATATTTCCATGTTTATAGAGATGGCGGTGTAGATATTTCCATGTTTATAGAGATAGCGGTGTAGATATATCAATGTTCAAAGAGATGGCAGTGAGGATGTTTCCATGTTTATACAGATAGCAGTGTAGATATTTCCACTTTTATAGAAATAGTGGTACAGATATATCTTATTTATACAGAGAGCGGTGTAGATATTTCCATGTTTATACAGATTGCAGTGTAGATATTTCCATGTTTATACAGATAGCGGTGTAGATATTTCCACGTTTATACAGATGGCGGTGTAGATATTTCCATCTTTCTACAAATGGCAGTGTAGATAAATCCATGTTTATAGAGATGGCCGTGTAGATATTTCCATGTTTATAGAGATAGCGGTGTAGATCTATCAATGTTCATAGAGATAGCAGTGAGGATATTTCCATGTTTATACAGATAGCAGTGTAGATATTTCCACTTTTATAAAGATAGCGGTTTAGGTATTTCATAATTATACAGAGAGCGGTGTAGATATTTCCATGTTTATACAGATTGCTGTGTAGATATTTCCATGTTTATACAGATACGTGTGTAGATATTTCCACGTTTATACAGATGGCGGTGTAGATATTTCCATCTTTCTACAAATGGCACTGTAGATATTTCCATGTTTATAGAGACGGCGGTGTAGATATTTCCATGTTTATGTAGATGGCAGTGTAGATATTTTCTTGTTTATGTAGATGGCGTTGTAGATACCTCCATGTTTAAAGAGATGGCGGTGTGTATATTTCCATGTTGATGGAGATAGCGGTGTAGATATTTCCATGTTTAGAGAGATAGCGTTGTAGTTATTTCCATGTTTATAGAGATAGCGGTGTAGATATTTCCATGTTTCTACAGATGACTGTGTAGATATTTCCATGTTTGTACAGATGGCAGTGTAGATATTTCCATGTTTAAAGAGATACAAGTGTAGATATTTTCATGTTTATACATATTGCGGTGGAGATTTGTCCATGTTTATACAGATAGCAATGGAGGTATTTCCACGTTAATACACATAGCGGTGTAGATATTTCCATGTTTATACAGATAGCGTTGTAGATATTTCCATGTTTATACAGATGGCTGTGCCGATATTTCCATGTTTATACAGATTTCTCCGTAGATATTTCCATGTTTATATAGATGACAGTGCAGATATTTCCAGGTTTATACAGATGGCTGTGTAGATATTTCCATGTTTATACAGACGGCTGTGTAGATATTTCCATGTTCATACAGATGACTTTGTAGGTATTTCCATGTTTATACAGATGGCGGTGTAGATATTTCCATGTTTATAGAGATGGCTGTGTAGATATTTCCATGTTTACACAGATAGCGGTTTAGATATTTCCATGTTTATACAGATCGCGGTGTAGATATTTCCGTGTTTATACAGATAGCGGTGTAGATATTTCCATGTTTATACAGATAGCGGTGTAGATATTTCCATGTGTATACAGATGACGGTGTAGATGTTTGCATGTTTATACAGATGGCGGTGTAGATATTTCCATGTTTATATAGATGGAAGTGTAGATATTTTCTTGTTTATGTAGATGGCGTTGTAGATACATCCATGTTTAAAGAGATGGCGGTGTGTATATTTCCATGTTGATGGAGATAGCGGTGTAGATATTTCCATGTTTATAGAGATAGCGGTGTAGTTATTTCCATGTTTATAGAGATAGCGGTGTAGATATTTCCATGTTTCTACAGATGACTGTGTAGATATTTCCATGTTTGTACAGATGGCAGTGTAGATATTTCCATGTTTATAGAGATAGAAGTGTAGATATTTTCATGTTTATACATATTGCGGTGGAGATTTGTCCATGTTTATACAGATATCAATGGAGATATTTCCACGTTAATACACATAGCGGTGTAGATATTTCCATGTTTATACAGATAGCGTTGTAGATATTTCCATGTTTATACAGATGGCTGTGCCGATATTTCCATGTTTATACAGAGTTCTCTGTAGATATTTCCATGTTTATATAGATGACAGTGCAGATATTTCCAGGTTTATACAGATGGCTGTGTAGATATTTCCATGTTTATACAGATGGCTGTGTAGATTTTTCCATGTTTATACAGATGACTTTGTAGGTATTTCCATGTTTATACAGATGGCGGTGTAAATATTTCCATGTTTATAGAGATAGCTGTGTAGATATTTCCATGTTTACACAGATAGCGGTTTAGATATTTCCATATTTATACAGATCGCGGTGTAGATATTTCCATGTTTATACAGATCGCGGTGTAGATATTTCCATGTTTATACCGATAGCGGTGTAGATATTTCCATGTTTATACAGATGACGGTGTAGATATTTCCATGTTTATAGAGATGGCGGTGTAGATATTTCCATGTTTATAGAGATAGCGGTGTAGATATATCAATGTTCAAAGAGATGGCAGTGAGGATGTTTCCATGTTTATACAGATAGCAGTGTAGATATTTCCACTTTTATAGAAATAGTGGTACAGATATTTCATATTTATACAGAGAGCGGTGTAGATATTTCCATGTTCATACAGATCGCGGTGTAGATATTTCCATGTTTATACAGATAGCGGTGTAGATATTTCCACGTTTATACAGATGGCGGTGTAGATATTTCCATCTTTCTACAAATGGCAGTGTAGATATTTCCATGTTTATAGAGATGGTGGTGTAGATATTTCCATGTTTATAGAGATAGCGGTGTAGATCTATCAATGTTCATAGAGATAGCAGTGAGGATATTTCCATGTTTATACAGATAGCAGTGTAGATATTTCCACGTTTATAAAGATAGCGGTTTAGATATTTCATATTTATACAGAGAACGGTGTAGATATTTCCATGTTTATACAGATTGCGGTGTAGATATTTCCATGTTTATACAGATAGCGGTGTAGATATTTCCACGTTTATACAGATTTCTCTGTAGATATTTCCATGTTTATATAGATGACAGTGTAGATATTTCCAGGTTTATACAGATGGCTGTGTAGATATTTCCATGTTTATGCAGATGACTTTGTAGGTATTTCCATGTTTATACAGATGGCGGTGTAGATATTTCCATGTTTATAGAGATTGCTGTGTAGATATTTCCATGTTTACACAGATAGCGGTTTAGATATTTCCATGTTTATACAGATCGCGGTGTAGATACTTCCATGTTTATACAGATCGCGGTGTAGATATTTCCATGTTTATACCGATAGCGGTGTAGATATTTCCATGTTTATACAGATGACGGTGTAGATATTTCCATGTTTATAGAGATGGCGGTTTAGATATTTCCATGTTTATAGAGATAGCGGTGTAGATATATCAATGTACTTAGGGATAGCAGTGAGGATATTTCCATGTTTATACAGATAGCAGTGTAGATATTTCCACATTTATAGAGATAGCGGTTTAGATATTTCATATTTATACACAGAGAGGTGTAGATATTTCCATGTTTATACAGATTGCGGTGTAGATATTTCCATGTATATACAGATAGCGGTGTAGATATTTCCACGTTTATACAGATGGCGGTGTACATATTTCCATCTTTCTACAAATGGCAGTTTAGATATTTCCATGTTTATAGAGACGGCGGTGTAGTTATTTCCATGTTTATGTAGACGGCAGTGTAGATATTTTCTTGTTTATGTAGATGGCCTTGTAGATACCTCCATGTTTAAAGAGATGGCGGTGTGTATATTTCCATGTTGATGGCGATAGCTGTGTAGATATTTCCATGTTTATAGAGATAGCGGTGTAGATATTTCCATGTTTCTACAGATGACTGTGTAGATATTTCCATGTTTGTACAGATGGCAGTGTAGATATTTCCATGTTTATAGAGATGGAAGTGTAGATATTTTCATGTTTATACATATTGCGGTGGAGATTTGTCCATGTTTATACAGATAGCAATGGAGATATTTCCACGTTAATACACATAGCGGTGTAGATATTTCCATGTTTATACAGATGGCGTTGTAGATATTTCCATGTTTATACAGATGGCTGTGCCGATATTTCCATGTTTATACAGAGTTCTCTGTAGATATTTCCATGTTTATATAGATGACAGTGCAGATATTTCCAGGTTTATACAGATGGCTGTGTAGATATTTCCATGTTTATACAGACGGCTGTGTAGATATTTCCATGTTCATACAGATGAATTTGTAGGTATTTCCATGTTTATACAGATGGCGGTGTAGATATTTCCATGTTTATAGAGATGGCTGTGTAGATATTTCCATGTTTACACAGATAGCGGTTTAGATATTTCCATGTTTATACAGATCGCGGTGTATATATTTCCATGTTTATACAGATCGCGGTGTAGATATTTCCATGTTTATACAGATAGCGGTGTAGATATTTCCATGTTTATACAGATGACGGTGTAGATGTTTGCATGTTTATAGAGATGGCGGTGTAGATATTTCCATGTTTATATAGATGGCAGTGTAGATATTTTCTTGTTTATGTAGATGGCGTTGTAGATACCTCCATGTTTAAAGAGATGGCGGTGTGTATATTTCCATGTTGATGGAGATAGCGGTGTAGATATTTCTATGTTTATAGAGATAGCGGTGTAGTTATTTCCATGTTTATAGAGATAGCGGTGTAGATATTTCCGCGTTTCTACAGATGACTGTGTAGATATTTCCATGTTTGTACAGATGGCAGTGTAGATATTTCCATGTTTATAGAGATAGAAGTGAAGATATTTTCATGTTTATACATATTGCGGTGGAGATTTGTCCATGTTTATGCAGATAGCAATGGAGATATTTCCACGTTAATAAACATAGCGGTGTAGATATTTCCATGTTTATACAGATAGCGTTGTAGATATTTCCATGTTTATACAGATGGCTGTGCCGATATTTCCATGTTTATACAGAGTTCTCTGTAGATATTTCCATGTTTATATAGATGACAGTGCAGATATTTCCAGGTTTATACAGATGGCTGTGTAGATATTTCCATGTTTATACAGATGGCTGTGTAGATATTTCCATGTTTATACAGATGACTTTGTAGGTATTTCCATGTTTATACAGATGGCGGTGTAGATATTTCCATGTTTATAGAGATAGCTGTGTAGATATTTCCATGTTTACACAGATCGCGGTGTAGATATTTCCATGTTTATACAGATCGCGGTGTAGATATTTCCATGTTTATACAGATCGCGGTGTAGATATTTCCATGTTTATACCGATAGCGGTGTAGATATTTCCATGTTTATACAGATGACGGTGTAGATATTTCCATGTTTATAGAGATGGCAGTGTAGATATTTCCATGTTTATAGAGATAGCGGTGTAGATATATCAATGTTCAAAGAGATGGCAGTGAGGATGTTTCCATGTTTATACAGATAGCAGTGTAGTTATTTCCACTTTTATAGAAATAGTGGTACAGATATTTCATAATTATACAGAGAGTGGTGTAGATATTTCCATGTTCATACAGATTGCGGTGTAGATACTTCCATGTTTATACAGATAGCGGTGTAGATATTTCCACGTTTATACAGATGGCTGTGTAGATATTTCCATCTTTCTACAAATGGCAGTGTAGATATTTCCATGTTTATAGAGATGGCGGTGTAGATATTTCCATGTTTATAGAGATAGCGGTGTAGATCTATCAATGTTCATAGAGATAGCAGTGAGGATATTTCCATGTTTATACAGATAGCAGTGTAGATATTTCCACTTTTGTAAAGATAGCGGTTTAGATATTTCATATTTATACAGAGAGCGGTGTAGATATTTCCATGTTTATACAGATTGCGGTGTAGATATTTCCATGTTTATACAGATAGCGGTGTAGATATTTCCACGTTTATACAGATGGCGGTGTAGATATTTCCATCTTTCTACAAATGGCAGTGTAGATATTTCCATGTCTATAGAGACGGCGGTGTAGATATTTCCATGTTTATGTAGATGGCAGTGTAGATATTTTCTTGTTTATGTAGATGGCGTTGTAGATACCTCCATGTTTAAAGAGATGGCGGTGTGTATATTTCCATGTTGATGGAGATAGCGGTGTAGATATTTCCATGTTTATAGAGATAGCGGTGTAGATATTTCCATGTTTATACAAATAGCGGTGTAGATATTTCCATGTTTATACAGATCGTGGTGTAGATATTTCCATGTTTGTACAGATACTGTTTTAGAAATTTCCATGTTTATACAGACCGCAGTGTAGATATCTCCATGTTTATACAGATAGCGGTGTTGATATTTCCATGTTTGTACATATGGCGGTGTTGATGTTTCCATCTATACACAGATTGCCGTGTAGGTATTTCCATGTGTATACAGATGGCATTGTAGATATTTCCATGTTTATACAGATGGTGGTGTAGATATTTCCATATTTATACAGATGACTGTATAGGTATTTCCATGTTTTTACAGATGGCATTGTGGATATTTCCATGTTTATAGAGATAGCAGTGTAGATATTTCCATGTTTATACAGATAGCGGTTTAGTTATTTCCATGTTTATACAGACCGCGGTGTAGATATTTCCATGTTTATACAGATAGCGGTGCAGATATTTCCATGTTTGTACAGATGGCGGTGTTGATATTTCCATCTATACACAGATGACCGTGTAGATATTTCCATGTTTATACAGAAGGCGGCGCAGATATTTCCATGGATATGTAGAAGGTGGTGTAGATATTTCCATGTTTATACAGATAGCGGTGTAGATATTTCCATGTATATACAGATGGCTGTGTAGATATTTCCATGTTTATACAGATGGCTGGGTAGATATTTCCATGTTTATACAGATGACTTTGTAGGTATTTCCATGTTTATACAGATGGCGGTGTAGGTATTTCCATGTTTATAGACATAGCTGTGTAGATATTTCCATGTTTATACAGATCACGGTGTAGATATTTCCATGTTTATACAGACAGCAGTGGAGATATTTCCATGTTTATACTCATAGCGTTGTATATATTTCCATGTTTATAGAGACAGCGGTGTAGCTATTTCCATGTTTATACAGATAGCGGTGCAGATATTTCCATATTTCTACAGATGCCTATGCAGATATTTCCATATTTATACAGAGGGCTCTGTAGATATTTCCATCTTTACACAGATGGCAGTGTAGATTTTTCCATGTTCCTACACATCACTGTGTAGGTATTTCCATGTTTATACAGATGGCTTTGTAGATATTTCCATGTTTATAGAGATAGCGGTGTAGATATTTCCATGTTTATACAAATAGCGGTGTAGATATTTCCATGTTTATACACATCGTGGTGTAGATATTTCCATGTTTGTACAGATACTGTTTTAGAAATTTCCATGTTTATACAGACCGCAGTGTAGATATCTCCATGTTTATACAGATAGCGGTGTTGATATTTCCATGTTTGTACATATGGCGGTGTTGATGTTTCCATCTATACACAGATTGCCGTGTAGGTATTTCCATGTGTATACAGATGGCATTGTAGATATTTCCATGTTTATACAGATGGTGGTGTAGATATTTCCATATTTATACAGATGACTGTATAGGTATTTCCATGTTTTTACAGATGGCATTGTGGATATTTCCATGTTTATAGAGATAGCAGTGTAGATATTTCCATGTTTATACAGATAGCGGTTTAGTTATTTCCATGTTTATACAGACCGCGGTGTAGATATTTCCATGTTTATACAGATAGCGGTGCAGATATTTCCATGTTTGTACAGATGGCGGTGTTGATATTTCCATCTATACACAGATGACCGTGTAGATATTTCCATGTTTATACAGAAGGCGGCGCAGATATTTCCATGGATATGTAGAAGGTGGTGTAGATATTTCCATGTTTATACAGATAGCGGTGTAGATATTTCCATGTATATACAGATGGCTGTGTAGATATTTCCATGTTTATACAGATGGCTGTGTAGATATTTCCATGTTTATACAGATGACTTTGTAGGTATTTCCATGTTTATACAGATGGCGGTGTAGGTATTTCCATGTTTATAGACATAGCTGTGTAGATATTTCCATGTTTATACAGATCACGGTGTAGATATTTCCATGTTTATACAGACAGCAGTGGAGATATTTCCATGTTTATACTCATAGCGTTGTATATATTTCCATGTTTTTAGAGACAGCGGTGTAGCTATTACCATGTTTATACAGATAGCGGTGCAGATATTTCCATATTTCTACAGATGCCTATGCAGATATTTCCATATTTATACAGAGGGCTCTGTAGATATTTCCATGTTTACACAGATGGCAGTGTAGATTTTTCCATGTTCCTACACATGACTGTGTAGGTATTTCCATGTTTATACAGATGGCTTTGTAGATATTTCCATGATTATAGAGATAGCGGTGTAGATATTTCCATGTTTATACAGATAGCGGTTTAGATATTTCCATGTTTATACAGACCGCGGTGTAGATATTTCCATATTTATACAGATAACGGTGTAGATATTTCCATGTTTATACAGATAGCAGTGTAAATATTTCCATGTTTACACAGATCACGGTGTAGATATTTCCATGTTTATACAGATACCGGTGTAGAAATTTCCATGTTTATACAGACCGCAGTGTAGATATCTCCATGTTTATACAGATAGCGGTGTAGATATTTCCATGTTTGTACAGATGGCGGTGTTGATGTTTCCATCTATACACAGATTGCCATGTAGGTATTTCCATGTGTATACAGATGGCATTGTAGATATTTCCATGTTTATACAGATG